>NC_083703.1:52101818-52404848 GCF_033118175.1 Dama dama
CCATTAATTCACTTTAATTCTAATATTTACAATGTCTAGTATTTCATTCTATCATTCTTTATTCATTTGTTAACTGTGATTGTTCTATAAAGAATAACATTTCCCCATGAACTATTTACTTATTGTGAGGTATAGTTTGTACAATAAAAGGATGATAAGCACAAAGTGCTTATGTGCCTTTGTTTACCAATAATCAGAACAATGAAATAATTCCCTGGCATCCCCTGAAGTTGATCAAAATATTTTGTTGTTCTTACTGTTTTGAATATTATGGTATATGACTTCTCTCATGTCTTTCAGTTCATTGTAATCACTCTTCTTTCTGATTCTCAAATTGTCGCATATAGTAGGTTGGTTCCTACAGTAGTTTTTAAAGTCTTCACCCCACCCCTGGTGCCAAGCATGGCTTGTGAGTTTTTAGTTCCCTGACAAGGGATTGAATCCAGGCCACAGCAGTGAAAGTCCCCACCACTGTACCACCAGGGAATTCCCCAAAGTTTTCTCATTTCTAATACAAGATATTTCAGGCTCTTCTTGTACATTTTATGTCCTAGACATGGAATTAGACATTTTTTCAAATAGTCCTGGTTCATTTTAGAGAAAAATAGTATTTGTAGATCACAATCCAGATACTAGCCGTATTCATTCCTAGAGACATGGCAGCTTTTGTTTTTTTAGCATACAGGGCTAGAAAATTTTGTTTGTTTAAGGAAAACACATCTTAAGTTCACAGTAATTTCCAAATTCAAACTTAAGACTACAAGATTTTACTTTACTTTGATTCTATATTTGTAGCTCTTTTTTCCTGAGCTGAGAATGTTGGTTCCTAATGTTCTCAACACAAGTACCTGTTTCCTTTGTCCTATAAACTATATTAATCTGATTAAGTTGTGTCCATAATGAACTGATTGTTAAATATCTTGACTATCATCCTTACCTTATGACTTTCAAATTCTGTGAGTTAATTGTTCTTTCCCTGAATTTTCTCATTTACAGTGAATTGCTATCCTCCTACCATCCATGATTTAGTAAACATATTAACCAAGGAACTTAGCTTCCCCTTCTATAGGAGTAGAAAAGAATCCCAGGCCATGAGAGAGTTAACACCCCATGCATGAACTTTGGCCAGTGTAAGATAAGAGACAGGAGAGAACCAGCAAATAATCTTTCTTCTTTATCTCTCGGTGGAACATTCCAATACATGGCAGGTTTGCATAACTTTTAAAGACTTGTGTGTAACTAAGCAACCAGGCTTGAAGCTTTGGTGGGTCCAGTAATAAAGCAGCTTGCATTTACTTTCCTTCCTTTCCCATATTTCTATGTTCTGTTGCTCTGGGATTGTACCTCATTGTACCTTACCATAGTACCTAAGGCTCTATTATGAAATCTTTGCTTCTTGCTCTGTTCCCTAGGGAATTCAGGCAAAGACAATTTCCCAGGATCTTTTCCTTTAGAATAGTGAAGGGTTATGCTGATGCTTTAATATGCACCACAGCTGAGTCTTATGATCAGGCAAGTGTGGCTGACAATACCTTAAAGCATCCTCAGGTTTCAGATCTTGTGTCAACAGCAAATGACCTGCTAAAGCTGTACAGAATTCAGAAGGGGATCCATGCCAGAAACTTTTATTGTTGAATTTATTTATTTATCTATACATTCATTCAGCAAATATATTGTATATATAGTTCATGCAGACAAAATTCTAGATAAGGAATATACATTGGTGAATTAAAGAAAAAGCTTCTTCTCCTCAGAAAGCTGGATTGTAAGACTGGACATCATAGAGATGAACACAGAAATCTCAGCCACAATACTGGGCCATGTGGACACACAGGAAATGTTGAAACCACTAGTAATAGCAGATACCATAATGAAGTTGGAAATGAAAGGCATTTATGGCAGCTCACAAGTATCATGCCAAAAACTTTTAGATATGGCCATGGAAGACAATGAACAAGACGATCAGTACAGAGAGAAGCCAGGAGGCATTAAGATGGAACTGACCAAAAAACATTGTCAGCTGCCAAAGCAAAGAGCACTTGCATCAACTGTAAATAGTATTAATAGTAAAGAATCTGCCTGCCAATGCAGGAGACACAGGAGACCAGGATTCAATCCCTGGATCAGGAAAATCCCCTGGAGGAGGAAATGGCAACTCACTCCAGTATTCGTGCCTGGGAAATCCTATGGATAGAGGAACCTGGCGAGCTACAGTCTATAGTGTTGCAAAAAGTCAAACATGACTATGTGACTGAGCGTGTGTGTGTGCGCGCACACACACACACACACACACACACAGTTTATTTGGGAGGTAAAGGAGAATACTGGTAGAAGAGTGACGAAGTGACACAGGACAAGTAAGACAACAAATATAGGGTGTATAATCAAACCAGTTACCACTGTGTATAATTAGATCTTAATCCCACGAGAAACTCTGGGAGCCACTGCAGAACATGCACCACTGTGTTATTCCACTACAAAGAGTAAGGGAGCTGAAGTGTTCATGTATCAACTCCTGTCATTCATTGGTTAAGAGCAGCTCTCAGGGAGGGAAAAACATTAATTCCTCTGTTCTTCTGGCCTACTGTGTAGGTGACGAAATAGTGAATATTGAGAGAAAGCCCTTATTCAGAGAAGTACACATACTGGCTGCTAGAAAATAGGCTAATATGCACTGAAGTGGTAAGGACAAGGGGCTTTGGTTAAGGCAATGACTGCATTTGCTGCAAGAAGTGAAAGTTTCTCTTCAGTTGTGATCTAACTGCATCATCTTAAATAGGGGCATTTTAAAAGTTGCAGGCATGTGTGTGGGAGTGCTAAAGGGAACTACAGACAATATCTGACTCTGCTTTTTAGAATCCCCCTTCTCCCATTTCTTATGATTCTGATTGAGCTGTCACTCAAAAGGCTTATCTCCCCTGTGACAAGGTGTACAAGTGACCCAAGCTGACCAATTGTGTTAAATTATTGTAGTAGACACTGTTGGCACCCCAGTTAGATTCCCTTTACTGGTCATTCTCCAGTTCAGGTGAGTGTTCCTGATAGCTGCACTTTTCTTCAGAGAATTGCCCTCAGCAGGAAAAGGCAATTTGCATACACCTATTCCTATTCTACTTCTAAAGATAAGGAGACACAAAAAACAGATCACTTGCCTCACATGGGAAGTGGGAGAGAGACAATTCTGCATAACAATTTAGGCTTCAGCGCTCCCCAAGAGATCAGGTTAGACAGCAGCTGGACCGTCACCTTTGCCTGGTCTCTTCCCTGGTCCCGTTCTGTTTCCCTCACCTGCTTATAGAGCTATTCCTGAGAGTACTCTCCAATCAATCAGGTGCAACTGAATCCCTGGCTCATGCTCTGCTCCTAGGATACTCAAACCAAAACCATTCAGTGAGATACAATGATGGATTGGCCCAGGGGAACACACAAGACCCTGGCATAACTAGAGCCTTTGGACACATTGATGTGGACTCTGGGAAACCTGTCTTTAAAGTTATGAGGTACATTTAAGAACATTGTGGTAGGTGTATGTTTACTCCCTAAAATACATTTCACTCTTCCTCTGATAACAGCATGTTGATTTTAGAAGAAGAGGAAAGGAACTATTAATACTTCTTTCTCTTATTCTTGGCTCCTCTATTTTGAGAGGAAGTAACTTCTGTAAGTGGGCATATGACCCAGACTGACCTTCCCATGGCCACAGAGGTTGCTTGGCATGGTCATGTGACCCAGTCAGAGCCATTGAAATATGGTGATTGGTAAGGGAGAGAAAAAAAAAAAAAGCTTCTTTTTCCCCCTAGGACTAAGAGAGCATCAAGAATGAGCAGAACCTAGGGCTGCTGGAGGCCATCATGAGGAACCTGAATATAAAGCCAGCACAGCAGAAGGAAGGATACTGTGGAGGGGGTGAAATGAGTCCTAGCTGTTGTTTTTGGAGCTCTTGGTTCAAGTTCCACTCAGTCTTATTTTAGATTACACTTATTTGATTACACAGGCTGAGTTCCCTTCTTTGTTTAAACCAGTTTGGGTTGGATTTTATAATACTTACAAGCAAAACAATTCTGACAAATACAATGATAGCAAGCCTGCAGCTGCAGGAAAGTATATTGCTGCCATGTAAAGAGAACCTTGGTGACAATGAAACATACTCATAAGAAAGAATTAGAACTAAGAGATGGAAAGAGGTGTTGCTATGGGCAATATCTAAGCAACAGAATCCTGTCATTCCTGAAGTATATTGCTCTTTGGGTTCTCAATTATATCAACACAAAAATGGCCCCCTTTTTTTTCTTAAAGGAGTAGGAATTAAGATTTATCACTTTCAAAGGAAAGGGTTCTCACACAATACCGTTTTCTCACTTTTCCTTTGTGCCACTTTATTTTATTTTATTTTTTTGTAGAATTGAAGGCTTTCTGTTTATATTCTGGACTTGATCTTTTGTCGTGGTTTGCTATACATAATATATTCTACCACTTATCTTTTACTTTGTTTATGCTATTTCTCATTGCTGAGAAGGTCATAGTTTTATTGGATTTAAATCAACAAGCTTCACCTTTATTATCTTTGGATTATTGGACATGGTTTCTTGGTTGAAAGTGATGCAAACCCAACTCAATCTAGTTCTGATAAAAAGACAATTTATTGGCTAACAAAACTGAGAATTCTAGAGATATTTGGTCCTAAGTCACAATGAGAATCATAACTCCAACCATGTCATTAGGACCATTTCCCACTCAATCTATTCAATTCTCTGGGCTTCTTTCCCCTTGAAGCTTCCTACATCTTTTTGGAAATGTGGCCCATATTATTACATTTCATGGTTCCAAAGGAATAGAGAAAGACTGTCCTGATGGATTGGGCACAGGCATCCCATGAGAACCTGCTAGCTATTATGGGCATTCTGACCAATATGTGCTATATCCCTATTTCTCTGTCTGGTGACTGGTTCAGTCATTTCAAGCTACTCAGAATGTGAGTCAACCATGCGGGTTTAAAGAGTTTGGTTTTGGAACAACTGAAGGAAGGGAAAACCTAGTAAGCTTATGATAGCTACTGTACTTAGCTCCATCTTTTGTGTCTTGTTTATGAAAACCTTCCTTTTCCCAAATTATATTTTTTATATTTTATATACAGATACATGTGTATGTTTATATATTTTAAAGCTGCTCATACTTTTTTACTTTTAAAACTTGTTTTTATTTCAGATCTGTATTCCATCTAGAAAGTATTTTTATTTATGGCATGACATAGATATATAAATTAATTTTTCCTGATATGTTAAACCTATTGTACTAAAACCATATGTTGAACAGTATACCCTTTCCCCATAATTTGTAATAAATGCTACATTCATTACAAACTAGATTCTACATTTATGTAGGTCTGTTACTTGACTATGCATTGCTCTATTGATCTGGTTTTCTATCTCTGTAGCCTTTCAATTGCCCCTAAAGTTCTGGCAGGCATATTCGGGGCTCTGATTCTCTTTGATTTCATCTCTGTTAATTTAATCCTATACGACAAGGAAATTAAAAGATGCTTGCTCCTTAGAAGAAAAGTTATGACCAACCTAGACAGCATATTAAAAAGCAGAGACATTACTTTGCCAACAAAGGTCCATCTAGTCAAAGTTATGGTTTTTCCAATAGTCATGTATGGATGTGAGAGTTGAACTATAAAGAAAGCTGAGTGCCAAAGAGTTGATGCTATTGAACTGTGGTGCTGGAGAAGTCTCTTGAGAGTCCCTTGGACAGCAAGGAGATCCAACCAGTCCATCCTAAAGGAAATCAGTCCTGAATATTCATTGGAAGGACTGATGCTGAAGCTGAAACTCCAATACTTTGGCCACCTGATGTGAAGAACTGATTCATTTGAAAAGACCCTGGTGCTGGGAAAGAGTGAAGGCAGGAGAAGAAGGGGACAACAGAGGATAAGATGGTTGGATGGCATTGCCGACTCAATGGACATGAGTTTGAGTAAGCTCCGGGAGTTGGTGATGGACAGGGAGGCCTGGCGTGCTGCAGCCCATGGGGTCACAAAGAGTCGGACATGACTGAGTGACTGAACTAAACTGAACTGAATGGAATCTGATTCTTTCAATTTTTCTTTATTCGATAGTTTAAATTTTCATTTAGAGAATCCCCTGTCACTCTACTGGTTAAGACTGTGATGTTTTCATTGCAGAGGGCATTGGTTCAGTCTCTGGATGGGGAACTGAAAAAGAAAAAGAAAGAAAGAAAAAACAGAGAAACAACTGGCCCACTGACTTATTTTGTCTGTTTTGTCAGTTTCTGAGAGAAGTACATTAAAATGGCTTACCTTGATTATGGCCATATCTACGTCTAGTTCTGTCAATCTAGCTTTTAATATTAAGGACCATGTTATTAGGTGCCTATAAACTTATAATTATTATACCTTCCTGGCAAATTGAACATTTTGCCATTATGAAAAAAAAATCTCCATTTCTAGAAATCCTGTTTGCCTTAAAGTCTATTTTGTCTGATATGAATATAGCTACATTAGCTTTCTTTTGGTTAACATTTGTATGGTATGTGTTTCCATCCTTTTTTTAATTCAACTTTTCTCGGTTCTTTCCTTGTTTTCTTGACCTTTCTCTGTGAAGAATACTGACTAAATATTTTGTCCCTTAATTTGTCTGATGTTTTCCTCAGGACTTGACTGTGGTTATACGATTTGAGGATGAAAAACACAGAGGCAAAGTGACCTTCTTATCACATCATATTGTCGTTGTTCAGTCCCTAAGTCGAATCTGGCTCTTTGCAACCTCATGGACTACAGCACACCAAGCTCCTCTGTCCTTCACTATCTCCCTGAGTTTGCTCAAAGCCATGTCCGTTGAGTCCCTGATGCTATCTGACCATCTCATCCTCTGGCACCCTCTTTTTCTTTTGCCTTCAACTTTTCATAACATCAGGGTCTTTTCCCATCAGTTGGCTCTTTGCATCAGGTGGTCAAAGTATTGGAACTTCAGCTTCAGCAACAGTCCTTCCAATGACTATTCAGAGTTGATTTCTTCCAGGATTAACTGGTTTGATCTCCTTGCCATCCAAGGGACTCTCAAGAGCCTTCTCCAGCACCACAATTTGAAAGCATCATTTTTTTTGTCACTATCTTTGCCTCTGTCTCCCTCTGTCTAAATTTAGCTGGTATTTCAAGGATGTGCTGGTCAGATGCCTATTTGTTTATATACCTACTCCCTGCCTGCCCTTCTTGTGCTTTCAGGAGACTGACCCTCACAGCTTCTCAGCCTCCCTTGGTCTGTGGGAGACACTGGCAGGAGACTGCAAGGTGGGAAGAATTTCCTCAAGTTCCTTTTTTCAGTTTGTTTAAGTCTCTGATTTCCATGTTAGTAGATTTCCATGTTGGAGAAGGCAAGCCACTCCAGTACTCTTTCCTGGAGAATCCCATGGAGGGAGGAACCTGGTAGGCTGCAGTCCATGGGGTCGCTACAAGTTGGACATGACTGAGCGACTTCACTTTTACTTTTCACTTTTACGCATTAGAGAAGGAAATGGCAACCCACTCCAGTGTTCTTGCCTGGAGAGTCCCAGGGATGGGGGAGCCTGGTGGGCTGCAGTCTCTGGGGTCGCAAAGAGTCGGACACGACTGAAGCAACTTAGCAGCAGCAGCAGCAGTAGCTTTCCATGTAAGGGGACCTATGACCATCTGTTCATATACCCATGAACTAAAGCTTTGTGTTTGTGGGTGAAATTTATCGATTGTGGCTTCATAGTAACAGATGGACAGGACCCGGGAAGTCTCATATGGGGACTCCCCCAAATTTTTGTAAGTGTTTTTCTCTGGGTTGGCCAATTTCTCTAGAGAAGGCTCCTCCTGTGAGCTGTCTGGTAGGGAGTAGTGTGTGTCAGCAGAAGGGAGAGAGTGGGTAGTGGTAGAATCTATGTAGCTCAGAGCAGGGGATGATGCCAAGGTCTCCATTCAGAGTTCAGACTTCATTCAGGTCTCCCCATAGACCTCCAGCAGCCTCAACCTCAGCCATGCCTGATCTCCCTAAACTAAGAGTTTTGGGATCCAACCTTTCCAGATGACAAATTCCAGTTTTCTGTACTGATAGACAAGGACAAATATTTTCAGCTATGTTCCCCATTCCACCACAAGATGTGGTGTTTCCACTGTCTGAGCATTTCTGGAGTACTGAAGCACGAATTGGCTTCCTCTTGTTGGCTCATCCCCATTTACTTCGCAAAACTGAGAAAACTAAAAGCAATGTTAAAGCAAAATTCTGAAACCAGATTGTGAACATTTATCAAAATTTTATTTAACTTCTTAAAGAAAAAACCAGTAGGTAGGAAAAAAAAAAAAAAGGCTGGTTTGCCAGTGCTTGAAAACGGAAGAGTGTGTGTGTGTGTGTGTGTGTGTGTATACAAATACACATAGAGGTAGAGTTAATGAAAGGAATTCTAGAGACAATTTGTTAGATAAGATTGAAAACTGGTTAACTTTCTCAGTTCAATTCAGTTCAGTCGCTCAGTCGTGTCCTACTCTTTGCGACCCCATGAATCGCAGCACGCCAGGCCTCCCTGTCCATCACAAACTCCCAGAGTTTACTCAAACTCATGCCCATCGAGTCGGTGATGTCATCCAGCCATCTCATCCTCTGTCGTCCCCTTCTTCTCCTGCCCCCAACCCCTCCCAGCATCAGGGTCTTTTCCAATGAGTCAACTCTTCACATGAGGTGGCCAAAGTATTGGAGTTTCAGCCTCTGCATCAGTCCTTCCAATGAACACCCAGGACTGATCTCCTTTAGGATGGACTGGTTGGATCTCCTTGCAGTCCAAGGGACTCTCAAGAGTCTTCTCCAACACCACAGGTCAAAAGCATCAATTCTTCGGCGCTCAGCTTTCTTCACAGTCCAACTCTCACATCCATACATGACCACTGGAAAAACCCTAGCCTTGACCAGACAGATCTTTGTTGGCAAAGTAATGTCTCTGCTTTTTAATATGCTATCTAGGTTGGTCATAACTTTCCTTCCGAGGAGTAAGCGTCTTTTAATTTCATGGCTGCAGTCACCATCTGCAGTGATTTTGGAGCCCCCAAAAATAAAGTCTGACACTGTTTCCACTGTCTCCCCATCTATTTCCCATGTGGTGATGGGACCAGATGCCATGATCTTAGTTTTCTGAATGTTGAGCTTTTAGCCAACTTCTTCACTCTCCTCTTTCACTTTCATCAAGAGGCTTTTTAGACAAAAAAAAAGAGGCTTTTTAGTTCTTCACTTTCTGCCATAAGGGTGGTCATCTGCATTTCTGAGGTTATTGATATTTCTCCCCGCAATCTTGATTCCAGCTTATGCTTCTTCCAGCCCAGCATTTCTCATGATGTACTCTGCATATATATAAGTTAAATAAGCAGGGTGACAATATACAGCCTTGACGTACTCCTTTTCCTATTTGAAACCAGTCTGCTGTTCCATGTCCAGTTCTTTTTTTTTTCCAAGTCCAGTTCTAATTGTTGCTTCCTGACCTGCATACAGGTTTCTCAAGAGGCAGGTCAGGTGGTCTGGTATTCCCATCTCTTTCAGAATTTTCCACAGTGTATTGTGATCCACACAGTCGAAGGCTTTGGCGTAGTCAATAAAGCAGAAATAGATGTTTCTCTGGAACTCTCTTGCTTTTTTGATGATCCAGTGGATATTGGCAATTTGATCTCTGGTTCCTCTGTCTTTTCTAAAACCAGCTTGAACATCTGGAAGTTCACAGTTCATGTATTGCTGAAACCTGGCTTGGAGAATTTTGAGCATTACTTTACTAACATGTGAGATGAGTGCAATTGTGCGGTAGTTTGAGCATTCTTTGGGATTGCCTTTCTTTGGGATTGGAATGAAAACTGACCTTTTCCAGTCCTGTGGCCACTGCTGAGTTTTCCAAATTTGCTGGCATATTGAGTGTAGCACTTTCACAGCATCATCTTTCAGGATTTGGAATAGCTCAACGGGAATTCCATCACATCCACTAGCTTTGTTCGTAGTGATGCTTTCTAAGGCCCACCTGACTTCACATTCCAGGATGTCTGGTTCTAGGTGAGTGATCACACCATTGTGATTATCTGGGTCATGAATATCTTTTTTGTACAGTTCTTCTGTGTATTCTTGCCACCTCTTCTTAATATCTTCTGCTTCTGTTAGGTCCATACCATTTCTGTCCTTTATCGAACCCATCTTTGCCTGAAATGTTCCCTTGATATCTCTAATTTTCTTGAAGAGATCTCTAGTCTTTCCCATTCTGTTGTTTTCCTCTGTTTCTTTGCATCGATCACTGAGGAAGGCTTTTTTCTCTCTCCTGGCTATTCTTTGGAACTCTGCATTCAGATGGGAATATCTTTCCTTTTCTCCTTTGCTTTTCACTTCTCTTCTTTTCACAGCTATTTGTAAGGCCTCCTCAGACAACCATTTTGCCTTTTTGCATTTCTTTTCCATGGGGATGGTCTTGATCCGTCTCCTGTACAATGTCATGAACCTCCATCCATAGTTCATCAGGCTCTCTGTCTATCAGATCTAGTCCCTTAAATCTATTCCTCACTTCCACTGTATAGTCATAAGGGATTTGATTTAGGTCATACCTGAATGGTCTAGTGGTTTTCCCTACTTTCTTCAGTTTAAGTCTGAATTTGGCAATAAGAAGTTCATGATCTGAGCCACAGTCAGCTCCTGGTCTTGTTTTTGCTGACTGTATAGAGCTTCTCCATCTTTGGCTGCAAAGAATATAATCAATCTGATTTCAGTGTTGACCATCTGGTGATGTCCATGTGTAGAGTCTTCTCTTGCATTGTTGGAAGAACGCACTATGACCAGTGCGTTCTCTTGGCAAAACTCTACTAGCCTTTGCCCTGCTTCATTCTGTACTCCAAAGCCAAATTTGCCTGTTATTCCAGGTGTTTCCTGACTTCCTACTTTTGCATTCTAGTCCCCTATAATGAAAAGGACATCTTTTTTGGGTGTTAGTTCTAAAAGGTCTTGTAGGTCTTCATAGAACTGTTCAACTTCAGCTTCTTCAGCATTACTGGTTGGGGCATAGGCTTGGATTACCATGATATTGAATGGTTTGCCTTGGAAACGAGCAGAGATCATTCTGTTGTTTTTGAGATTGCATCCAAGTACTGCATTTTGGACTCTTTTGTTGACCATGATGGCTACTCCATTTCTTCTAAGGGATTCCTGCCCACAGTAGTAGATATAATGGTCATCTGAGTTAAATTCACCCATTCCAGTCCATTTTAGTTCGCTGATTCCTAGAATGTCGACATTCACTCTTGCCATCTCCTGTTTGACCACTTCCAATTTGCCTTGATTCATGGACCTCACATTCCAGGTTCCTATGCAATATTGCTCTTTACAGCATCGAACCTTGCTTCTATCACCAGTCACATCCACATCTGGGTATTGTTTTTGCTCTGGCTCCATCCCTTCATTCTTTCTGGAGTTATTTCTCCACTGATCTCCAGTAGCATATTGGGCACCTCCCGACCTGGGGAGTTCCTCTTTCAGTATCCTATCATTTTGCCTTCTCATACTGTTCATGGGGTTCTCAAGGCAAGAATACTGAAGTGGTTTGCCATTCCCTTCTCCAGTGGACCACATTCTGTCAGACCTCTCCACCATGACCCGACCATCTTGGGTGGCCCCACATGGCAAGGCTTAGTTTCATTGAGTTAGACAAGACTGTGGTCCTATGATCAGATTGGCTAGTTTTCTGTGATTATGGTTTTAGCGTGTCTGCCCTCTGATGCCCTCTCGAAACACCTACCGTCTTACTTGAGTTTCTCTTACCTCGGACGTGGGGTATCTCTTCACGGGTGCTCCGGCAAAGTGCAGCCGCTGCTCCTTACCTTGGAGGAGGGGTATCTTCTCACGGCCGCCCCTCCTGACCTTGAACGTTCAAGGTCCACGTTCAAGGTTAACTTTCTGCATGGCCTTAAAATCCTTGTGTTTAACTCCACACCCATGCTATAAAATCATAGAGCTTGTTGGTTTCTAAAGTTGAACTATAGGGACTTCCCTGGTGGCCCAAGCTCCCAATGCAGGGGGCTAGGTTTGTTTCCTGCTCAGGGAACTGGATCCCACATGCCCCAGCTAAGAGTTCACATGCCACAACTAAAGATCCCAAGTGCCACAACTAAGACATGGCACAGCCAAATAAATAAAAATAGGTATTTTAAAAATAAATAAAGATAAACTGTAACTATCAGTTCAGTTCAATCACTCAGTCGTGTCCGACTCTTTGCGACCCCATGGACTGTAGCCTACCAGGCTCCTCCATCCATGGGATTTTCCAGGCAATAGTACTGGAGTGGGTTGCCATTTCCTTCTCCAAACTGTAACTATAGTGGGCCATAAAACTGTCTGTCCCTTCAGTAGCTGTGAGTCAATTAGATATCTTGTGCCAATGGATTAACATTCCTCAGGACTCTAGTTTCAGGTTTCATTCAAACTGGGTTTGAAAAGGTGTTTTCTCAAGGTGTCAGAAATCAGTCAATCATAATTTTTCCTTTTTTCCAAGTATGGAGTCATTTTCTCTTTCTCTCCTATGCCTGGTAACAAACATGTAAAATACCATGACAACATTAACCTATTCTTGCCCTCAATGACTATTCACTTTTTCCTTGTGGGTTTTTGTCTTTTTTTCTAATTTGCTATTATTTTAGTGGGATCGGAGGAGGAAGTAGGCATTAACAGGTGAGCTCACTTTCTCTTTTTTAAACTACACAGTTCTTCCTGCTCTCTATCTTCCAGGCATTTCTTAAAATTCTGGCCTGTTGGTTTTTCAGTTTCCTGATGCCTCTATAAAATTATTAGTTTCTTTTTTTCATGTTTTTTTTTTTTTTTTCTAGCTTTCATTGAGACTTTTCAGCAAGGATGACAGTGTATTTTCTTTCTTTTTTTTTTTTTTGACAGTGTATTTTCAAACATTCTCTATGCCATCCTGATCTAGGCTTTTTCCTGATTATGTCAATGTTTAGTTCCAAATATCATCCCCACTTTTGGGGATAGAGTTAAATGGTTACCATGATTCAGAAAAGCATTGCTCTAAGGAAATAGTAATTATCTTGTCTCTCAGCCTCTCCACTTCTTACTCATCCCTCTCCACCCATGGAAGACAGAGTTGCCTTTGTTGGCATTATGGTCTTCCGTGCCTCAGAGGAGCAGCCTTTTCACATTTTAGGGGTATTGCCTTGTGTGGGGAGCGGGGAATCACTGCTAACAAAAACCCCTCTAATGATCATCTGGAAGGGCTTCTTCTCAGCTTTTAAAATTTTTGTGAACATAAGTAGCACTAGGCGGAGCCAGTTATAAATATGGAACCCCAGATTCCTCTCCTAGACAATGGAGAACTACCTTGAAATCTATATTTTGTAGTCAGCCTCATGTCAAATGCCAGCCTCAAATGAATAATGCAGAATGGGTTACAATATATTGAATAAAAAGGAATCCACCCACCTATATTGATATGAACACAACACATTTTAAGGGTGATAAGAAGGACAGTTCTTCATAAAAGAATAACAACTAGTCAATGTACTAGGAATGGTAGAAATGGGAAAATCATTTTATAAGCATTATAGTAATAATTCAGACAAGAATCATCAATGAAAGATAAAACCATTCCAATGAAAAAGTTTGGAAAAATATATTCAAAATGTCTGAAAGTGTTTCCCTAAGGATATTTAGTAATTTCAGAGAGGAAAAGTTCCCATTACCAAAGAGAGATCTGGTAGTCACCGTCTTGACCAAGGGATTACATCATTAATGTGACAATCTCACAAATGTGATACACTGAGAAGGATACAATACCGTTTAATATTTCTATAAAAATCTGAATCCAGATATATTTTTAATAAAATCAGATGAAATCAAGGCCCTCTGTATTATGCTTCACAGTGCTTTCAAACACAATGTCTAATTTAATGAATATGATCATTAAATAAGTAATTACATTAAATTCATTATCATTAAATAAGTAATTTGAAATTTTTAGTTCCCTTCTACCATAGCTTCCTTTCTGTTCTGGAAATGACCAGGGAAGATTCTTGTGTAATCCTCTCAGAGTCTTTCATTCTTCCATCATAAGTGTTATCAGCCAGGCCTCTGTTGTATGAAAGGAATGAGCATAGTCTCTGCTGCATTTCTTATATCTTTGTGAAATGTATCCAATGCCAAGTTCACTCTGTGTTGAAACTGCTGAAATGTACCTTGAAGCCACTTTCTTACATGATGATCATAAAATGAATACTTGTAGCATCTCACCAAGATTTTATGTGACGACCACTCAGTTTTCATTCTCTGTCCCTGTCTCCCTAGGACTGAGGAAAGACTCCATGGGCACTTGCCAGAGGAAAGTGGATTGTGTTTCAGACTTGCTCTGAGGCACAGGTTTCTCCTTCCACCTACCCCTCCCCAATCATCCAGCGGGTGAGCTCTCTCACTAGCTCACCTTACATGTTAGAGTATCATAACACAAGGAATTGTTCCACAGAAGGACAAAGACCTGTGGATGGAAAGGCTGCCGAAGCAGAAGAACAAAATGTGAGAGACTCAGTGGGCAGCAGCATCCTTTTATGCTCATTTCACTCTGTTCCTCCAGCAGGACCTTTCTGTTTTCCCTGGGACGGTGATAAACAGACCTTTCTGAAAATTCCCTATTACCTTCAATTATCAAAACTACAACCTCCCTCTTTTGTTTACGTTAATGATAGCACAATAGGCATTTGGTTCTCTATCTCAATTTTTTTCATTTAATGATGTACTTTGAAGGTCATTGCATATCACCTGTCATCTTCACTATCATTATTCTGAATTGTTTTTTCAGGAAAGTTGCCTATCTCCACTTCATTTAGTTGTTTTTCTGAGGTTTTATCTTGTTTCTTTATCTGGGACATGACTTTATGCTTCTTCATCCTGATTAACTTTCTGTAATGTGGTTTTTGTTTTAGCTGCTGTGAGACTGTGATTCTTCTTACTGCTTCTGTCTGCCCTCTGATGGAGGAGGCTGAGGCTTGAATAAGCTTCCTGATGGGAGGGACTGAATGGGGAAAATCTAAGTCTTGCTCTAGTGGGCAGGGCCTCGGTAAGGTTTTAAATCCAATTATCTGCTGATGGGTGGGGCTGCACTCCCTTCCACACTGTTGTTTGGCCTGAGGCGACCCAGCCCTGGGTCTGCAGGCTCCATGGCCAGGTTAATGGGACCAAGAGGGACCTTCCCAGACTACTGCTGCCCGTGCCCTCGTCCCCGTGGTGAGCCCCTGCCGACACACACCTCCTCAAGAGACCCTCCAACACTAGCAGGTAGTTTTAGTTGAGTCTCCTGTGGGGTCAACTGTTCCTTTCTTCTGGGTCTTGGTGTGGGCAAGATTTTGTTTGTGCCTTCCAAGACTGGTGTCTGTTTCCCCCAGTTCCGTGGAAGTCTTGTAATCAAATCCCACTGACCTTCAAGGTTAGATTCTCTGGGAATTCCCTGTCCTTTTGTCGGATCCTCAGGCTGGGAAGCCTGATGTGGGGTTCAGAACCTTCACAACAGTGGGAGAACTTCTTTGGTATTATCATTCTCCAGTTTTGTGGGTTACCCACCTGGCTTGTATGGGATTTAATTTTATTGTGATTGTGCCCCTCCTACTGTCTCACTGCGGCTTCTCTTCTGACTTTGGCCATGGGGTCTTTTTTTGGTGGGTTCCTGAGTCCTCCTGTCAATGGTTGATCAACAGCTAGCTGTAATTTTGGTGCTCTCGCAAGAAGAGATAATCACATGACTTTCTACTACTCTGCCATTTTCAGTATACTTTAGATTTTTAAAATTTAAATTATTAGCTATTATTAAGAACAATATTAAATAGTGGTGGTGATAATGAGTGATATTTTAATGGGAATATTTCTAGTATTACCCTGCTGGTTTTGTTTTTAGATAAAAAATTATTAATCCTTTGGGAATTCCCTGGCAGTCCAGTGGTTAAGACTCAGTACTTACACTGCCTGGGGCTCGAATTGAATCTTTGGTCAGGGATCTAAGGTCCCACAAAGATCACGGCACAGCCCTGCCCAGGAAGAACTTTATTAGTCCTATTAAGATGAATCAATTAATATCTGCTTAATTAAGAATTTTGGGACTTCCTTGGTGATCCAGTGGTTGAGAGTCTACCTGACAATGCAAAAGGCATGGGTTTGATCCCTGGCCTGGGCAAATTCCAAATGCCATGGGGCAACTAAGCCTGTGTGCCACAACTACTGAGCCTGTGCTCTGGAGCCCATGCTACAACTTCTGAAGCCCATGTCTCTAGTGCCCATTCTCCACGATAGAAACCACTGTAGTGAGAAGCCTAAGCACCGCAAAACTAGAGAGTAGCTCCCCCTTGCTGCAACTTGAAAAAACCCACGTGTAGCAGTGAAGACCCACTGCAGCCAAAAAAATGAGAGAATTTTGTTAGGAACTGATGTTACATTTTATCAAATGCCTTTTTAACATCTATGAATATGATCTGATACTTTTTCTTCTTTGTGCTACCAGCGCAATGAATTATATTAATACATTTCCTAAATTTAACCGTCTTTATATTTCATAAGCTTGTCTGTAGTGTGTAATTCTTTGATTTGTGGCTGGCTATTTTTTTTTTAAGATTTATTTATTGATTTTTTCGGCCATGGTGGGTCTTTGTTGCTGCATGCAGACTTTCTCTGGTTGCAGTGAGGGGGCTACTCTTCATTAGGGTATGTGGGCTTCTTATCACGGTGGCTTCTTTTGTTGTCGAGCACAGGCTCTAGGCACCCGGGCTTCAGTAGTTGTAGCATGTGGGCTCAGTAGTTGTGGCTTGCTGACTCAGAGTACACGGGCTTAATTGCTCCTCAACTAAGGGATCTTCCTGGACCAGAGATTGAACTGGTGTTCCCTGCATTGCAAGGTAGATTCTTAACCACCGGACCACTAGGGAAGCCCTGTGGCTGGCTACTTTAACCAATATTTTTTATTGTGATAAAATATACATAAAATTTACCAATTTTTAGGGTAAATTGGTACATATGAATGTACTTAATTACAGCTCAGTGGAATTAAGTATATTCATATTGTTTTACAACCACCACCATCATCCATTTCCAGGACACTTTCACTACCCCAAATGAAATTCCATACTCAACAATTAAAAAGTCTCCACTTCCTTCCCCCCAGTCCCTGGCAAACAACATTCTACTTTCTGTTTATAAATTTGACTACTCAAGGTACCTCATATAAGTGGAATCATACAGTATTTATCCTTTTGCGACTGGCTTATTTCACTTAGTATAATGTTCTCAAAATTCACCCATAGTGTAGCACGTGCCAGAATTTCCTTCCTCTTTAAAGCTGAATAATATTCTACTGTATGTATAAGGACATTTTCCTGCAGTCCAAGGTATTTATGTCATAGGTTGGGTTCTCTGGAATCAGATACTGAGATGGAGTCTAGGATGTAAGACATTTACTATGGAAAAGAATGAAAGAGAAGCCAGACTGGGCAGAGGAAGAAATCAAACAATGATGCAGGCCCAGTGGAGCCTAGCCAATCTGGCAGGGAGTTTTTAAGTGAGTATTGCCCATTAAAATATTCCACATTAGACCAAAATAGCCAGACCCTTACACCTCCAACTGACCGAATCACTGAACATAAGCTGTCTTGGGAAAGCCATGACCTTGGAAGGGCTGTTTTTCTCCAACTAGGACAGACCCCGAAGCAGCCAACAACTGGAGGCTGGCTGCTAACATGCTCTCTATAACTGGGCAGCCAGTCCTTGAAGGAGGATCTGAGCAACAATTTCCATGTCCACCACAATTCGTCCATCCTGGTGGGGTGCTGGTAAAGATTTTATTTGTTTCAGGGCATAAACAAAGATAATTTTTTATCAACTTTGAACAATAGAATTTTGCTATATGTAGAGTTTTGCTATATATCAATAGGCTCCAAAGCGAGGCATTGTCAAGAGGGAAATAATTTTCTAAATTCTTTTAGCTCCATTTGACATATATCAATAGCTATCAGATTTGAGCATATCCTCCATAGTGTGCTCTCATAAACTTAGGCCTTGGCCTGATGGTATCATGGAGAAGGGAAAAAATGGAAAGGCTATAGAGAGAGGATATAGAATGTTTGGGCCCCAGTCTTTCTGTTCTGGACTTCAGCCTGGAGAAAGACAGTTCAAGAATTCAGCTATGCTTCAAGGGCAGGAGGAATCACTCCATTTCATATATGGGGTTCAGGGAAGAGGCTACCATGTAGAAGAGCAATGTTTTAACCTGCTAGAACCTGGTGAAGAGCAATGTGCACAATGGTTGCAAAGGGATACAGATTTTGGGGGGAATCCTGTCATGACTCCCATGATCCTTGGGTGGAACAAATGCTAGGTGGGAGCCAGTGGGTCTGTCAGGCGGCAGCAGGGGCTAGTGGGTGGACTGAAAACCATGGGCAGGAACAGAGGGGATAGGACAAGGGCTCAGAGTTGTCCAAAGAGCAAGTAAAACCCAGTTAGAGGCTAAAGACACCAGACACAGCTCAAACTGAGAAAGAAGGGATCTCATCAACTGTAGGTGTCAGCAGGTTGGAGATGGACACGTAAGTGCATCTCCCTCTGGTCATACAGATGTCTTCTTGGAAAATGAGATGGGTGCAAAAAGCTAAGAATCTAAGCATTTCTTCTTTAAAAGATACTTTTAGTCCATACTCCTGCTGTTCAACAAACAGTCCCAAATCACAATGACTTCTAACAACAAGCTTTCATTCCTTACTTATAGGTCTGAGGTTCAGAGGCTCTTTTGGCTTCAACTGGGATGAGCTGGCCTTGGCTCCAGGCCATGAGTAGAATTCAACTTTGTTCCACAAGTCTTCATTTTGGGACCAGTGCCTACTGTAACATTCTCTTCTCAAGACAGCAGTAACGATTACAAAAGGACAAGCCAAACCACACACACATTCAAAGCCTCTATTCACATCACATCCACTAACAATCCACTGCTGCTGCTGCTGCTAAGTCGCTTCAGTCGTGTCCGACTCTGTGCGACCCCAAAGACGGCAGCCCACCAGGTTCCCCCATCCTTGGGATTCTCCAAGCAAAAATACTGGAGTGGGTTGCCATCTCCTTCTCCAATGCATGAAAGTGAAAAGTGAAAGTGAAGTCACTCAGTCATGTCTGACTCCTAGTGACCCCATGGACTGCAGCCTACCAAGCTCCTCCGTCCATGGGATTTTCCAGGCAAGAGTACTGGAGTGGGTTGCCATTGCCTTCTCCGAACAATCCACTAGCTAGGGTAAATGTTATAGTCAGGTCTGAAGTCAATGGGTCAGGAAGCATACTGTATGTTAGGGAGGGAGTGAAGAATTGGGAACAATACTTCAATATACTGCAGGGACTAGGTATTACCTAAAAGGACCAACAAAATTATTACATTACACTAAGGTTTCTGGACAGGGCAGAAACAATTTTTCCCTCTACCTACTAGATGGGGACTTGTCTTGAGTCAAGTTCACTAGAAAGAGAGCCTGAGATGGGGATTCTTGTGCACGGAATAAAAGATGTGTATCAGGGATAGAATGACGAATATGGTCTCAGCTGGAGTTTACTCTCAGCCTGACCCCACAGGGGAGTTCTTGAGTTAGAATTGTACTACAGAATTATTCACCATGAAGCAAGAGTTGGGGTTTTTTACCCCATGTCAAGTAATCTTGTCATGTCAGTAATCATGTCATCAGTTGTCTCCCTCTCCCCTTTGGGATAGGTATAACCTCCCAAGTACTTCTTTGTGAGGTAGCAGCTGTAGGCCAAAGACAATTCTCTGAAGAAGGTAGCAGTTGTGATCTGAGGTCAATAATAAGAAATATAAAAAATATAAATATGCTGATAAGAACAAAGAAGGTTAATGTAAAAAATACCTGGGTACCAATCACCCAAATGAACACATGTTGATATCCTGTCATATTTGATTCAAATTTACTTTTACAGAAATAAAACATTGTAGATGAAGATGTATTCACCAAGTTTACCTTCCCAAGTCTCAGAAACAACTATCATGTTTTCATACTTTTGCTGCAGTATGCATGATAGTACACTTTAATTTACATTAATTGTGTTGTGGTAGTTAACTCTATGTGCAATTTGTCTAGGTCACAGGGTGTCCAGGTAATTGGTTAAATAATCTTTCTGTTTGTCTGTGAGGATGTTTTGAGATTGAAATGATCATTTGAATCAGTCTACTGAGTAAAGCAAATTGACCTCCCCAAGGTGGGTGGGAATCATCCAATTTGTTGAGGGCCTGAATAGAAAAAAAGGTGGAGAAAGGGAGAATTCACTCTCTCTGCCTGACTGCTTTAGTTTAAATGTCAGTCTTCTGCTCTCTGCCTGGAATTTTTATACCATTAGCACTCCTGGCTCTCAGGCTGTTGGAGTCAGACTGGAACTATACTACTGGCTTTCCTGAGACTTCAGTTTGCAGACAGCAAATTGTGGGACTTCTCAGCCTCCATAACTATAGGAGCCAATTCCTTATAATAATACATACAGGGGACTTCCCTGGTGGTCGAGAGGCTAAGACTCAGTGCTCCCAAGGCAGTGGGCCCAGGTTTGATCCCTGGTCCCACATGCTGCAAGCAAGTGTTCACATGCTGCAACTAAACGATCCCACGTGCCACAACTAAAGAACCTGCATGCAGCAACAAAGATCGAAGATCCCGTGTGCCACAACAAAGACCCAGCACAGTCAATAAATAAATATTAAATATATATATATAAAAAACTAGTTTGGTTTCTCTGGAGAAAGAAGACTATTGTAGGTGTCATATTGCAAATATTCTTTTGTAGCTTATTGAACTCTGTGATTTTGAGATTTATCCATATTCATTCAACTATTGTATAACATTGAATGAATATTCTACATTTGATCCATATTTCACAACTGATCCCCTATTGATGAATAGAGAATCTCCTCTCCCAAATTTTACCATTACAAACAACATGCCATAAACATCTATGGACTTACTTCATATGTTCCTCTACAAAAAATTTGTTTGAAAGTGGAATTGCTGGGTTATAGAGACTTGTAAGCATCTTTACTAGGTATTACCAAATTGTGGTACAAAGTGGTTATGTGAATTTATACTCCCACCAGAAGCATACAAGAGGTCTCATTTTCCACGTTTTTTTTTTTTTCCCAAATTAATAGGTGTAATAGTATCTCATTATTTTAATTTTCTTTTCCCTCATTACTAATAATGAGCATATTTATATACATTTATTGAATTTCTCCATCTTTGAAATGCCAATTCTAATTCTTTATGCATTTTTATCTTGGATTGTTTGTCATTTTTATTGCTTTACAGAATTCTTCAATATAATCTGTCAGTAATATTCATTACAAATGTCCTCTCCCAATGTGTGGTTTACCTTTTAAAAAAAGTTTTATTGAGAAATAATTCACACACCATAAAATTCATCCATTTAAAGTATACAATCCACTGGGCTTTGGTTATAGCCTCAAAGTTGTGCGAGCATCACTACAATCTAATTTTAGAATATGTTCATCTTCCCCCAAAGAAATCCTGTACTTACTAGCAGTCACTCTCCATTCCCTCCTCTTCCAAGCCCCTGGCAAATAGTCTACTTTCTGTCTCTATGGATTTGCTTATTTTAGATCTTTCATTAAAATGGAATCAAATGATATGTGGTATTCTACCACTTGCTTCTTTCATTTAGCATAATACTTTTAAGTTTCATTCATGTTATAACATGGATGATTAACTTGGTTATACTATATATTGTTGTACATGTTTTGAATTTTGATTTGATCAGATCTGTTTTTTAGATTTCTGATTTTACCGTCTTACTTAAGAAATCCTCCCTTTTCTCTGAGTTATAAATATATTCTTTAATAATTTCAAGCTTTGTTTTTCATATTTAAACTATCTGCAGTTTATTTTGTATATGTCACATAAATATTTAATTCTTTTGTACATTGGTAGTCAATTGTCCAGAACTACTTATTGAGTAATCTACTAATTCCCTCATTGTTTTGTAATGTCTCTTTTATTACACAATAAGTTCTCATGCAGGTTTAGGACTGTTTACTTCTCCCTGTGCCATTTTGATAGATTTATAGTAAATCTTAAGATGGAAAAGGCATTAAATTTGGTAGGGCGTGTCCTCTCCTTTTCCTTCTTTTTTGCAACTAATTTTGTTGTCAGTGACCATAGGGATCTGCTTTTTAAGTTCCATTAAAAATATCCTGTTGGAATTTTGTTTGAAATTTCACTTAATTCACAGAGTAATTTCGGAAGGATCAACATTTTAATATGCATTTGAGTAAACATTGGCCATACATGCGAAGTTTGTTCAGTAGTATCTGACTCTGTGCAACCCCATAGATGGCAGCCCACCAGGCACCTCTATCCCTGTGGTTCTCCAGGCAAGAATACTGGAGTGGGTTGCCATTTCCCCCTCCAACATTGGCCATCTGTTGTACTTTGTAGTCCTCCCTTTCCCCTGCTCTGAAGTAGACCTTGAAATAAGAATTTGAGTTGCAAGTACAGTAGTCCCCCTTATACTCATTTTTGTCTTTCAAGGTTTAAGTTACCTATAGTCAACCTCAGTCTGAAATTATTAAATGGAAAATTCTGGAATGAACAATTCATAAGTTTTAGATTGTGTGCCATTCTGAATGCTGTGATGCAATATGCTGCCCCACTCTGTCCTGCCCAGGATGTGAATCATTTCTTTGTCCAGTTTGTCCTGCCCAACATTCTTAGTTATCAGATTGACTGTCAACAACATTGCAGGGCAGTGTACTTTACTTAATAATGGCCCTAAGAAGCAAGAGTAGTGATGTTGGCAAATCAGATACATCAAAGAGAAGTTATAGAATGCTTCCTTTAAGTAAAAAAGTAAATATTCTCAACTTAATATGGAAAGAAAAAAAATCAGATGCTGGCGTTGCTAAGACCTACAGTGAGAACAAAACTTCTGTCTGTGAAATTGTGAAGGAAAAAGAAATTTGTGCTAGTTTTTTTTTTTTTTTTTTTGGTCTCACCTCATATACCTACAGCCACAGTGCATGATAAGTGCTTGGTTAAGATGGAAAAGGCATTAAATTTGTACAAGAAGATATTTTGAGAGAGAGACCAGATTCACATAGTTTTTTACTATAGTATATTGTTATAAAAGTTCTGTTTTATTATTAGTTATTGTTGTTAATCTGCTATGTACCTAATTTATAAATTAAACTTTATAATAGGCATGTGTGTATAGGGAAAATATAGTTTATGTAGAGTTTAGTATTATCCTCACCAAGAGGAGCTTGGCAGGCTACAGTCCAAAGGGTCACAAAGGGCCAGACATGACTGAGCACACAGCACAGTCAGTTACAGGTATCCAACTGGGGATCTTGGAACATGTCCCCCATGGAAAAGCGGGGACACTTGTATCTTGTTTGTGAGGTAATCACAGGAAAAACCATCTGGAGACTAGGGAAGAGACTCAAGGAAGGGAAAGCAGTCGATGGAGCATCCATTTTCAAGCAAGTTATGACTATGGGCAATTAGAGCTTAATCCTGGGGAACCCTGAGAAATGCTGTGGGACACATGTCTCTGAGTCATCCCACCTGATGAGTAAGAAGCTAGGCAATGACTTATGCAACAACTCCCTTCACTCACTGAGGGCTTCTAGTGGACATTAATTCCCTAGCACGTCCAGCCTGCTGACACGGATGGTGGCCAGCATGCAAGGAAATGGTAAGTGCCAACGAGCAACACCAGGGTTTGCTAAATCATCAAAAAGTCTTTTGAAAGTTTGGATATAGCATGTCTTTCCTCGGCTTAAATTTTTTTTTTTTTTTTCTGTAGAGGAATCCAAAATTGTTGATGTAACTTATAACTTACAGGTTTCTATAAACCAGATAACAGCGCCTTTCCCAAGAAGTTTGATCTCTAGCTATATTGACCCACAGCCCAACTATTCCCTTGGAAATGAAATAGCTGCCAAAATTCCCTTCAGCTGCCAAACTCTCAGTTCTTTGCATTTGTTATTTTCTCTGCCTATAATGCTCTTCTCTTACTTTCTTCCTAGGAAACCCTTTGGAGGCAGAGTGGTTAGGAATATGGGCCTTGTAGAAAGAGTTAGAATCAAAGATCAGTTCTAATAGTGCTAGTATTTGCTTAGTGGGAAATGCATGATGACAGGATATAGAGAAGAGAGTGTAAAATTGAGCAGCCTTGGGTTTTTTAAAAGAAGGTGCAACATTAGAAAACAAATTAAAGAGATTCAAGAAAGCGTGAGATTTATTATCTAAGTTGTGATGTTTCCTTTTAATGTTTCTTCATTAAATTGTAAAAAAAATAATTAACTTGTCAAAGGAAAAATATCTACTCTGATACTTGAGCAACTTATTTGAGCAAGTTCCTTAACCTTTCTGAAGTTTGGTTTCTTTATCTGGAAAATGGAGAGAACTATACAAAGACCTGAAATATAGGAGGTGAGGATCACTGGGGGCCATCTTGGTGGTTGGCTACAACAAAGAATGACATGAAAAGTGCTTAGAATGTAGTATTATTTTAAAAATAGCTTTTTATTATTATTCATCATTTAGACCCTCCTACACTTCTAGTGAAAAGCCTTCCAGATCACCACAGGTAGTTATGCAACAGCTTTGCCAAAAGAATCAAAATTGAATCTGTTCAGGCTTTTATTATTTTTCATGTTCAAGATTGTGATTAGTGGCTCTGAGGGAAGGGGAATCAATACTTCAGGTAAGGACTCATAGCTGGTCCGGGCCTTCCTACTTCTTCCTGTTCCTACAGCCCCAACACCTTCTAAATAAATGAAAAAATAAAAATAAATTAGACTCATGAAAATGAAAACATTCTGTTGCATAAAAGATATCCCTTAAGAAAATAAAATTGAAACCCTCAGAGCTGGGAGAAAAAGTTCCCAGTGCATATATATGGGAAACAAATTATATTCAAAATACTTAAAAAATTCCTATCACTCAGTAATAAAATATATACAACCTCATTTTAAAAAGAGGACAAAATACTTAAAAGTCACTTCACAACAGAAGATATTCAGATGGTAAATAAGAACATGAAAAGGTGCCCAACAGTATTATCATTTGTTGTTGTTCAGTCACCAAGTCCTGTCTGACTCTTCACAACCCCACGGACAGCAGCACGCCAGGCTTCCCTGTCCTTCACTATTTCCCAGAGTTTTGCCCAAGTTCATGTCCTTTGAATAGGTGATGCCATCCAACCATCTCATCCTCTATAGTCCTCTTCTCCTTCTGTCTTCAGTCTTACCCAGCAGCAGGGTCTTTTCCAATGAGTCGACTGTTCAGGTAGCCAAAGTATTGGAGCTTCAGCTTCAGCATCAGTCCTTCCAAAGAGTATTCAGGGTTGACTTTCTTTAGGATTGACTGGTTTGATCTCCTTGCTTTCCAAGGGACTCTCAAGAATCTTCTCCAGCACCCCAGTTCGAAAGCATCAATTCTTTGGCCCTCTTCCTTCTTTATTGTCCGGCTCTCACATCTGTACATGACTACCGGAAAGACCATAGCCTTGACTGTATGGACCTCTGTCAGCAAAGTGATGTCTTTGCTTTTCACACTGTCGAGGTTTGCCATAGCTTTCCTGCCAAGAAGCAATCGTCTTTTATTTCATGGCTGCAGTCACTGACTACACTAAAACCTTTTACTGTGTAGATCCTAACAAACTGTAGACAATTCTTAAAGAGATAGGAACACCAGACCATCTTACCTGTCTCCAGAGAAACCTGTATGAAGGTCAAGAAGCAACAGTCAGAACCTTGTATGGAACGTTGACTGGCTCAGGATTGAGAAAGGAGTACAACAAGGCCGTTTATTGTCACTCTGCTTATTTAACTTACACGCAGAGCACATCATGTGAAATGCCGGGCTGAATGAATTACAAGCTGGAGTCAACATTGCTGCAAGAAATAGCAACAACCTCAGATATGTGGATGATACCACTCTAATGGCAGAAAGTAAAGAGAAACTAAATAACCTCTTGATGAGGGTTAAGGAAGAGAGTGGAAAAAGTCCACTTAAAACTCAATATTAAAAAAACTAAGATCATGGCATCTGGTCCCATCACTTCATGGCACATAGAAGGGAAAAGGGGGAAGCAGTGACCGAGTACCTTTTCTTGAGCATTATCATTAGGGAAATACAAATTAAAACCATACAGGGATCCCACTGTATATCCAGGAGAATGAAAGTTAAGATTGACACCTCCAAGTGTTGGTGAGGATATGGAACAACTGGAATTCTCCTGCACTGCAAGTAGGAATGTAAAATGAAAACAATTTGGAAAACTGATTGATTGTTTCTTATGAAGCTAAATATACATGTACCATGTGACCTAGCACTTTTACTCCTAAGTGTTTATCCTAGAAAACTGAAAATATATGGTCATGCAAAGACTTATACACAAATGTTTATAGGAGTTCAAACATAGTAGCTTCAAACTGGAAACAGCTCAAATGCCCACAAATGGATACACAAATTATGTTTGTCCAACCTATGAAAAACTACTCATCAGTAAAAAAGAATAAACTACTGATATGTATAACAAAATGAATAAATCCCCAAATCATTACACTGATTTCATTTATATAAATTTGAAGAGTAGACAAAACTAATCTATGGCCATTAAAATCAAATCAATAATTGTTTGGGGCCAAGATGGGGATTTGACTGCAAAGCGTCCTCAGGGAACTTTTCTATGGTCCTGGAAATGTTGATATCCTAGTGGGGGGGGGGGCAATAAATCTAGAATTGTAAACAATTGTCAAAACTTATTGTACTATACAGTAGTCTATTATCCATTTTATTGTAAGGAGATTATATTTCCATAAAAAATATTTTTGGGGAAAAGCTTTTAAGACCCTCTTAAGTGGATAATATATTTTATCTCAGATCATTTATGAGTAGGGTTGCCAGATTTAGCAAGTAAAAAACAGATTGCCCAGTTAAATTTGAATTATATTTAATTGCTTATGCATATGTACAATTGATGGAAAAGAAAAATATTGCATAGAAAATGTAATTTAAAAATATTTGTTATTCATAAAAAATGAATTAAAAGGTATCTAAATTGTACACTTTTATATTTTTATGACCTTTTGGTTACCTTTAGTATTTCCTTGTTTCGTGGACTTTGCTTGTAAAATTCCTTGTGCACATAATCTATGTTCATTTTCTTTGTATCAAGCTTCTACAATGGTCACATCTAACTTCTTTAGATTTCTTTATTGCATATTCATTAATGAAAAAATATAATCAGCAGTAGCATTATGAGCCAATATACTGAACATACACTAGATAAAGTTAACAGCCCTGAAAACTGCTCTTCAAATACCACTTGTTGAAGCAAATACCACCTTTCGTGGAATGAGATGGTTTTTCATTTTTTGGATTTATGCTGCATCTCTTGATCAATAACTTTTAAAAATGTTATCTACAGGAAAATAACATTGTCATCAATGTTTCTTCCTTTCTTCATCAACACTACACATAATGATTCCACTTGTTCCCATGCCAGAAGAATAGTAATAGTCTTATAAAGCAATCAAATTCTTCATGAGATGAAATCCATTTCAAAAGGTAGTCATGACAAGTACTGTAATAATTATCCACTCCAAGTCAGGATTTCTTTTCCTGTCCCCTTTAAAAACAGTTTTGATACTTAAAGGGATAAAATCTTTACTAATCATTCCTTTAGTGCATTCTACAATTCTTTAAGCAATGGAGTGCTTCAACAGCGATAGTTTCTCTTTGTATAATCTATTGCTAAACAGATATTATAACCTGTGATCAAGAGGTAACTAAGTTTTCCTTATGAATTACAATTAAAGTCAATTAAGAATTTGAGGGGCATTTTTTAAAGAATTATTCTTTACTTTAAGAAAGTAAAAAAATTTTTAAAAACTGGGGATTCTCTATTTATTAAAGCAAGCTAACAAGTTTTTGAATGTAAGAGAAATGAAAAATACTGAATGCCAATAAAATCACAAAAATCCCTCAATTGTTCAGTTGGAACACTGTATATGCCCGATTTAAGAGGACAATGTCATGACAATTACATCAAAGTCAACAGGAAAGACATCAGATATTCTTTGAGCAGCACCACGCAGTATATGAGGCAGATAGCCAAGTGGCTTCCAAAGAAACATTTGTGTTTTACTTCAACTTTGAATAAACAATGTTTGCACCTTTATGCAAATATCTGCCATCATTTGTATCACCTCCACCAAAAGCAGTACAATTTTCCTCTTTAACTCCTAATTCAAAAGGAGAGAGTTTTCACCTCTGCAAAAATTTGCTCTTGTTTCTGAAGTTTCATCTGAAAGAGTCTTTACTAAAAATAGCCTTACAAGTGAGCCTTTTCACAAGAAAGGTATTGCACAAGTAAATTTCTCTGCATTGTCATTGCTTGCATCCATAAAAAAGATGAGGCATTTAGGGCTTTGATAATCATTGAAGTCGTAAATGGCATTATTACATTTTAAATTATTGCAGTAGGTGTTGTCCTGGCATGTACCATTTTGCTTCCAGTTTTGGAATTAGAAAATACTGGTAGCAATACATTCAAAGAGTCATTCAAGCTGAAAGACTGATGACAATATACAATGTGGGAGGCTGCTACAACTTCTGCTGTGATTATTTTATGTTCTTCATCTAGATTTCTCGTAATCAAATTTTTATTTTATCACTTTCTATGATTCAAGTTGAAGAAATTACACATCTTTTATGCTTAGCTGTTATTATATGCTGGCTTATGTCAGACTTTCTATCATTTTCAATATTTAATGAATATTTGCATACCCCACAGAGAGCTTCAAGAGGACTTTTTCCTCATTTGATAATGTCCACTGTTCAGAAAATTTATCATGAAATTCACACTTGCATTTTGGCATTTAGAGGTTTAATATAGCAAATTAAAAAAGAGGTAATACAATTTATTTTCAACAAGGGTGACAAGATAACTTAATGGAAAAAGAAATGGTGCTGAGACAACTAAATAGCCACAAGCAAAAGAATGAAGCTGAACCTCTACCTCACATCAAATACAAAATTTCCATATCAAATGGATCAAATACCTATATATAAGAGCCAAAACTACTAACTCAGAAGAAAATGTCAGGGATAAATCCCTGGATTAGGCAATGGTTTCTTAGATATGACACCAAAAGCACAAGCAAAAAAGACAAAATAGATAAATTCGATATCAACAAAATTAAAAATTATGTGGTTCACAGGACACCATGAGATGTGAAAATACAACCCACAGAGTGTGAGAAAATTTTTGCAAATTGTAGATCTAATAAGAGACTTGTATTTAGGATAAATAAAGAATTGTGTGCTGTGCTTAGTTACTCGGTTGTGTCTGACTCTGCAACCCCATGGACTGTAGCCCGCCAGGCTCCTCTGTTCACACTGATTCTCCAAGGCAAGAATACTGGAGTGGGTTGCCATGCCCTCCTCCAGGGAATCTCCCCAACCTAGGGACGGAACCCAGATCTCCCACACTGCAGGCAGATTCTTTACCGTCTAAGTGGTACAACTGCTTTGGAAAACAGTTTGAAAATTCTTCCAAAGGTAAGTAAAATTACCCAGCAATTCCACTCCTAAGTTATATTCCCAAGAGACTTGAAATCACATACCCACCAAAAAACTTGTACATGAATGTTCACAGCAGCATTCGCTAAAAAAAAAAAAAAAGTAAAAAGTGGAAAGAACCCAAATGTCCATCAACTGATAAATGGATAAGATGTAATATCCATGTAATAATAGTATTGAACCATAGAAATGAAACCCTTGTACATACTACAACACGAATGAGCCTTGCAAACACTATGCTAAATGAAGAATTGGACACAAAGGACTACATACTGTATGATTTCATTTATGTGAAACGTTCAAAATAGGCAAATCCAGAGACAGAGAGAGAAATTAGTGGTTACCTAGTGCTGGGATAGTTGGGAAGAAATGGGGGAGTGACGACTAAAAGGTATAGGGTTTCTTTTTGGAGAGCTGGAAATGTTCTAAAATGATCATGGTACAGCTGAAATGATTGCACAGCTTTGTGAATAAACCGATTGCATTGTAAAACAAAAAGCATTGATACTAGTGACCAATGCAAAAATTGAAAAAGTTGTATTTAATAAATCTAATATCTGCATTATTGCATCTGTCACAAAGTCCAAACTCGTACGTGGGAATTGAGTCATGAAAGCGTTGGGAACTTGAATTTACAAAGTGAACTTAAAGGTGAACGGTCTGCCTACAAAGAACTGCACTTGTAAGGAATAGTTTCGCTTAACAAAGTCATAACGGATACAATGTTTTGGGAAGCTTGCTTTCAGGGACCGGCGGTATTTTAGAAGCGTGAGGGTACAGCGACTGCGTTCCAGCTTCCTCGCACGGTTATAAGAGAAACGCTGCCAAGGATCTACTAAACCTTCAGAAGCCTGGTCCCCGAAGTGAGGCACTTGCTGATTGGTTGTCGCCTAGAAGCATGGAGCTGTCAGTGATTGGCTGAGGCTGACATTGATTTAGGCTGACTTTGATTTAGCAACTTTCAGAAGCCTAGGTACTGGAGTGAAACTGTTGTTGAATGGCTGATTTTCAGAAGCCACTGGAGTGAGGCTGTTGCTGATTGGCTGGTTTGTAGAGCCAGTGTACTGATGTGAAGTGATTTCTTGTTGAGGACTTGGAACTTGAGCCAGAAAATCTTTTCTTTTCTTGAATATGAAAAACAAGTACTTTAAAATTTTAGTTCTTTCTTTTGGTGTCCCCTCAGCTAAACTCATTGGAGACACCATAGAGATTGTCCAAATCTTTTATTTGTAGAGGAAGGATTTTCAGCTAGTAATTTAAGAACAAAATACTGTGGCAGAAAGAAGTGTTAAAGGGTGAGTGTTAGTCGCTCAGTCCTGTCGGACTCTTTGCGACCCCATGGGCTGTAGCCCGCCGGGCTCCTCTCACCAAGGGATTCTCCAGGCAAGAATACAGGAGTGGGTAGCCATTTCCTTCTCGAGGGTATCTTCCCAACTCAGGAATGGAACCCGGGTCTCCCACATTGTAGTCAGATTCTTTACCGCCTGAACCACCAGGGAAGCCCACTTGACTGTAAAAAGACGAATATAGGACATTTAGGGCATCCTGAAAAGTCTATATGACGCAGGACAAAATCATTAAATATATCCTATATATATGATGCCCGGAAACTGTCAATTATACAGAAGACTGAGACTCGGTGGGATTTGCTTTCTTACACATGGCCCTGCAGTCGGAAACGGGTCGACTTACAATCTGAACTGTAAAAGGCAGGGATCCTCTGGGCCCCTGTGAGCCCCTAACGTCTGTGCAAGGCTAGGCGCGCATTGCTAACCCGAGGTCGGCTAGAAATCGGCTGAATGTTTGAAGGGAGGATGTGTAGTTGATTAGCAGCGGGTGTAGAAACCGCAGCAAGGTACCTTCCTGGGAGACCGGGGTACGAGATCCGAGCACCCAGGCGGCAATCGGGTCTGCCCCCGCGCCGGCGAGGTGCCGCAGCTTCTGAAGGTTTTGCTGGAGGCCGTAGGCGGCTGAGCGGGGCGGGGCGGAACGAGGCCCCGCCCCCGGGAGCGCCAGTGTGCGTGGCTGGCAGCGCCGCAGAGTCCGACTCCACGATGCGGGGCCCGAAGACAGGGCACAGCGGCGGCGTGGTAGCCTTAACTCTGGACAACCGCCTCGAAGCTTAAGGACGACTCGGCCCTGCGGCCCTGTGCCCGCCCCCCGCCCACCGCAGACGCCCACATCCGCGCCCTTTGCGCGCTTCGGGCTCCGCCCCCGCCGTGCTCCTGCACGCTGCGCCCCCCGCCCACCCGGCACGCCCAGCCGCCCCGCCTGGCAGAAGTGGGCCTGAAGCCGCCCCTCAGGCTTGAGCGACCCTCGCAGCGGCTCGGTCCTCGTCCACTGTCGACTCCAATGGACGCGTATCCGCCGCACCGGGTGGGGCTGACCCGGGCGCGCTCCCTCGGCGGCCCTGGCCGAGGGTCGCCCTCCGTCAGGTACAGGGGGACGAGGCCTCAAAGGGGAGGGCAAGGGGTTGCGGGCTGTTGGGGTCTGGCGACGCCGCTCGCCGAAGGGCGTGGTCCGATATGGCTTCCTAGCGGTCGGTTTTTCCCTGAACAGTTTCCTGAGGAACGTTTCCCGAGGAACGGCGCCTGGTGCCGAAGCTCCCACAATGGCTTCCTTGTCGACAACCCCACAACGGATCCCCTGTGAAGACCCCCCTTGCTGTGACATCCCCACCCCCACAGAACATTTTCCCCTGAAAAGATTCACTTATCTAGGACCTGCACAGTGGCTGATTAACTCACTTGCCTTCCCCGGAGAGTATTTCTCCCAGAAATGGCCATCATTGGAGACGTCCCCTCACAATAGCTCCCCTGTATAGAACCCCATATTGGTCTACCTAGAAATGGCTGACCTGTCTTGCTCCCCTGAAGGAGCGGGTCTCGTTTAGAACCTTTCCTCTGCATTGCGTCCGCCCCCTCGCTCCCCCTACATAAACACCCACCCGGACCGCATCTTCCATACTGCGCGTTTCCGCACTTCCCCCTGCCCTGTCCTGAGTCGCTCCCTCACTCCATGATGAGGAGCTCAGATTGAGGAGAGGTGGAGGTCATTAGGGGCGCAGGAGGTAAAAACGAACTGCGTAGGGAAAGGGGGTCAGAATCCCCGAAAGCTGCGGACCCCAGGCCACAGAACCTAGAGATAAAGGCCTCGGGGTGCCTCAGTCTAGGGAGGGTCCCCACCCGCTTTCTGTATATGAAGGTTTATTTCTACTCTCTGCTCCGTGTGCCTTTGGGACTGACCTTGATAGTCTTGGTATCGTGTGTGATGGAACTGGGTTGGGGCCGCCAGCGAAGTGTGGATGATGGAATAACGGAGGGGTTGTGGCAGAGACCGTTGAGAAGAAAGGAGGAAGAGAGAGAAATGGGCTTTGGTTCTACTAAATTGTCATTAAACAAGAAGAGGGTTTTTGTTTGTTTTGTTTGCTTTTTCCCCCGATTCTAGCTCTTTAGCAAATATAGCGTTCCTTTGAAAGAAGGTTTTCAACTTACCTGTGAAAACAGTCTTTCCTATATCTTTATTATGGGATTTAAGGCATTGTATTTTAAAATTTTTGCTCGAAAATGTTTTTTATCCCTTTGTTATGGTTTTTTGTTTGTTTTAGCTCCACCAGATTCGTGACGAATAAGAGCTAAATCGTAGAATCATGTCCTTCTCATACTTACTGACATTCCTTCTTCCACCCCAGCTACTAACACATGTTTATTGAATAAAGGATAGACGAGGTGGGACTAGATACCCTTGGTTTCATTTGGGAGTCCTAATTGCTTCTGATTTGGCTGGTGACAGGTGACATATTTGGATTCCTCTTCTGCTCTTCAGTGGAATTCCACTGGGCTTTACGGTTCCAATTGTTTAGCTGCTTATGGTAACCATCTCCAGTCTGTTTTAACGTTTCTGGCAGCCAGTTTCACTGTTAAAAGTATTTGAATGTTGAATACAATAGAAACTGCACTGGGTACTTAGAACTTGGGCAGCCACCCTTCAAATCCAAGGCTTTTGTAGACTTGGGATTTGTTCCTATCATCTTGAGCTTTGAAGTCTGGAGTCTTTTAAGGAAAAAAGAGCTTCCCAGTAAAATCCACCTCTGAAATAACTGCTTCCTTCCTTGCTTCTAGTAGCATGGCAGCATGCTTTTTTTTTTTTTTTTTGGTAAGTAGTGTTTCTTTTGTTAAAAATCTAAATAACTTTTTTGCTAACTTTACTAATCATATTCAAATTTCAAATTTTCTGCCATGTGGTTTGAGTGAAACTTGTTAGTGTTCAGACAAGGATAGTACCAGGAACCTCAAGGCCTGGTGGTTGTATACCTCTGGTAAAAGAAATTTGATGAAAGTTTCCCTGCTTTCCCTGTCGTTTTTAACTGAACATACTTTTCTTATTCATTCAGTCAAGGCTTTTCCCTGATTATGACACTGAATGTTCTTACCAGGTTTGTTCTCAGTACTTTGCTATCACCCATATTTGGGCTTCTTTGCTACACTCCGACTCCTGAGTGATTAAAGAGGCAGGCCTGACTGGTGAAGTTACATTCCTAAAGACCCATAGATGGTACTTTGCAAGTGAGTGGCACTTTTCTAGCAATGGAGTTAATCTTCACAGGCTAGGAATAGAGATCATAAGTTAAAATATTGTTGCTTAGATCTGGAAGCTACTCATGGTAGTCATCAGTGCTGTCCATCAAATATCTTGGGTTTCTGTCTCCTGGGCACGTGGTACACTTGTACTTGCTTGCCTCCTTGAAGTTGGGTAGGGCCTTGTTAGTTGCTTTTGGTTAGTGAAGTGTGCACAGGAATGATGTGTATCCCTTCATGGTAAAAGCTTCTGGTGTGTAACTTGCCACTCTCTTTCCCTCTTCTGGTGATTGTGTGCTCCAGATGGTGACTAGTCTCAATTTGGGAACCAACTAGCTTCCAGATGATCTATCTTTGACATGTAGACTGAGCAAGAAATAAGCCTATTTTCAAACCACTGAGATTTTGGAGTTATTAAAACAACTGAAGTGAAAGTCGCTCAGTCGTGTTTGACTATACAGTCTGTGGAATTCTCCAGACCAGAATACTGGAGTGGGTAGCCTTTCCCTTCTCCAGGGGATCTTCCCAACCCAGGGATCAAATCCAGGTCTTCTGCATTGGAGGTGGATTTTTTACCAGCTCGCTACAAGGGAAGCCCAAAAATACTGGAGTGGTTAGCCTATCCCTTTTCCAGCAAATCTTACCGACCCAGGAATGGAACGTGGGTCTCCTGCATTGCAGGCGGACTCTTTACCAACAAAATAACTATCTTTGTTTGTACTAAGGAACCAATGGAAATAGCTGAAATATGCTTTCGTACTTAAGATCTTTTCCTGCAGAGGAATCTGATCCTGCTTTGGACTTGTTTAACAGTTTAAATTTCACTGTTTCTTTATGCAAATTCCAACATACACTGTGCTGGATGTTGTGAATTCAGACAGATAAGGCAGGTCTCTGCCCTCCAAGAGCTTTTTTGTAAGTGGAAAGAGAGAAAAACAGTAAAAATCATAATACAGAGAGGTGAGAAGTAAGTCTTGGGGATGAAATAGGGCTGAGGGAACAATAATGTTAGAAGGCAAAGGCAGTTTTGAGACTCAGCAGTAGGAAGAATGGAGTTGCCAGTTACTGATATTGGAAACACTGGAATAAGAGTAGGCCTGTGGAAAAAGGGTTCAATTTTGGCTTTGTTCATTTTGAGTTTCCTAATTGACATCAAAGTGGAGATACTGCATTAGCAGTTGAATATATTAGTCTGGAGTTCAGAAGAGAGATTGGAACTACCACTCATATTACTGATGACTCCAAGTTTTTTTTTAAGCTTATAAGACTGGATAGAAACCCAGGGAGTAAATATAGATAGAGAAGAGGACCAGCGTCAAAACTTTGGGCTTTCCCTTGTAGAAAAGACAGTGTACCAGTGTCTTCCAGATTTTGAGGGAAAATGGATTCCTACCTCCTGAGATAAGGGAAGAATCAAGGACAGTCATGGTCTAATGATAAATGTTAGAATAGACAATTAGAGTTGGTAATACGGTGGTCATTGATGACCTTGACAAGAACAGTTTTGGTGTAGTGGATTCAGTAGAAACTAGGAGAGGAATTGAAGACAGTGAGTATAAAAAGTTATAGTGATGTTATTTCAAGGATTGTTCTAAGGGAGGGCAGAGTAATAGGGCTGTGGCTGGAGGAGCATGAAAATGTTAGAATTCTTTTTGTTTTTAGGTGGGCAGATAGCATGTTTGTAAGTTAACAGGATGTTGGAGTACAGAGAGACAAATTGATGATTAAGAGAGAGAAGGGACAAATGCAGGGGTAAAGTCCTTGAGTAGAGAGAGGAAATGGAGTCTAGGTTATATAAATGGATATGTTGGCCTCAAGCTAGATAGATACGTGGACAGTGGTTCATCTGTGGTGATTATACTGACCCAAGTACTGGTGCTTTGTTAGCTTTGTAGTGGGACAGAGTGAAAGTTCTCTTCTTATTACTTCATATTCTCAGTTAAATAAGAAGGAAGGTCTTCAGCTAAAAATGAAGAGTGAGAGAGGTAGGTGTTGGAAGTTTGAGGAGAAAACAGGTGTGAAATTCATCCAGGAGAGTGGGGGGAAATGAGATAAATAAGGAAATATTTTTGGATTGCCGGATATCACCAAGTGCCCATTTGGTTAAATTTAAGATGAGACCCAGTTACCATGTTGAATGTTTTACCTTAAGATGTATTAAGCTCCTTGGATGTGGGCAGTGGGGGAGGGAGTGGCTGAGGTAGGATAGAGCAGTGGTCTCCAGTCTTTTTGGCACCAGGAACTGGTTTCATAGAAGACCAGAGTTGGGGGTGGGGAGAATGGTTTTGGAATGATTCAAGTGCAGTAGGTTTCGAGCTCCAGTAATGCTAGCAATGGAGAGTGGCTGTTAATACACAGGAGGCTTCACTTGCTCACGACTCATCTCTTGCTGTGCAGCCTGGTTCCTAACAAGCCATGGACCAGTTCCGGTTTGTGACCCAGGGGTTGGGGACCCCTGGGATAGAGGACATCTTTGGAAGATAGGAGTAAAAGAACTGGGAGGTAAGGATAGTAGAAGATCAGTGCCTATTGAGATCATCATGAATTAAGTTGGGAGTAATAATAGCAAAGAGACAATGATCCAGAAGCCAAAATCTTGAGGGAATGTGGAGGACTGAGTGACCTACTGTAGATGTCTGTAACAAGAAGGGATAGTGAGTGGTTATTATTTGTTGGGATGAAGAAATCATCCAGTATAAAATACAGTTTCTCAAAAAGCCTGTGTTTCCAGATTAAAACAACCCTCCAAAAATCCAGCACAATTAATTTTAAAATATGCATGTGTGGCACAGCATCATGAAATTTTTGAGCACAATAAAGAGAAAAGGATATCTACAAATCACATAGAGTCAGGAATCATAAGATTGGACGCTAGAGGATAATGGAGCAAATAGTGCTTACTAAAAGAAAATAGATTCCCACTCAGAATTCTGTATCCAACCAAATTCTCAGGCAGGTGAGGGAGGGATAAAAACATTTCACACATGCAGGATCTCATAGTTTGACTTTCCATGCACCCTTTTTAAGTCACTGAATGGGGTGTGCTTTAGCAAAAAGTCTGACCAGGGAGCTCCTGTGCTGGAGTTCTATACCATGTATAGGTGAGATTTCTTCCTTGTTAAAGGGCTCATAAGGAAGGGCCTTGTTTGTTGGCTCCTGGAAATTATCAAAGAGTTGGGACCATTTTTTTGTTGCCATTTCCCACATTGCTTGCCCTAGTGCTTAGGTCAGTATCTGGCACATTGTCAGTACTCAGTAAATGTGAACTGCTCTTGTTAGCTGTTGTGAAACACTGCTTGCACTAATTATTTGTTGAATGAATAGAGAATAATTATAGGTGAAACTGTGGACTATGGGTGTTCAGAGAATGAAGACTCTCAGTTGTAAGCTAAATGGTGGGAAAGTGGTTAACCATAGTGATGTTCTACTGAGAGGGCTTAAGTAAAGCCTCACAGAGGCAGATTATCTCTTCAGGTGATGTTTTTTGGCCAGTACCCATGGTTCTCTTTTGGGTTTACAGATCTACAGAAATAGTAATTGTCCATTTGTATGGACAGTTGTATCCAACTTTTTGCAACATCATGGACTACAACATACCAGCCTTCACCATCTCCCAGAGCTTGCTCAGATTTATGTCCATTGAGTTGGTGATGCCATCCAACCATCTCATCCTCTGTCATCTCCTTCTCCTCCTGCCTTCTCATCTTTCCCAGCATCGGGATCTTTTCCAGTGAGTCGGCTCTTTGCATCAGGTGGCCAAAGTATTGGAGCTTCAGCTTCAGCTCAGTCCTTCCAATGGATATTCAGGATTGATTTCCTTTAGGATTAACTGATTTGATCTCCTTGCAGCCTAACGGACTCTCAAAGAGTCTTCTCCAGCACTGCAGTTTGAAAGCATCAGTTCTTTGATGCTCATCCTTCTTTATGGTCCAATTCTGACATCTCTACATGACTACTGGAAAAACCATTGCTTTGACTATACCGACCTTTGTCGGCAAAGTAACGTTTCTGCTTTTTAGTATGCTGACTAGGTTTGTCATAGCTTTTCTTCCAAGAAGCCAGCATCTTTTAATTTCATGGCTGCACTCACCATCCTCAGTGATTTTGGAGCCCAAGAAAATAAAATTTTTCACTGTCCTGCCTTAGGAGAACTCAAAATGCAGAGCAAGATATGACCTTGTATGTATGAAGATGTGAAGTTTCACCTTCAGTGTACTTACTGGGATGCTGGCCAGGGAGGCTTGGTTTGGTGCTTATAGAAGTAAAAAGGGTTTGCTTACTTATTTTCTTATGACCTTATTTCTGAACCAAGGGTGGAGGACTATGTATGGATTTCACCCAGTTCTTAGAAAATAGGGCCTTCCCAGGAAAACCTTGTAAACTGAAATGGCATAAAGTGAAGAAACAATTACTTTTAAAACACATCTTGCTAACAGAGGCACAAAATAAATCAGGATAAAGCAGAGATACTCACAGACACGGTTCAAAGCTGTTGCTGAGACGCTGAGTGTAGTTACCAGGAATGATCTTGGCAGTGCCACTCTCATTGCTCCACTGTAAAACAGATGGTGGCTATCTTTGTTTTTCATCTTTTTTTCATAAAAGCAAAAACCCTCTTCAAATTTCTTTCAGTTACTGAAAACGGGTAGGTCTTTTGTAAAAGCGATATTTTGAAAAGCAAGCCTCTGTCTGCTTATTTTCACATATGTTTGAGATGTCTGTGTTGTTGCATTAATAGTGCGTAGTATTTTAACAGTGTTTCCTAGCTCTTGGGCTCTTCTGTGATGGTCTGATTTTTGGAGATGGGGAGTAAATGAGATGCAGATGCCCTCAAGAGTTCCACAGCTTACATATTGTTGTTTTGCCCTGAAATTAAGAAGAAAAGAAAAAGCAATTCGTGACTTGGGTATTTAAAACTGTTATCTGTAATTTGGGGCTTCATTGGTGGCTCAGTGGTAAAGAATCTGCCTGCCAGTGCAGGAGATGTGGGTTTGATGCCTGGATCAGGAAAATCCCCTGGAGAAGGAAGTGGCAACCCACTTCAGTATTCTTACCTGGAAAAATCCCATGGACAGAGGAGGAGCCTGGCAGGCTATAGTCCCTGGGATCACAAAAGAGTTAGACGTGACTTAGTGACTAAACAGCATCTGTGATTTTGAACCCTGGTTTGAGGGAAAGTTAGCTAAGTTGGCCTGTTTTTTGTTTTAAGCTTCTTATTTGAAAAAATATTTATAGGCGAGTTGCAAATATGGTGTATAGTGTTCCTATATGACCTGCTTCCTCTAATGTTGACATGATGCATTTATCAAAGCTAAGAAATTAATATTTGTATTTCATATTAGTTTACTAAGTAAATTTTTGTTTACTTGGAGTTTATTACTCCAAACTTCATTTGGATTTGCCCAGTTTTTCCACAATGTCTTTTTTCTATTCCAAGATTCATGTCAGGACTTAACATTGCATTTATGTTTTGGCGTGCTTTTAATAGTCAAAGAAATGCGGGAAAGTAATTATGGATGCCTTCTGAATGAAGACCTGTGAACTGACTTTCCAAAGAGCAGATTGTGTGTGGAAATGCTCAGAGAAGGATGGAGAAAAGGAAAACAATATATTCTTTCAGTGGAGTGTACTGATAGATGTTGAGATACCATTTTTCCATTTGTGGTGGGTAGCATTTTCTGAAGTTCTTATATTTAGTTTGTAGAGAGTCTTATATACCCCAATTTGTGAAATGGGTCTAGACATGAATTCCAGTTGGGTGCAAGTTTTAACCATTTTAGATAAGGTGACCTATCTGTTGTTCAGTCACTCAGTCGTGTCCGACTCTTTATGATTTCATGGACTGAAGCACGCCAGGCTTTCCTGTCCTTCACCATCTCCCAGAGCTTGCTTACACTCATGTCCATTGAGTCGGTGATGCCATGCAACCTCTGGTTCTCTGTCATCCCCTTCTCCTCCTGCCTTCTGTCTTTCTCAGCACCAGGGCCTTTTCCAGTGAGTCAGCTCTTTGCATCAGGTGGCCAAAGTATAAGAGCTTCAGCTTCAGCATCAGTCCCTCCAATGAATATTCAGGACTGATTTCCTTCAGGGTTGACTGGTTTGATCTCCTTGTAGTCCAAGGGACTCTCAAGACTCTTCTCCAACACCACAGTTCAAAAGCATCAATCCTATCAGGACCTGTTAGGAACTGTATATGGCAGCTGGTAAAAGATAGTTAACAATAATGACTTAACTTTGAGGTTTAGTCTCTCTTGCAAAAGATACCTGTCTGGAGGAGGGCAGGCTACTCTCAGTATGAAGTCATCAGGGAACCAGCGTCTTCTGTGTCTGTATTTAGCAAATGGATTCTGTTTTTTCTATAACTCCAGGGTCACAGAATGACTGCAGGAGCTCCAGCTATCAGATCTATCAGGCAAGAAGGCAGCTTTCCTAGTTGTGTCAGTTCCTTCTCTTCAGAAAGCTTTACCAAGAGCCTCTACCTGATGGCTTTTGCAAGTCTCATTGGTCAGGTCTAGAAGTAGAGCAGCTGTGCCTATTGTTGGTCCAAGTTGGAATACTATTAGTAAAAAAAGAACAGGAGAATGCATATGGATTAGGAAACGCTCTCTATCACAGGCAGATATTAATAGCTATGTGGAATGAAAGTTATATTGCTTAGAATTACTAATGGGTCTGGTGAACTATATGAAAAAATGCTGGGAGAAAATTCAGGTCTCTGTGAATAGTCAGGTGATGCCAACACATTTCTCAGTTGTGCATGCTCACATGTATGTGTGTGTGTGTTTCTTCAGTTTGAGTCACTTTATGGTCACTGTTTAACCATGTATTGGTCATGACAGCAGTAATGTTGGCTTTGTTTGTTCCATTGCAAGTTGTTGCTCCAGAAAGGAATTCAGTGGGAAAGGACATTTATTGACTTGAGACACATCCTGCCTTCTTGCCTTTCTTCCAAGTCTGTTTCACAGAGAGAATAAATAATTGCCACTTTAATGCAGGGCTAGCTTTCTTAAACCTTAAACCCTTTTCTTAGTAGTCCTACAGTAGCTCATTGTAATCATTGCTTGAAGTCTGAATTAATGCTGATATGACTTGTGTTAACTTGTGTTGTTGATTTCCCCCCAATATTTTATCATGAAAACTGTTCGTAAATACAAATAAATTGAAAGAATTTTTCAGTGGACATTCATGTATATTCATACCTAGATTATTTGCTCTGTTTGCCTTATAGTCATCCTGATATTCACCCATCAATTCATCCTATATTTTAATGCTTTTCAAAGTAAGTTATAGACATTGGTATGGTTTAATCCTGAACATTTCCTGATACTGATTTTGTAATAAGAATGCTTTCTGTTGCAAGTGACAGAAACCCAACTCAAAAGAGTAAAGTAAAAAAGGAAATAAATGTTATTGGCTGCTTGACTGGAAGGAATAGTGGGGAGATAGACAAGCAGATGGTGACTGCAGCCATGAAATTAAAAGACGCTTGCTCTTTGGAAGAAAAGTTATGACCAACCTAGACAGCATATTAAAAAGCAGAGACATTACTTTGCCAACAAAGGTCCGTCTAATCAAAGCTATGGTTTTTTCAGTAGTCATGTGTGGATGTGAGAGTTGGACTATAAAGAAAGCTGAGCGCCAAAGTATTGATGCTTTTGAACTGTGGTGTTGGAGAAGACTCCTAAGAGTCCTCTGGATAGCAAGTAGATCCAACCAGTCTATCCAAAAAGAAATCAGTCCTGAATATTCATTGGAAGGAGTGACACTGAAGCTGAAACTCCACTACTTTGGCCACCTGATGAGAAGAACTGACTCATTTGAAAAGTCCCTGATGCTGGGAAAGATTGAAGGTGAGAGGAGAAGGGGACGACGGAAGATGATTGGATGGTGTCACCAACTCAATGGATGAGTTTGAGTAAACTCCGAGAGTTGGTGATGGACAGGGAGGCCTGGCATGCTGCAGTCCATGAGGTCACAAAGAGTCAGATGCGACTGGGCGACTAAACTGAACTGAGACAAGATAGGAAGAGTTGCAAGAATTAGGGCCTCAGGAACTGGGACTCTGCTATCAAAATAGTTGCCTCTATCCATAGAGCCCCAAATCCACATCTTCCGGGACTGTGACCCTAGAGGCCATTTCTCTTCTACATCTAAAACAGAAAATTCCTGGAAAGGACTCCAGCTGGGCTGGCTTGCTCCTGAGTGACTCATGATTGGATGCTGTGGTAGAGAAGAGGCATAGTGTATGTTACTAAGGAAGATAAAAATGGAAAGCATGCCGGATGAATTATATACCTCAGAAAGCTTTCCCACTTGTTCTTGGATGCTAGCATGATCCTGGTGTTTGACAATGAGATTACAAAGGAAAATAACAACTGCAAAAATCCTAAATGAAGTAATGGTACAGCCAGCCCTTCAGATCCACAGGTTCTGCATCCATGGATGCAACCACTCAAATCAAAAATATATTTTTTAATTTGAGAAAGTTCCAAAAAGCAAAACTTGAATTTGCCACACACTAGCAACTATTTATGTACCATTTACATTGTATTTACAACCATTCACATAGCATTTATATTAGGTTAAGTAATCTAGAGATGATATAAAATATACGGGGGAGCTTCCTTGGTGGCTCAGTGATGATGAATCCGCCCGTCAATTCAGGAGACATGGGTTTGCTCCCTGGTGCAGGAAGATCTGCCATGCCACAGAGCAACTGAGCCTGTGGACCACGGCTATTGAGCCTGTGCTCTAGAGCATGGGAACTGCAACTATTGAACTGATGTGCTGCAACTACTGAAGCCCGCATGCCCTAGAGCTTGTGCTCCACAACAAGAGAAGCCACTGCAGTGAGAAGCTGACACACTGCAGTGAAGACTAGCTCCTGTGCAGCAGTGGAGACCTAGCATAGCCAAAAACTAGTAAATAAGTAAAATTATTAAAAAATATACCAGACAATGTGCATAGGTTATAATGTAAATATTATGCCATTTTATTTAAGGGACTTGAACATCTGCAGATTTAGTATCCAAGGGGTTCCTGGAATCAATCCTTCATGGATACCAAGGGACAACTGTCTAACAAGGACACTTCTAACTGTTACATTAGTAGTTCAAGAGTGGTAATACATGGTTTAGAAGTTATGGGGAAACAGGTATTCTGGTATATTATAGACGGATGTTTTAAGAAAACATTTTAGCAAAATTTATCAAATTTTTAAATGCAGATACCTCTTAACCTGGCGATGCTAGTCTCTGCCTTGCAGAAAATTTGTTGTTGTTCGTTGTTCAGTAGGTAAGTCTTGTCTGACTGTTTTCCACGCTATGGACTGCAGCACACAAGGCTTCCCTGTCCTTCACTATCTCCTGGAGTTTACTCAGACTCATGTCCATTGTGTTGATGATGCCATCCAACCATCTCATCCTCTCTCGACCCCTTCTCCTCCTGCCCTCAGTCTTTACCAGCATCAGGATCTTTTCCAGTGAGTCGACTCTTTGCATCAGGTGGCCAGAGTATTGGAGCTTCAGCTTCAGCATCAGTCCTTCCAATGAAGATTGAGGGTTGATTTCCTTTAGAATTGCAAGGATTTGATCTCCTTGCAGTCCAGGGGACTCTAGAGTCTTCTCCAGCACCACAGTTCAATAACATCAGTTCTTTGGTGCTCAGTCTTCTTTATGGTTCAGCTCTCACATCTGTACATGACTATACAGCCCTTTGTCAGCAGAGTGATGTATCTGCTTTTTAATACACTATATAGGTTTGTCTTAGCTATTCTTACAAGGAGCAAGCATCTTTTAATTCTGTGGCTGCAGTCACAGTCTGCAGTGATTTTGGAGCCCAAGAAAATAAAATCCATCACTGTTTCTCCTTTTGCCCCTTCTGTTTGCCATGAAGTGATGAGACCGGATGCCATGATCTTAGTTTTCTGAGTATTGAGTTTTAAGCCAGCTTTTTTTTTCAGACTTGTGCCAAAGATGGCTTTATAAGGTTGTTCATTGAAACATTGTTTGCTGTTTGCAAAAATAATAAAAGTCATGAATGTTCAATCATAGTGTTTTGTTAAATAAAAGCAAAAGGATATAGCACAACAGTTTTAAAAATGAGGTTGTGTTCTATTTACTATCTTGGAAAGATCTTGAGGTACAGTGTTAAGTTAAAAAAGCACATTGCAGAGCAGTTACATATCTCATTATTTTGATTTTATGTAAAAACAATGAAGTGAAAAACAACTCTCTCCCCAAAAAACTCACCCAAACTGTGTATTAACTGTATTATATCAGATTGTTCGCATCAGTTTCATAGGATGAAGTGATTCAGATTGGTATGAGAATTCACTTTGTAAAACATCCAAAACACAAAGCATATAGAATATAAGGAGAATGTATTCATGTTTTAATAGTTTGATTTTAAAAATCAAAAAGCATAAATTATGAAGAAAAACAGGCAAAAATAAAAATTGCAAAATTTCTCCCATTTCCAGGCAACCATGATAATGAAACACAAACAAAATATACGTAGCTATATATATAGTAATTGTTATAACGGCAGTGAGCAGTGAACTAACTATTAAGTATAAAATGGATGGTGGGGAGAACAGAGGTGATTGTTTAGAATTCAGAAATACTGTATCTGAGGCTAACTTTGTTGTCAGGAAATCAGTGAGGTATATTAGAAAGAAAAAGTTCAGAGCCAGGATACTTGGTCACTCGGGTTTTAATGCTGTTAATCTTTACTCAGCCTTGTGATCTGGGCAGACTGTTTCTGTTTAGGTCTTGTTTTTGCCGTGTCATCTGTCATGTCTAGATTTTGAGCCTGAATCCAATGAAAGTGAGAAGTATAGTATACAAGCAGCATATTTCATAAGAACTGTATTACTGGGTCTGCTGCCTGTTCATTGTTGTTGTTTAGTCACTAAGTCATATCTTGTGACCCTCTGCAGGTATTCTAAAGGAGGAACTTTGTAACGTTGTAGGTGACCACAGGCATTCTACTCAGGATGTGCTAGCTTTTGTTCAGGTAGACCTGAAAGCTACAGGGCAGTGCTGTTGCTGGGTTTGGTGTGTGTTTGAAAATTTCCACTGAAAACAAGGGAAAAAAGACTAGATGGATACAAAGAAAACTCACTCTGGGGGTGGGGAATAGTGAAAACTTAAGTTTTGTATGTAGTGTTCCGATTTTTAAGTAAAAAAGGATAATAAATTAATACTTTACATATCTGAAAAAGGCATTAATGTAGGTTAATTTGGAGTGCTTGGAATATGAATATTGTGGTTTTCTTTATACTTAACAGGTTTTTTTAATTTTTTTTAAACAGGTTTTTAAAAAATAGATAAATATTTCAGTAAATGATAAGTTCAGTGGTTCAGTGATAAATAATAGGCTATGTTCTAGTCAAAAATTAAACTTGGGAAGCAAGAAAATGTTCAAAGGAAAAAAAGAACTAAATTTAGATCTACCCATTTTGCAAGAAAATATTATTAATGTTTTACTCTGGGATGAGAAAGATCTTCCTACATTTTATTTGCTTCTACTTGATTTGGCCAAAAAAACCCTCTTTTTGCTCCTGTCTTGGCTTCCCATGGCAGTAGTTGGGGAACTGGCTTTTCCTGGTCACATGACCTGTTAATGCTTTTTGTCACTGGCTGGTTTTGAGTTTGAAAACTCAAGAGCTCTTGGTAACTTTGGTAGTCAGCCAGGATTGGGAAATGGACTAAAGGACCAAGTTAATGAAATCTTTCTAGTGCAGAGAATGATTGCAAGATGAATCTTCTATTAAACATGAGAAAGTGGGGATGGATAGGCAACCATTTCCCAGGGATAGAGTTTTCTTACTTTAATCTTAATCATGTTGCAGTTTATTTATTTATTTTTTGTGTAATAAAGTTTTATTAAAGTATAAAGAAGATAGAGAAAGTTTCTGACATAGGCATCAGAAGGGGCAGAAAGAGTACCCCCTTATCTTGCAGTTTAAATTCTGCTACTTCCAAAACCCTGAGTTACTCCACATGTTCCCCCTTACCTCCAGCCCCAGATTTTTATTATGAAAATGTTCAAACAATACAGAAAAAATGAAAGAATAGTGCAAGAATATACCCATCATTTAAATTAACTAGTTTTGATTCTTTGCCTGTGTGCATTGTCTTTACTTTTTCTTTTCATTCTTTTTTTTCTGTTAAAACTCTTCAATTTGCAGACATCATGGCACTTCATTCCTAAATACTGCCTCATGCATCTGCTAAGAAAAAGGACCTTCTACTATGTAACCACCATATTATCTCAGCTAAGAAAATTGGTAGTAAATTTGAATGTGCCCTGGATAATAGATAATAATATTCTGTTAAGATGTAATATAGTTCCAAGGCATACTCAAATTTTTGTCAGATGTCTTATAGATGTTTCCCTTGGGTTGGTTGGTTGGTTTTGTTTAAATCAGATTGAGGTTAATAAGTTGCACTGACTGACTATTCTTCATTACAAGAGTTCTCCCTCTCTGTTTTTTCTGTTTTATGTGACATTGGTTTCTTTAAACTATAGCCGAATATGCATAAAATTTACCGTCTAAACTGTTTTAAGTGTACAGTTTAGTGGCATTAAGTATTTTTACCTTATTGTGCTACATTCACCATCCACAGAACTCTTCATCTTGCAGAACTGAAACTTTGGTACCTGTTAAGCAATAACTCCCCACTCCTTCCCTCCACCTCACCCCCTCGCCCCCTGGCAACCACCATTCTACTTTCTGTCTTTGTGAATTTGTCTATTTTAAGTACCTCATAAAAATGGAATCATACAATATTTGTCCTTTCAGGACTGGCTTATTTCACTTACTGTAAGGTCTTTAAGGCTTATTCATGTATTATCATGTGTCAGAATTTCTGTCCTTTTTAAGATTGAGTGATATTCCATTGTATGTATATACCACAGTTTATCAGGTGGCACTAGTGGTAAGAAACTCACCTGCCTATGCAGGAGACATGAGAGACATGGGTTCAATCCCTAGGTTGGAAAGATCCCCTGAAAAGGGGATGGCAGCCCACTCCAGTTTTCTTGCCTGGATAATCCCCTGGACAGAGGAGTCTGGCAGGCTACAGTCCATAGGGTCACACGGAGTCACACACAACTGAAGTGACTTAGCACACATAGACACTTGGGTTGCTTTTACCTTTGACTATTGTGAATAATGCTGCTGTGATCATGGGTGTACAGATATCTCTTTGAGTCTTGCTTTTGTTTCTTTGGAGTATATACCCAGAAGTGCAGTTGTTGGATCATTTGGTAATTAATTCTGTGTTTAATTTTCTGAGGAACACTGTACTGTTTTCCATAGCAAATGTAATATTTTACATTTCCACTAATGCAGTACAGAGGTCCTGATTTCTCCTTCTCCTTGCTAAACTTTATATCTTCTGCTTTTTTGGTAGTAGCCATGTTAATTTGTGTGGCAGTAATATCTCTTTGTGGGTTTGATTTGCATTGCCCTGATGATTAGTGATGTTGAATATCTTTTATCTTTTCATATGTTTATTGGCTATTTAGATACCTAATTTGGAGAAATGTCTCGTCGTGTTCTTTGCCCATTTTGAGTTATTTGTGGTTGAGTTATAGAAGTCCTTTAGGTATTCTGGATATTAGCCTCTTCTTAGATAAATAATTAGTGAATATTTTCTCCCATTCTATGGGTTGTCTTTTTACTCTGTTAATTGTGTCTTTTGATAAACATAAGTTTTTAATTTTGATGAAGTCTATATATATATTTTTTTTCATTTGTTGTCTGTGTTTATGGTGTCATAACAGGAAATCATTGCCAAATCCAGTGTTATGAAGCTTTTCCTATATGTTTTCTTCTAAAAAATTTTGTATAGTTTTAGTTTTACATTTAGGTCTTTATTCTGAGTTAATTTTGTGTATGGTATAAAGTCGGAGTTCAAATTCTTTTTTTTTTAATTAATAATTACCCTATGACTGTAAAGTTTTCCCAAAATCATTTGTTGAAAAAACTCTCCTTTCTCAATCTTGGTGCATTTCTCAGAAATCATTTGACCATGAGCACATTATTAGTAAGTGAAATAAACCAGTCACAAAAAGGGTTTATTACTGGGCTCTGTGTTCTATCCCATTGTTCTCTATGTCTTTCTTTATGCCAGTACAAACTGTTATGATTATTGTAGCTTTGTAATAACTTTTGAAGTTAGGAAGTGTGTCTTTAAGCTTATCCTTCTTTTTTCCCGATACTGTTTTGTCTATCCTGGGTCCCTTGGGATTTCATGCAAATTTTAGGTGGATTTTTCTATTTCTTCAAAAAAAGTTCCTTGGAGGGGAGGGATAAATTGGAATTGACACATAAGCACTACTATATGTAAAAGAGATAACTAATAAGAGCCTACTGTATAGCACAGGGAACTCTACTCAATACTCTGTGATGGCCTATATGGGAAAAGAATCTAACAAAGAGTGGATATATGTATTTCTGTAACAAATTCACTTTGCCCTACATTTGAAATTAACACAACATTGTAAGTCAATTATACCCAATAAAAATTAAATATATAATATATATTATATTAAGGTGCAGTGTGGGAATATGAATGTATTTCTGTTATTGATGTCTTCTTTAATTTACTTCAGAAATCTACAAGTGATTCAATTTCTTTGAATCGTCACCAGCGTTTGGTATCATCACTATTAGTAGTAGATGTATAGTAGTGTCTCATTGTGGTTTTAATTTGCACTTCTCTAATCCATGAGATCAAATTGCCAGCATTCATTGGACCATAGAGGAAGCAAGGGAATTCCAGAAAAACATCTACTTCTGCTTCATTGAGTATGCTATAAAGCCTTTGATTGTGTGAATCACAACAAACTGGAACATTCTTATAGTGATGGGAATACCAGACCACCTTTCCTGTCTCCTGAGAAACCTGTCTGAGGGTCAAGAGCAACAATCAGAACCTAACATGGAACAACTGACTGGTTCAAAATTGGGAAAGGAGTACGATAAGGCTGTATATTGTCACCCTGTTTATTTAACTTCTGTGCAGAGCACATCATGTGAAATGTTGGATTGGATGAATGACAAGCTGGAATCAAGATTGCTGGGAGAAATATCAACGACTTCAGATATGCAGATGATACAATTCTAATGGCAGAAAGTGAAGAGGAACTAAAGAACCTCTTGATGAGGCTGAAAGAGGAGAGTGAAAAAGCTGGCTTGAAACTCAACATTTTAAAAAACGAAAATCATGGCATCGGATCCCATCACTTCATGGCAAATAGGTGAGATTAGGCACGTTCAGGTGATATGGCCATAGACTTCATGGCAAATAGAGAAAAAGTGAAGGCAATGACAGATTTTATTTTCTTGGGCTCCAAAGATCACTTCTGACAGTAACTGCAGCCATGAAATTGAAAGACACTTGCTGCTTGGAAGGAAAGTTATGATAAACCTAGACGGCATATTAAAAAGCAGAGACATCACATTGCCAACAAAGATCCTTATAGTCAAAGCTGTGGTTTTTCCAGTAGTCATGTATGGATGTGAGAGTTGGAACATAAAGAAGGCTGAGTGCCAAGGAACTGATGTTTTTGAATTGTGGTGCTGGAGAAGACCCTCAAGAGTCCCTTGGACAGCAAGGAGATCAAACCAGTCAATCCTAGAGGGAATCAACTATGAATATTCATTAGAAGGATTGATGCCGAAGCTGAAGCTCCAATATTTTGGCCATCTGATGCAAAGAGCCAACTAATTAGAACAGACCCTGATCCTGGGAAAGACTGAAGGAAAAAGAAGGTGGCAGCAGCAGATGAGATGGTTAGATAGCATCATCAACTCATTGGACATGAATTAGAGCAAACTCTGGGAGATAGTGAAGGACAGGGAAGCCTGATGTGCTGTAGTCCATGGGATTGCAAATGGTCGGACACAACTTAGCAACTTAGCAACTGAACAACAACAACAACAACAACGGATAATGACGTCGAATCTATTTTCATGTGTTTATATGACATTTCTCTATCCACTTTGAGAAAATTTTCTTTATACCTTGACCTATTTTCTAATTGGAGTGTTTTTTTGCTGTTGAGTTTTGAGAGTTTTTTTTGTATTCTGCTTTTTCAGGTAAGTGATTTGCAAATATTTTCTCCCATTTTGTAGCTTGCCTTTTCATTCTCTCAGTGGAGTCTTTCACAAAGCAGAAGTTTAAAATTTTGGTGAAGTCTAATGTATCAATTTTTAATGGATCTTACTTTTGGTATCAAGTCTATAAGAATTTCATTAAATCCTATGTCCTGGATATTTTCTTCTCTTTTCTTTTTAAGATTTTATATTTAAATTTTTTATATTTAAGTTTTACATTTAGATTTTTAAATCTGTGATCTCTTTTGAGTTAATTTTTGTGCCAGTTATAAGGTTTAGGTTAAGGTTCATGTTTTTGTCTATGGATATCCAGTTGTTCCAACGCCATTTATTGAAGAGACTATTTTTCCTCTCTTGGATTGCTTTCCACGCTTCCTCAAATATTACTTGGCTATATTTTTGCGGGTCTATTTCTGTTGTTCCTGTTCCATTCTATTGATCTATGTATCTGTCTCGTAGCCAGAACCACAGTCTGTAGCTATATAATATGTCTTGACATCAGACATAGTGATTCCTTTCACATTATTCATTTTCTAAAAAGTTTTTGCTATCCTTGAATGTTCCTTTGCTTTTCCCTATAAGTTTTAGAGTGATCTTGTCTATGTCTATAAAGAATCTTGCTAGGATTTTAATAGGAATTGTGTTAAACTTATAAATCAATTTGAGAAGAATTGACATATATATTATGTTGAGTTTTCCAGTCCATAAATATGTGTCTCCACTTACTTAGATCTTATTCGGTTTCCTTTATCAGTGTTTTGTATTTTTTAGCATGTAAGTCCTATTCATGTTTTGTTTGGTTTATATTTAAATGATACTGTATTTTTAATTTTGGTTCCTGTGTTCATGTATACAGTTGGTTTTTATATGTTGATATTATGACTTTGTTGAACTCACTTATTCTAAGATTTTTTTGTAGATTCTGTGAGATTCCCTATACATAGGCCATTGTGTCAACTCTGCAAATTATTCTTGCAAATAATTTTATACCTTCCTTTTCTATCTGTATACCTTTTATTTCCTTTTTTTGCCTTGTTGCATTGGCTTCAACTATCAGTATTATGTTGAATAGGTTAATGAGAGCATACATCTTTTTCTTGTTCCTTGTTTTTTTTTTTTTTTTTTTTTTTATCATTAAGTATATCCCAGAATTTGCTTTGGAGGGTTTTTTTTTTGGGGGGGGGGGGTATCAAAACCAAAATTGATTTTCTATATCAAGTTGAGGAAACTCATCTATTTGTAGTTTTCTGAGTTTTTTTTTTTTTTTTTACTGTGAATTGGTGTTGAATATTTTCAGATTTTTCTGCATCAGTTATGTGGTTGTATGATTTTTTTTTCTTCCTTAACTTGTTAGATTAGGGATTATATTGATTGATTTCCAGCCTTTCATCCCTCTTGGCCATAGTGTGTAATTCTTTTTGTATGTTGTTGAATTATATTTACTAATATTTTATTGAGGATTTCTACATCTGTATTCATGATAGATATTTATGTGTATGTTTCTATATTTTTGGTGCTGTCTTTGTCTGCTTTTGGTATTAGGTAGAAGATGGTGAACATCTTGAGGGAAGATAGTGATAAGGACCACTAAGTCATGAACTTGGTGTGTGGGAACATCAGAAAAAAACAGGGGAAAAGGGAATTCAAGACAGGGAAATGGTGTTATTTAGCTGGAAATACTATTGCTTGGGTGAGTATTGGACAAGTGTACTAGAACAGAGCAGTGAGGATGAAGTCTGACTGTTATGGATGGAACAATTATTGTAGTAGGTTTATGGAGAATCTTAGATAATGATAATGTGGTAGGGCTTCTAGGTAGCGAAGAGGAACTAAAGAGCCTCTTGATGGGGTGAAGGAGGAGAGTGAAAGAGCCAGCTTAAAACTAAATGTTAAAAAAACTAAGATTATGATATCTGGCCCCATTACTTCATGGCAAATAGAAGGGGAAAAGATGATAGTAGTGACAGATTTCTTCTTGGGCTCTAAAATCATTGTCGATGGTGACTACAGCCATGAAATCAGAAGATGATTGCTTCTTGGCAGGAAAGCTATGACAAACCTAGACAGTGTGTTGAAAAGCAGAGACATTACTCTGCTGACAAAGGTCTGTATAGTCAAGGTTATGGTCTTCCCAGTGGTCATGTACAGTTGTGAGAGCTGGATCGTAAAGAAGGGAGAGCACCAAGGAATTGATGCCTTCAAACTGTGGTGCTGGAGAACACTCCTCAGAGTCCCTTGGACAGCAAGGAGATCAAACCAGTCAATCTTAAGGGAAATCAACCCTGAATACTCACTGGAAGGACTGATGCTGAAGCTCCAGTATTTTAGTCACCTGATGTGAACAGCTGACTCATTGGAAAAGTCCCTGATGCTGGAAAAGATTGAGGGCAGGAGGAGAAGAGGGCGTCAGAGGATGAGATGGCTGGATGGCATCACTGATGCAATGAACATGAACTTGGGCAAACTTCAGGAGATGGTAAGGGACAGGGAGGCCTGGTGTGCTGCGTCCATGGGTTGCAAAGAGTCAGACACTACTGGGTGACCGAACAAGCCCAACAAGAATTGGGACTATGTTGACTGTAGGGGGTAAAATTAATATAAGAGCCTTAAGGGATGAATAGTGGAGACAGATCTTGGACCAGAAGGTGATGTGGACAGACCCTATGGAAGGATTAGTCTCAAGCAGGAAAGTGAACCACTCTCGGAATCTGGGAGGGAGAAGGGATTGATATGGAAAGCATGGGGTCCTTAGAAGTGATATCAATGTCTGGAAGTCATGTCTCTCCTTATGCTTTGTTTGGAAGGAAGGGCATGTCTGTAACATCAGTGGAATCAGAGATCTGCACAGAATTGGAGCAGTTTTGTAGAGAAAGAGTGAATTAGCCAAGATGGCGGTGGTCAGGCTGTCTCACCCCCACCTTTTGTAAATATATGGTTTATATAACAGCTGACATGACTTATAGCACTGTGCACGCACGTCACAGTGTACCCACTTACTTGGTCATGGGCCACTTTTGTTTTGTAAACCTGTATAATTTCCACTTGAAAAACCATTGAGGCTGTGTTATGGCTGCATTCACTGGGTCAACCAAGAGTGAATGCAGCATGGCTGCCCCACGGCTGCTACAGTTCCTACAGCTGCAGGAACTGCAGTTCCTACAGCTCCTTGAGTCTTCTTCAAGCTTGCGCATGCACCCCTTGCCTACCCTGGGTTCAGTGAACAGTGTGAACAGCAAGACAATTGGTGTAGTTGGCAGGATGATACAGCAAGAAGTATCATGTACTGACACACTTATGGGGGTAGTGGTGATGACATTGGTCCTTAATTTGATTTTTATCTGCTTGGGTTTTGTTTTTAACAGATCAATAAAAAAAAAAACAGATCAATAAGTTAGGAACACAGTTAGGACAAATAAGTATAGAAACTCTTCTTTGATAATCTTCAAAATTAAGACATTGGAGGTTCTTCTGGTCAGCTGATGGGTTCTTGTCCTGTCTACCATTGATTATGAGAGGGCCTTTGGTTCCATCCTTTGTTGAATGAGAGAGCCACTGACCATACAGTTTATAATCAGCGGTTCAGACTTAGTCTTCAGACCAATTCTGCACAATCTCTTCCAAAAAATATTAGAAAAAAGAATACGTAATTTCTTCTTACGATTCTGACATCAAAGTCAGACAGGGGCCAGTTTCCATCACTTGCTGTCGTTTTCTTCCTCATGCCTTCATGTGCTGGCACTCAGGAAGCTGATTTCTGTTCTTATTGCAGCTGCAGTCGACTCCGCCAGGTTCAGAGCATCTTGACCCAGAGCAGCAAGTCTCAACCCGACGGGATCCTCTGCATCCTAGGTCAGTGTTTTTAACAGGCTGGGACTCGGGGCTGGGGCAACTTCCTTCTGTTCACAGGAAGATATTAATAATAGTGTCATCACTGTGAGACAAGCTGTGAGTTAGTATTCTTCTCCCAGCCCTTGTTCCCCTGAAATCTGTTGCTGTTTTAATGAAGTCCTCTGACGTATCAGTGAAATAGGGAGCCTGTGCCACAGAGCAGGCACTTTGTATATGTTATTTCTCCTCACAGTGACCCTTGTAAGGGGAGGAAACTGAGACTCTGGGAGATGAAACCGACTTGGCTCAGGCCATAGAGTGGCAGAATTGGGCATTTATTCTTTAACACTTTCTTTTATTATGAAAGAGAAATTAAGACAGTACACAGTAATGAAGTTTTCTAATCATCCCAGATACCAATTCCACTCCCCAAGAGATAACATTAACTGTATTTTTTTTAACACAAGAGGGAACATTTTATGAATATTGTTGTTAACCTAACTGAAAAATTTCCACTTGATAAGTGTATCTTGGAGATTTTCCTATGTTAGATCAATCTCCTTCTTTATCTCATTGTCATTTACATTCACAGTATTGAGTCATAAAACTTGCTTAGGTCAGGTTGTTTGTCTGTCAGCCTTCTAATTTCCTTCCCACCAGAAGTTAACCACTTTCTTGTTTGTCTTTCAGATATTCTATACATAATTTTATTTTTTCACTTACTAGCACTTTCATTTAAACTTGCGAGAGTCAGTGTGCAGAGTGCACACTGGAGTTTGAAATATGCACTCTGGAGCCAAGCAGGTTTTGGGTTTGAATTTTGACTCCATCACTCACTTAGTCAAGAGACATAGTTTACAGTGGGCCTAGAATTCCAGTCATTGGTTTCAAATGCTGAAACAACAATCACTGGATTCTCTTTCCAGCTGCAGCCAATATAGGGGGTGGGCGCTCTCTCTGCCATGAATTTACTTTTGAATAAAACCACCTATTTGTTATTGTACTTATGCTGTTATTTCTTTTAGTTCAGGCTCAACCTAGTAAAAATAGGCAGCACAAAATTGATCAAGTGGGCAACTTGAATATAGAATACTAAAGGATTGAGAAAAGGGTCAACTTATAAGAATACCATGAGACCAGATACATACATATATATGTAAAATGAAAACACAAATGTTGCAGAAATTGATGTTTGAAGGTGGGTGTGTGAAGTTTAAGGTAAAAAGTTAATAAACCTCTAGGACAAAGAGCTGTATGTGAACGTGAAGCCAGAAGTCAGTGAGGCACTTGTATGTTTTTAAACAACTTCAGGAGTTTAGTGAATTCTACCTTTGGGGGTAATTACAGTTATCATAGCATCTCGTGGTCAGTTGGTTGGTTTAATTTAGCCTTCTAACCCCTGCAGTATCCTTCCTAGCAACTCTAATTTAACTCCCTCCACTTTGGCATTTGCCATTGAGTTCTTATGATACAGGAAATGTTTTCACTGATTTTCTGCTAACCTTTTGTTAAAAAAAAGTTTTATGGTGGTATTAATTCATGTATAGTAAACTGCACATATTAAAAGTGTACCATGTGATAAGTTTTGACATATGTATGTTGTTGTTGTTTAGTCGCTAAGTCATTTCTGACTTTTTGTGACCCCGTGAACTGCAGCTGGCCAGGCTTCCCTGTACTTCGCTATCTCCCAGAGTTTGCTCAAATTCATGTCCATTGAGTCAGTGTGATGCTATCCAGCCATCTCATCCTCTGTCACCCACGTCTTCTGCTCTCAATCTTGCCCAGCATTAGGGTTTTTTTCCAGTGAGTCGGCTCTTTGCATCAGGTGGCCCAAGTATTGGAGCTTCAGCTTCAGCATTAGTCCTTCTAATGAATATTCATGGTTGATTTCCTTTAGAATTGACTGGCTTTATTTTCTTGCAGTCCAGGGGACTTTCAAGAGTCTTCTTCAGCACCACAATTCAAAAGCATCAGTTCTTTGGTGCTCAGCCTTCTTTATGGTCCAGCTCTCACATCCCTACATGACTGTTGGAAAAACCGTAGCTTTGACTATACAGACCTTTGTTGACAAAGTGATGTCTCTGCTTTTTAATACACTGTCTAGATTTGCCATAGCTTTTCTTCCCGGAGCAAGCATCTTTTAATTTCATAGCTAGAATCGTTGTCCACAGTGATTTTGGACCCCAAGAAAATAAAATTTGTCACTGTTCCCACTTTTTCACCTTCTGTTTACCATGAAGTGATGGGACTGGATACCATGATCTTAGTTTTTTGAAAAGCTGAGTTTTAAGTCAGCTTTTTCACTCTCCCCCTTCACCCTCATCAAGAGGCTCCTGTTTGCTTTCTGCCATTAGAGTAGTATCATCTGCACATCTGAGGTTATTTCTCCCAGCAATCTTTTTTATTTACTTATTTATTTTAATTGGACGATAATTACTTTACAATATTGTGGTGACTTTTGCCATACATCAACATGAATTGGCCATAGATATACATGTGTCCCCCCATCCTGAACCCTCTGCCACCATCTTCCTCCCCACCCGCCTCCTCATCACCTTCCTCCCCACCTCCTCCCTTCCGGTTGTCACAGAGCACCAGCCCTGGTTGCCCTGCTTAATGCATGGAACTTGCACTGGTCATCCATTCTGCATATGGTAATGTACATGTTTCAGTGCTATCCTCTCAAATCATCCCATCCTCTTCTTTTCCCACTCAATCTAGAAGTCTGTTGTTTACATCTGTGTCTCCTTTGCTACCCTGTATGAATCAATCTTGATTCTAGCTTGTGATCCATCCAGTCTGGCATTTCACATGATATACTCCACATATACATTAAATAAGCCAAGTGACAATAATACAGCCTTTGCGTACTCCTTTCCCAATTTTGAACCAGTCCATTGTTTCAAGTCCAGTTCTAACTGTTGCTTCTTGAGCTGTATACAGATTTCTCAGGAGACAGGTAAGGTGGTCTGGTATTCCTATCTCTTGAAGAATTTTCCACGGTTTGTTGTGATCTACACAGTCAAAGGCTTTAGCATACTCAATGAAGCAGAAGTAGATGTTTTTCTGGAATTCCCTTGCTTTCTCTATGATCCAACAGATGTTGGCAGTTTGATCTCTGGTTCTTCTGCTTTTTCTGAATTCAGTGTGTACATCTGAAAGTTCTCTGTTTACATACTGCTGACACCTAGCTTGAGAGATTTTGAGCATTACCTTGATAGCATGTGAAATGAGTGTAATTGTATGGTAGCTTGAACATTCTTTGGTGTTGCCCTTCTTTGGCATTGGAATGAAAACTGGCCTTTTCCAGTCATGTGGCCATGGCTGAGTTTTCCAAATTTGTTGGCATATTGAGTGCAGCACTTTAACAGCATCATCTTTTAGGATTTGCTATAGCTCAGCTGGAATTCCATCACCTCTACTAGCTTTGTTTGTAGTAATGTCTCCCAAGGCCCACTTGGGGATGGTCTTGATCCCTGCCTCCTGTACAATATCACGAATCTCCGTCCATAGTTCTTCAGGCATTCTCTCTGACAGATCTAATCCCTTGAATCTATTTGTCACTTCTGCTGTACAATCATAAGGGATTTGATTTAGGTCATACCTGAATGGTTTAGTGGTTTTCCCTATTTCTTCAATTTAAGTCTGAATTTGACAATAAGGAGTTCATGATCTGAGCCACAGTCAGCTCCCGGTCTTTTTTTGCTGACTGTGTACAGCTTCTCCATCTTTGGTTGCAAATAATACAATCAATCTGATTTTGATATTGACCATCCCCAAGAAAAAGAACTGCAAAAAGGCAAAATGGTTGCCTGAGGAGGCCTTACAAATAGCTGAGAAAAGAAGAGATCGAACAGCAAAGGAGAAAAGTAAACATATACGCATTTGAATGCAGAGTTCCAAAGAATAGCAAAGAGAGATAAGAAAGTCTTCCTCAGTGATCAATGCAAAGAAATAGAGGAAAACAGTAGAATGGGAAAGACTAGAGATCTCCTCAAGAAAATTAGAGATACCAAGGGAATATTTCATGCAAAAATGGGCTCAATAAAGGACAGAAATGGTATGAATCTAACAGAAGCAGAAGATATTAAGAAGAGGGTACAAGAATATACAGAAGTACACAGAAAAGATCTTCATGACCCAGATAACTACGATGGTATGATCACTCACCTGGAGCCAGATGTCCTGAAATGTGAAGTCAAGTGGGCCTTAGGAAGCATCACTATGAACAAAGCTAGTGGAGGTGATAGAATTTCAGTTGAGCTATTTCAAATCCTAAAGGGTGATGCTGTGAAAGTGCTGCATTCTATGCCAGCAAATTTGGAAAACTCAGCAGTGGCCACAGGACTGGAAAAGGTCAGTTTTCATTCGAATCCCAAAGAAAGGCAATGCCAAAGAATGTTCAAACTTCTGCACAGTTGCACTCATCTCACATGCTAGCAAAGTAATGCTCAAAATTTTCCAAGCCAGACTTCAACAGTATGTGAACCATGAACTTCCAGATATTCAAGCTGGATTAAGAAAAGGCAGAGGAACCAAGATCAAATAGCTAACATCCATTGGATCATCAAAAAAGCAAGAGCGTTCCAGAAAAACATCTATTTCTGCTTTATTGACTATGCCAAAGCCTTTGACTGTATGGATCACAACAAACAGTGGAAAATTCTGAAAGAGATGGGCATACCAGACCATCTGACTTGCCTCTTGAGAAACCTCTATGCAGGTCAGGAAGGAACAGTTAGAACTGGACATGGAACAACAGACTTGTTCCAGATAGGAAAAGGAGTATGTCAAGGCTGTATATTGTCATCCTGCTTATTTAATGTATATGCAGAGTACATCATGCAAAATGCCAGGCTGGATGAAGCACAAGCTGGAATCAAGATTGCCGGGAGAAATATCAATAACCTCACATATGCAGATGACACCACCCTTATGGCAGAAAGTGAAGAGGAACTAAAGAGCCTCTTGATGAAAGTGAAAGAAGATAGTGAAAAAGTTGGCTTAATACTCAACATTCAGAAAATTTAAGATCATGGTATCTGGTCCCATTGTTGTAGGAAGAGGGGAGCTCCCCTCTAGGTCCCCAAGAGTGGGCTCTTGTCTAACACTGGGAAAAGAATTGTCCAAGGAGACACGTGCTGACAAAGCCAAGATACTTTATTGGAAGAAGACACCCAGGCCGAGAGCAGTAGGGTAAGGGAACCCAGGAGAACTGCTCTGCCACGTGGCTCGCAGTCTCGGGTTTTAGGGTGATGGCATTAGTTTCTGGGTTGTCTTTGGCCAGTCATTCTGACTCAGAATCCTTCCTGCTGGTGCATGCATCACTCAACAAGATGTATGCTAACGAGAGGGATTCTGGGAAGTGGAGGGACACATGGTGTCTCCTTTTGACCTTTCCCAAACTCTTCCGGTTGGTGGGGGCTTATTAGTTCCATATTCCTTATCAGGATCTCTTATTCAAATGGTTACTAGAGAGCCTGGCCAGGGTGGGTGGTTTTCAGCCGTTGTGCTTCCCCTAACACCATCACTTCATGGCAGATAGATAAGGAAACAATGAAAACAGTGAGAGACTATTTTTTTGGGCTCCAGAATCACTGCAGATAGTCACTATCACTACAGCCATGAAATTAAAAGATGCTTGCTCCTTGGCGTAATGTGACTTTTAACTTCGCTGATTGTTGTTTTTGCTGTTTGTTCGGTGCATCTGTAACTGTGTAACTGGATTTGTTTCCAGTCACATTGAAGGCTTTTAAGTTACAAATGGTTGTTCAAATTCCGGGAACTATGGCAGCTCCCTCCAACTCTTACTTGGGGCCCCCGAATCAGAGACCCTCAGTATAAAGGTTTGGAGCAAATGTTGCCTCGCCAGTTTAGGCACAACACACCTTATCAGCTCAGAAGCAGTTACTGAATGAGAACGACGCCCTGTTTCCCTAGGAAACATAATTCTCTTAAAGAAAAGCGGGGAATGAGAGGGTAATAGGCAGGACGGCTAGGGGGTCTTCAAATGGAGGAAATCAGCTGCAAGTGTCAGATGTTTTTTCTCTCTCTCTTAAGCATTTTTTCCCTTCTCTATACAAATTTAAAAGGAGGTTTCTCTTAAAATTCCGGGTTGCCAAGATGACACCCGGTTCCATCTGAACTTAACTTTTCTCAAACCTTGAGCTAACCGCTGTGTTTTTCTTATGGAGATGTTTTCCTTAAGCTATGTTAATGAACTATGTATTTACCCTAGACTCTGTCTTTCTTCAGGTTGGTTCCGCTTAAGACTCAGAACAAACCACTATGTTTTACTCGTACGTTGTTCTCCTAATCTGTGTTAATAAAAGTATATATTTACTTGGAAACCTGCCTTTCTTCAAGATTCATGGCAATCGTTTTATGGCCTGGGATGACTCACCTTGTGCCAATGTTATCTCAAAATGCATGTTGTGGGTGAGGGAGCCTGGTGCCAGGCTCTGAGTTTTGAGACATTCCCTCTCTCTAATTAGCAGCCTGCTGGTAGCTCTCTAACATCCAGCTAAAGACTAGCAGGGGGGCACTCTTTCTGCCCGCTTCTGGTGTCTATGTCAGGAGCTTTCTCTCTTTTATAATTTAATAAAACTTTATTACACATACACACATAGACGCTTGCTCCTTGGAAGAAAATCTAGACATTACTTTTCCAAAAATGGTCCGTCTAGTCAAAGCTACGGTTTTTCCAGTAGTCATGTATGGATGTGAGAGTTGGACTATACAGAAAGTTGAGCACCGAAGAGTTGATGCTTTTGAGCTGTGGTGTTGGAGAAGACTCTTGAGAGTCCCTTGGACAGCAAGGAGATCCAACCAGTCCATCCTAGAGGAAATCAGTCCTGAATATTCATTGGAAGAACTGATGCTGAAGTTGAAACTCCCCATACTTTGGCCACCTGATGCAAAGAACTGACTCACTGGAAAAGACCCTGATACTGGGGAAGGTTGAAGACAGAAGGAGAAGGGGATGACAGTGGATGAGATGGTTGAATGGCATCACTGACTCAATGGACGTGAGTTTGAGTAAGCTCTGGGAGTTGGTGATGGACAGGGAAACCTGCCGTGCTGCAGTCCATGGGGTCGCAGAGACGGACATGACTGAGTGACTGTACGGAACTGAAGGCCCACTTGACTTCACATTTCAGAATGTCTGTCCCTGTGTGACTGACCACACCATCACGGTTATCCAGGTTATTAAGATCTTTTTTGTGTAGTTCTTTGTATTCTTGCCACCTCTTCTTAATTTCTTCTGCTTCTGTTAGGTTTTTAGTGTTTCTCTTTACCATGCCCATCCTCACATGAAATGTTACCCTGACATCTCGTTTTCTTAAAGAGATCTCTAATCTTTCCCTTTCTAGATTTCCTCAATTTCCTTGCATTGTTCACTTAAGAAGGCTTTCTTATCTCTCCTTGCTATCCTTGGAACTCCATATTCAGTTGGCTTATCTTTCCCTTTCTCCCTTGCCTTTTGCTTCTCTTCTTTTTCTCTGCTGTTTGTAAAGCCTCCTCAGATGACCAGTTTGCCTTCTTGCATTTCCTTTCCTTTGGGATGGTTTTGGTCACTGCCTCTTGTACAGTGTTACAAACCTCATTTATAGTTCTTAAGGTACTGTGTCTGTCAGATTCTATAATAATATATAAGGAATAGATTACATAATGTATAATATATTATATAAGGAATAGATTCCCTTGAGTCTATTTCATCACCTCCACTGCATGATCATAAGGGATTTGGTTTAGGTCCTACCTGAATGATCTAGTGATTTTCCCTACTTTCCTTCAGTTTAAGCTGAACTTTGCAATAAAGAGTTCTTTATCTGAGCCACAGTCAGGTCCAGGTCTTATTTTTGCTGACTGTATAGGGCTTTGCTGTCTTCAGCTGCAAAGAATATAATCAGTCTGATTTCAGTGTTTGCCATCTGGTGTTCTCCATGTGTAGAGCTGTCTCCTGTGTCATTGGCAGAGGGTGTCTGCTATGACGTGTTCTCTTGACAAAACTGTTAGCCTTTGCCCTGCTTCATTTTGTATCCTAAGGCCAAGCTTGCCTGTTACTCCAGGTATCTCTTGATTTCCTCCTTTTGCATTCCAATCCTGTGATGAAAAGTATATCTTATTTTTGATGTTAGTTTGTATAAGGTCTTATGGGTCTCAGAGAACCGCTTTTCTTCAGCTTCTTTGGCTTTAGTAGTTGGGACATAGGCTTGGATTACTGTGATGTTTAATGGTCTGCCTTGAAGACGAACTTAGATCATTCTTTTTTTCTTGAGATGGCACCTAATTTCTCCATTTTTAACTCCTTTATTGACTATAACAGCTACTCCATTTCTTCTAAGAGATTCTTTCCTACAGTAATAGATACAGTGGTCATTTATTCCCGTCCATTTTAGTTCAGTGATTCATGTTCATTCTTGCCATCTTGCTTGACTGCGTTCAATTTATCTTGATTCATAGACCTAACATTCCAGGTTCCTATGCAGTATATTTCTTCACAGCATTGAGCTTTACTTCTGTTAAGGGGTGACATATGTGTATGCATGTGAGAGTATCACCACAGTCAAGATAATGTACGTAGCCATTATCTCTAGGTTTCCTTGTGTCCTTTTGTAGGGTCTCCATTCTGTCTCTTTTCCACACTTAGGCAATTACTAATATGCTTCCTGTCATTATACATTGGTTTGCATTTCCCAGAGTTTTATATAAATCAAATCATATAGTATATATTTTTTTGTCTGACTTCTTTCACTTAGGATAATTATTTTGAGATTGATTCATACAGTAGCATCTATCAAAAATACGTCTCTTTTTATTGGTAATTACTATTTTATTGTACGTACATATCAGTTAGGACCTACAAATAAAACTACTGTAAACATTTGGATACAGAGTGGTTCTACCATATTATATTTTTACCAGCAGTTCTTGAGTGTTCCATTTAAAAAAAAAAATAATTTTTTATCCCAATTTTAGATTTTTTTTACAATTTTTAGATTTACAGAAAAATTGCAAAGACAGTACAGTGTTCCCATGTACCCTTCATCCAGTTTCCCCTATTGTGTGTCCATGCTTTGTCGCTTCAGTTGTGTCTGACTCTGTGCCCCTATGCACTGCAGCCCATCAGGCTCCTCTGTCCATGGGATTCTCCAGGTAAGAATACTAGAGGGGGTTGTCATGCCCTCCTCCAGGAGATCTTCCCAACCCAGGGATCAAACCCAGGTCTCCTGCATTGCAGGTGGATTCTTTACCAGCTGAGCCCAGAGAAGCCCAGTTAGTGAGTATTAATATATTATCATTATCTGATGTCCACACTTGCTTCACATTTCCTTAGTTTTTACCTAATGCCCTTTTTCTGTTCCAGGATCCCATGTGAAATTGAGTTGTCTTCTTAGGCTTCTTTTGACTGTAACAGTTTCTCAGACTTTCCTTGTTTTTGATGACCTTAATGACAGTTTTGAGGAGTACTAATGAAGTACTAGTACTAGAAAAATCCCTTTATTAGGATTTTTCTTTTGTTTTTCTCATAATTAGACTGGAGTTGTGGACTTTGGAGTGGAAGACCAGTGAAGTAACATGCCATTTTCTTCATATGATAGCAAGAGTACATATTAACAGCAAGACTTCTCAGTGAATATTGACTTTGATCACTTGTCTAAGATAGTATTTGTGAGATTCTGTACTATAAATTTTTTCCCCACCCCTCCGTCCATACTGCCCTCTGGGAGGAAGTCACTCTGCTGCTTACACACTAAGGAGTAGGGTTTATGCCCTGTTGCCTTGGGGAGGAGAGTATCTACATGAATTATTTGAAATTCTTCTGCATGGGATATTTGTCTTTTCTCCCTCATTTATTTCAGTCATTTGTTTGTATCAATATTGATTCATGAATATTTATTTTATACTTTGAGTTAAAATCTAGCACTATTTCATTTATACTTTAGGTTATATTCCACTGCTACTTCAAATTGTATCAGCTTGACCATTTGGAGCTCTTTTGGTTGACTCCTATGTCCCTCCCTTTGATATATCCTCATGAAAGTTTTAGCCTGTTTAGCACTTCTGTATTTTCTGACAGTATAAGATTGTCCAGTCTTATTTTGTCTATTACCTGCTTCAGTCCTCAAAACAGCCATTGCTCTTACGGAGCCCTGATTTCTTTTATTGCAGAATTGTGTTAGAAACCAAGATCTAGGCACTGTGTATGCTCTTTGCTACAGGGATGTCATTGCTTTTAGACCCTGCCAGCTGACAAAGCTCTAGTTGAAGTACTCAGGTTCGGTAGTTGCGGTGCGCAGGTTTAGTTGCCCCTTTGCATGTGGGATATTAGTTCCCCAACAAGAAATTGAACCCACATCCCCTGCATTAGAAGATTAGATTCTTAACCACTGGACCACCAGGGAAGTTCCCCACTGGTTATTTTTAACTCTAGCACTTTGAATTTCAGGCGTTATGTAGGCCAAGTCATTCCTTCTTTTGATTTTTTTTAAATCCCTTTCTTCACTGAAGTGTTGATTGGGATAGAAGAGCACTATGCTTCTTTGATCTAGCTGAGAAGGTAGTCTTCCCATAGAAGTCCTCTCAGCCCTACCGGCCTGAATGCCCATTATTTTTCACTTTTCACTGCTCTGAAAAACCATTGGCAGTCCTGTTTCCCAAGCTCCTTCTTTGAGCTCCTTCTGCCCCAGTCCCTTCCCTTTAGTCTTACATATACTGCTCCCTGCCCTTGACATGTCCGTCTTGCCCAGAGCCATAGCTCTGGGCTTTTATGCATATACAGGAACCAAATAGTATATGTGCCTGTGACATTGAAAGGGAGTTATGAAAGCGGTATTTTAATTTCCTTTTCATTAGTCTCTGACCCAGCCCCATTAGACTGTAAGCTTCATGAGGACCATTTGTTGGCATGTTTCAGCATCTAGCACAATGCACGGCCTTGGGCCTGACAAATATTTGTGAGAAGATGGATGTCTGTGGTTTCATTCACTTGTCCTCATTTCACTTCTTTGAGTTCTTCTCAAACCACCTTAATTCTCCTCTATTTGATTTCATGTATTTTGATAAAGGTCTTTTGGAGAAGAAAATAGTTTTCTGATGCCTAGTCCTATTCCAACTGGAAGTATTACAAAATCTTTAACCACCTCTGGCAGGACATGGACTGTATTTTCTGGTATCTTCTATCCTCAAAAATTTCTTTTGATTAAATTAATAACTTCTGTATTTTATGCTGTTTCACCATCTCAGCTATACAGATCTTGAATCCATATAAGAATACTTGATGCTGAGGCCACTTGTTTCACAGAGAGTTGTTTAGTTTGGTTTCTGGCACAAAACTGGTCTGAGGTGCTACCTTTAACTTAACCATCACAGTTTTGCTGAGCAGGGACAAACTATTGGGACTGATTTTCTCCCATAGTACAGTACAGCTGATCAGAGCCTTCTTTGTCTTGCAGGAATCGATAGCAGGTACAATGAAGGCTGCAGAGAGCTGGCAAATTATCTTCTGCTTGGTTTGTACAATCAAAATGCCAGTGATTTTGAGAAAACAGGGTTTTCGGAAGAAGTTTTAGATGGTAAGTATATATTGGTAGACTCTGAGAGAGAGGAGTTACATGATTTATTCCTTTGAATGCTTACTTCAATGCTCTTTTATGGAAAAATATCAAATTTAAAATAGCCTGAAGCTCCAGTAAATTTTTGCTCTTTTATTAATGAAAAACATTTCTTCTTTGCTGATACGTTAAGTAATATGCTTTTGGTCACCTACTAGATAATACACTAGTGACAAGTACGTGAATCATGAACTTCCAGATGTTCAAGTTGGATTTAGAAAAGGCAGAGGAGCCAGAAATCAAATTGTCAACATCCGTTGGATCATTGAAAAAGCAAAAGAGTTCCAGAAAAACATCTACTTCCTCTTTATTGACTGGTGAAGCCTTTGACTGTGTGGATCGCAACAAACTGGATAATTCTGAAAAAGATGGGAATAGCAGACCAGCTGACATGCCTCCTGAGAAATCTGTATGCAGGTCAAGAAGCAACGGTTAGAACTGGACATGGAACAACAGACTGGTTCCAAATCGGGAAAGGAGTACATCAAATCAAGCCTGTATATTGTCACCCTGCTTTTTTAACTTATATGCAGAGTAAATCATGCAAAATGCCACGCTGAATGAAGCCACAAGCTGGAATCAGGATTGCCAGAAAAAATATCAATAACCTCAGACATGCTGATGACACCACCCTTATGGCAGAAAGCAAAGAAGAACTAAAGAGCCTCTTGATGAAAGTGAAAGAGGAGACTGAAAAAGTTGGTGTAACACTCAACATTCAGAAAACTAAGATCATGGCATCTGGTCCCATCACTTCATGGCAAATAGATGGGGAAATAGTGACAGACATTATTTTCTTGGGCTCCAAAATCACTGCAGATGGTGACTGCAGCCATGAAATTAAAAGACGCTTGCTCCTTGGAAGAAAAGCTATGACCCACCTGGACAGCATATTAAAAAGCAGAGACATTACTTTGCCAACAAAGGTCTGTCTAGTCAAAGCTATGGTTTTTCCAGTGGTCATGTATGGATGTGAGAGTTGGACTGTACAGAAAGGTGAGCACTGAAGAATTGATGCTTTTGAACTGTGGTGTTGGAGACTCTTGAGATTCCCTTGGACTGCAAGGAGATCCAACCAGTTCATCCTAAAGGAGATCAGTCCTGGGTGTTCACTGGAAGGACTGATGCTGAAGCTGAAACTCCAGTACTTTGGCCACCTGATGTGAAGAACTTCGACTCATTGGAAAAGACCCTGATGCTGGGAAAGATTGAAGGCAGGAGGAGAAGGGGACGACAGTGGAGGAGATGGTTGGATGGCATCACTGACGCAATGGACATGAGTTTGAGTAGGCTCTGGGAGTTGGTGATAGACAAGGAAGCCTGACATGCTGCAGTCCTTGTGGTCACAAAGAGTCGGACAGGACTGAATGAATGAACTGAGAGACAAGTAGTTTTCAGAGTATGTTTATTGGATAAATCAGTTTTAGAGGAAATGGTAAACATCAGTGTTTGACATTATATCTTCTTGACAAGGTACTAGTTTTCCTGTAAATTTCCCACTGCCTCTACATGCTGGGAGGCTCATGTTATATGCCATTGTCCTATGATAGCACTTTCAACTGTGAGTCAAGGACGAGCCTGCAGGGTTCTCCCACAGGGAAGATTTCATGTAGATCTTCAGTTTAGGAACAAAGGCTCTTTGTCCTGCCCTGTCTTTGGGCATTGTTTTCTATGTGACTGTAATTTGTGATGGTGCCTGTGATTACAGTGCAGGCTTTCTGCTAAACATTTCCCTTTTCTCACTTTGAGACACTCATCCTGTGGTCACGCTGCTGTGGGGGTTATGCCCAAGAGCTATCTCTGATATCACATACTTAGCATCATAACCTGTCTGCCAGATAGATCAGAAGACACAGGAATAGACAAATCAAAATGGACAAGAGACAGCTCTTGTGAAGCAGCTGGGGGACGCAAAATCTGATGTTGAAATAATCTTGCTGTGGATCTAGTGCAGTGGTTCTCAACTAGAGGGTTTTATCCCCCAAGGGATGTTTGGCTGAAGACATTTTTGAGTGTAACAGCTGGGCAGAGTGGGTAGAGCCAGAGATGCTGCTAAACATCCTGTGATGCATACGCAGGCCAGCTCCCCACAACAAAAAATGTTCTGGTCTAAATTGTCAGTAGTGCTGAAGTTGAAGAACCCTGGGCTAGTGTATATGAAAATTCTTCTAATTTCTTAGTAAAGTCCTTAGTAGTATCTATCATTAGAGATTTGTTAAAGTTTTTCTTTTTATTGGTGTGGAAAGAGCAGGCTGAAATTATTCCTTCCAGTAATTTTTTTTTAACTCAAATTTAGTTTCAGATTCTGATTTTAAAAATTGCCTTCTTACACTATATTACACCTTCTGGTTTGGAAATAATTCATTTTGGCAGCTCATTTAGAGTTATAAAAAGGCAGATGCTTGTGCAGCCACACATTTCACTGCAGTCAAGGTTGTTAAAGACTCTACAATATTGAAATAAAAGAAATAGTTTAAGTCCTCAAAGGTCCACTTTTCTGCTTATCTTTGTCTTTATCCTGTCGCCTAGCACAATGAATGCTTATAATGAGCATTTTCTTTCAAATTAATTCATTTTTTAAATCCAAATAGCTAGAAAGATGAGTTTACCAGATTTATCTTCTGCATTACAATCCCTAATTATCTGAAAGAAAAAGAGGCAAATATGAAGAATTTATTAAAAAAAAAAAACCTTAAAATAGTTTATATGTTCATCCAGTTCTCTTATGCTTTCTTCTTTTACCTGCCCATGTACTCTGTTAAAATTTACTTGTAGTGATAACTTCAGTCCTGTGGGATCCTGAGCATGCTTCATTAGGTCTAGTGGCTGTTGCATTATTTCTTTTACTGGATCCTAATTCTTTGCAGTATGTTATACATCAGTATAGAGTACAGTGGACACAGGAAGCTCTCAGTGATGTCAAACTTTCACTGTTAAGCAGGTCAGCTACAAGTGATTCAGAGTAAGTCTCCCAAAAGGATGAGAGGGCAGACTCTTTCCCATCCCATGCTGCCTTTTAAGTCCAGCACTTAGAGCTGAGAGTCAGCAGGGAAGAGGCTGCTCCGTTCTGTGATCCCTTGAACAACTTGGCTCTGACTGAGTGTGGAGCTTAGAGTGATTTATAGGTCATAATCATAGAGCTTCATTTCATAAGGCCACCCAGCTGTGTAGTCAGCTGAGATCAGTATTCACTGGGCTTTATGTTTTTGTAGATTATTGTCCGTCACACTATGTTACATGTTGGCATTGCCCTAAGCCTGGTGCCTTGGTTGCTCTCTGCTCCCATGCTCCTTTCTCACTTCCGGCCATCTCCTCCAGCCCTTTCCCAACTGTTGTGTTGTTAGAACGAAGCTTAATGGCTCTGGTATCTGAGGAGCCATAGAATGAAGCCTCTGCTTTTCTTCTGAAAGTGTGACACTTTCTTAGTGTTTAAACTGTTTTAATATTCCTGCCCTATTCCATGGCTCATTTGTTAGTGTCTGTTAGTTACTCAGTTATGTCCGACTCTTTGTGACCCCATGGACTCTAGCCCACCAGGCTCTTCTCTCCGTGGCATTCTCCAGGCAACAGTGCTGGAGTAGGTTGCCATTCCCTTGTCCAGGGGATCTTCCTAACCCAGGAATCAAACCTGGGTTTCCCACATTGCAGGCAGATTCTTTACCATCTGAGCCATCAGGGAAGCCCCCGTTTGTTAGTTTACTTGGTTTTATTTGCACCTTTGGGATTGCTTTATTTATTTGACCCAGCAACATTGATTGTTATTCCTTGTACCTGTGAGCTGCTGATCTATTTATAGAAGCCTTGTCCACTTGCCTCTACTTCCTTCCTCTCAGCCTTTCCTGTGTACAGAGTTCATCCCTGTATATAATAACCTTTCCCAGGTCACAAGGAAAGTGATATCCTCAGGCCCACAATTTGCCTTGACCCAGATGAGTCAGTAGCCAAAAGCTTTAGAAACTGATGTATTCAGGAGAACTGGTCACTGGCCATATTCCATGCTGTTTTCCTGCCTCAGTGACTTTTAGCTATAGAGTTTCCATTTACTATTTATTTCCACAGTTTGGTGTTTGGTACAGCAGATTTTGCTTTGTTGAACTTTATGAACTGCACTGAAGGCTGTTCTTTTGACTTATTCTACCATAACCAGAATACTACAATGGTTGAAGTGTTGCGTGGGGCTGAGGAAATCTTTGTTGTCCACACTTGAGTGTTCAACAGTCACTTTGAAGCATGTTGTCTAATTTAAAAATTTTCAGTTTAGAGTTTTGTTACATTGTTTCTGAAGTAGTTTTAATGGTTCCACAGATATGTGAGCAGAAGGTGTCTAAAGGAAATGCCTCTGATAATCTTGTGTTTTAATTTTGTTTTTCTTACAGACGTGATTATATTGATTAAATCAGATAGTATCCATCTGTACTGTAATCCTGTAAATTATCGCTATCTGTTACCCTATGTGGCCCATTGGAGAAATCTGCATTTCCATTGCATGACTGAAAATGAGGTGAGGAGAAAAGATAAAATAGAAACTTAGAGACACTCTAAGGATACTTCAGGAAAAAATAGAAATGGAACAGAAGGTCCTTAAAAAAATTAAATTGGGGCCTTCCCTGGCAGTCAAATGATTAGGACTCCAAACTTCCACTGCAGGGGGCATGGTTCAGTCCCTGGTTAGGGAAGTAAGATCCTGCATGCCATGTGGCATGACTCCCTCCCCAGCCCAAATCAAATTGTGAAATGTGGTTTCACAAAAAAGTTATTTGTTTTAGTGGAACTTTTCATATTTCATTATGACGCTACCCTCACAGTAAATTACATGCCTGAAAAGACAAAAAGAACTGTTAAAATTGTGACCTAATAGGCTTATGAACCTACCTTCCTGCCCTGCTTCTTCATCCCCAAGCTGGGTCCATTTGCTCAGGTCTGGGAACGGCCCCAGGAGCTGTTCTGTGACATTTCCATGTTTGGATTTTTTGGTATTTGTTTCTGTTTCCCTTTGGACCCTTTCTAAGAGTTTGGCTAGAAATCAAATTGGGGCTTAAGATTTAAAATTTCATGGAAGTTGGGACCCAGTGTAAGTTTAGAACCCTTTTTCCATATGAGCATTTGGGGAATTTGTTTGTTTTTGGCCGTGCCATGTGACATGCGGTACCTTAGCTCCTTAACCAGGAATCGAACCCATGCCCCCTGCATTGGGAGCTCTGAGTCTTAACCATTGGATCACCAGGGAAGTCTCCCATCTGGGAGATTTTTGAGGATAAGTTTTATCTCTTGAATGTAGGTCTCTGATCCATTTTGAGTTGATTTTTGTGTGTGGTGTAAGGTAAGGGAATGATGTGTTTTTGATCAACAGACAAAAAGCTGGCTTTAAAAATATCCTCTTGAAGGGAATTCCTTGGCAGTCCAGTGGTTAGGGCTCTGTTCTTTCATACTAAGGACGTGGGTTCATTCCTTGGTCAGAGGACTAAGATCCTTCAAACTGAACAGCATGGCTACAAAAAAAAGAAAAAGAAAAAGAAAATCCCTCATGGGACATTTGGGACAACTAATAAAAATGCAGAGAAAATATGGAATTTTGTATGATGTCTCATTAGAGCCTGATTCCTTTAATTTCCTTCTTTAGTATGAAGATGAGGAAGCTGCAGAAGAATTTAAAATTGCCAGCTTTGTGGACATGGTTCGAGACTGTAGTAGAATTGGCATTCCTTATAGTTCCCAAGGTGTGTATCTGACAGTCATCCATTTTAGAACCTTGCTGGGATGGTGTATGAGTCAAAAGTCCTTAATTCTCCTTTCAGTGGAGACATTCAGCTGGAAAACCCGTTGATCTGTTTTCACTAAAGGCAGAGAGGATCAAGCAGAATGAAATTTGAGGACTTTCCTATGCAAGTTTGTGTTCATAACTGAAGTTTCTGCAGCATCACAGCATGCTGCCAGCAATCAGATTGAAAGACTCATAAGGATTTACCATAGTTACCATCTAGTCTGTACCACTTATTAAAGATGAAATATAGTTGTGGCACCTCTTGCCAATAAGAAATAGTAATTTGGGTAGCTGTTAAAACTATACTGACAGTGAGGCTCGAAAATAATGTATAGGGGATTTCCCTGGTGATCCAGTGCTCATTAAGACTTCATGCTTCCATTGCAGGGGTGTGGGTTCAATCCCTGGTTGGGAAACTAAGGTCCCACATGCTATGGGGCATGGCAAAAAAAAAAAGTGTAAAAACAGAGGGAAAAGATCAGCAAGTTTAGTGGTGCTTCTGTCTTATCTACTAAAAGAAAAAAGAAAAACAGACTTGTACATATTTATTTCATACTTTTCCCTTGAGGAAGTTGGTTAGCTATGTTTTTTAAGGGAAAGGAGTCAAGTTTTGGTCTGTTAATAAATATATCCACTTACTGATACAAATCAGATGTAATAGGCCACTATTTTGTTTTCTTACTTTCCCTGGAAACCAGAATGTGAAAATGTGGAGAAACTTGAATTTTTATAACTTGTTTGTATTTTGTTTTTCCTTGAATTTCATTTTGTATTTCTAGTGTTAATATCTAACCATTTTATCTGTTTCAGTTTTTGGTGTTTTTTTGGCTAGGTGAGGCTGTGGTGAGCTTGTGAGAAATGATGCCTTTCTGACCACATTAGATCAGGTTTAGACTGCTGTATCCAGGATGGTACTTGATACATGTTGTACTTGATTCCTCTAGGTCACTTGCAGATATTTGATATGTTTGTAGTGGAGAAGTGGCCTGTTGTACAGGCCTTTGCTCTTGAGGGCATTGGAGGAGATGGATTTTTTACCATGAAGTACGAGGTATGTATGAAAAGCAGTATGTTTGGTTTTTGTCCACCACTGAGCTGTTTTTATGAAGACCTACAGTGTGGGTGTTCATTATAACACTCTAGAAAGCTGGGAGTGACTCCAAAGGGTGTGGGACAGTTTAAAGGATTTGAAATGGAAAATTATTGCTGTTTAAGGCTAGTCCCCAGACTGAACTCCTATTCCCTTTATTCTTAAAGCTTCTCTCTGTGCTTCTTTCTCTCCTTTCCCCATTCTGAGTTAACTATAGCACCCCAAGCTGACTCCTCTTATAACTTTTACTGTCCTATGTCACTTATATTTGTCTTACCCACCCACCCACCCCTGGCCTCTGGATTGGAAGTTTCTGGAGAACAAAAGCATTCTTATTGTTGCTTGTATCTCAGAAGTTTGTATAATTTAACTATTTAAGGGCAATGAAAGGGAGAGTGCAGAATTTTATATAAGTACCGTGTACTAGGGGCTTCCCAGGTGGTGCTAGTGGTAAAGAACCCACCTGTCAATGCAGGAGATGCAGGTTCAATCCCTGGGTTGGAAGTTCCCCTGGAGGAGGGCATGGTAACCCACTCTAGTATTCTTACCTGGAGAATCGCATGGACAGAGGAGCCTGGCAGGCTATAGTCCATGGGATCAGAAAATACTCAGACACTACTTAGCAACTAAACAACAACTAGAGGAATAAAAAGATTATCTTTGATGGTAAGAACAGTGTCTTTTATGTCAGTGCTCTGCATCTAGAAGATGACCAGTTAAGTATTGTTAAGTGAATTAATGAATGAGAACTGGAAGAGGGGATCATCTAGGGTATGCGTTAGGAAGGATGACCTGGTATCCATATGCCTCCATCGGATCCCCACTGAAATGATCTGCTCCCAATACAGGAAACCAGACATGCTGGAAATGGGGCCATAGTCTTAGGGATAGAGTAAGTGGAACCTTTGGAAGCAAGGTTCAGGACTAATTCTTCTGCCTCCTTCTGAGAAGTGGCAGTGTCCCTAAGAAATGATTGGAGGCTCATCTGGCAAACCATGTAATGTAGAGGAACATGGGCTGTAGGGATGAAGAAGACACACACCACATCAGCCCCACTCTTCTTGCTCCAGTTTTCTCACATTTATTACGATAAAGTAGTAGAACATCCACAAGGCTGTGGGAGCTGCCCCTGACAGCAGTTAGCACCCTAAAATTTTGAAGAAGGGGGCTTCCCAGGTGGCACAGGTGGTAAAGAATCTGCCTGCCAATGCAGGAGACACAAGATACATGGGTTCTATTCCTGGGTCGGAAAGTCCCCTGGAGCAGGAAATGGCAACCTGCTCTAGTATTCTTGCCTAGAAAACTCCATGGACAGAGTAGCCTGGCGGGCTACAGTCATGGAGTTGCAGAGTTGGATGCAACTGAGCACACACAATTTAAGAGAATAGGGACTTGAAAGGAAGCATGCCATAGGACATAGAGAAGAAGCTTAAAATTTTTAGTGATAATGGTAATGTTTATTTTTAGTTAATTGTATAAACTATTCATTTATACTGTCTTGTAGATGCCAGGCACTGTTCTCAGCATTTTGTATAAATTAATTTGGAAAGAAAGTGAAAGTCAGTCGTGTCTGACTCTTTGCAACCTCATGGACTATACAGTCCAGGAATTCTCCAGGCCAGAGTACTGGAGTGGGTAGTCATTCCCTTCTCCAGGAGATCTTCCCAGCCCAGGGAACGAATCCAGGTCTTCCACATTGCAGGTGGATTCTTTACCAGCTGAGCCACCAGGGAAGCCCATGAATTAACTTTAATTCCTACAATTACCCTCTGAAGTAGGTCCTGTTACCATCCCTATTTTACAGAAGGTTTAAATGAATTTCCCAAGTCACAGAACTAGTAGCCAGTGAGTGACAGGGCTAAAGCCCAGTCCAGAAAGTCAGGCTTCTGACCCCATGCTTCTAACCCCTGGGCTACCACTAGATACTTGAAAAGCAGTGTACTTGGAAGCTGCACAATTCATGCAGCTCAAATGGGGCAGGCCTCTGGCTCCTGCCTTGAGGAGCATCAAGCCATGAGGTCAGATCCCAAAGGAACAAAACTCCCTTTCAAAAAAACTTTTACAAGATAATGTAGATTTTTCCTGGAGGGTAGTGTTTTTAGGGGCAGTGAGGAGGAAATAGCATACATCATATAGTAAAAGTTATTACTGTGACTCTTGTCTCAGAATCCCTTTCTTTAGATCCTGCCCTTCTCTTTAGCCACTAATTTTCATTCTCTCAAATACTTTTCTTTGTCCCTATCTCATATTCCCTGACCTCTCTTCTCACCCTGTCCTTCCTGGTCCTTTAAGGTATGCAGCAGTTTGGCCTACTGATCAACTCTGCCATTATACTGTCTACTTCTCTCTGCTTCACATATTAGAGGCCTGATAACTGCCTGAGCCAGAAAAGTTCCTGCCTCCTTTGAAAGCTAGGAGGAGAACTACAAGACATAACTTAATTTTTTAAACTTCTCTTTTATTGTATGCTTATACCCAGAGGAAAATCCTTAACTCAGAGGATGTTTTGTCCCCATTGTGGTAGGTGCCAGCATCAGAAAGGAAGCCAGACCCTTATAGCATTTACTTGATATTTAGGCTGGGCCAGACTTAAGTTATGGATACAGAGAACTCCTTCTTCGTGGAAGCAGTACAGGGTAGTTCTTCTGCTAGGGCTTTCCCTGTCTCCAACTTCCTTCTTACTCTTCAGCTACTAGAACTGTGTGATCTGGTAATGTAAATTTACATTAACCAACTCTTCAAGGGAGAATTCTAAAAGCAAACTTCTGAATAATAACTATAGAGTAAGCATTCATTCACCTGCTAGTGGACAAACATAAAATTTTTTGTACTGAAAGGTAAAATAAACCCTATGAAAAAATTCAGAAGATAAGAAAGAGACCATAGCATATTAGATGCAGGGATGGATCAGCATGCTTTTAAAAAATATTTTCTCCAGGAAACAAAATAAAAATTGGGGAAAGTATTGTTTGTACTTTTCAAGCATGCAGTTTTTAGAAAGAGAAGCAAGATGTGGCACCTTAGAGCAAGCAGAAGTTAAAAGACAGATGGATGGCATATGAGGAAATATTGTTATAAGTCTCAAAATTCACTAGTAGAATTAAGATTTGAATTTCAAAATAGAAATCAGGGAGATTGGCCAAATGGGGAGTATAAGGACCCTGAGCTCATCCCCTCTCCCAAGCACACCAAAATCACAGTTATTTGCAGAACAACCATTGATGAATAAAAGACCATAACGTATCAGGAAAGACCTGCTACAGCTAAAGAGATAAGGAATGAATCACAAGACGACAAGTAGGAAGGATGGACTTCTGATGTAGTCAAGTCCCGTTCCCCCAGGTAGGTGACCCACAACTGGAGAATAATTACATTGCAGAGGTTCTCGTAGAGCAGTGAGAGTTCTGAGCTCTGTGGTGGCCTCTGCAGCCTGGCAGCCGTGCACTGGGAAGGTGAGCTGCCAGAGCATTTGACTCGGAAAGCCAGCAGGGCTTAATTTCAGGAGTCCCACAGGACTGAGGGAAATAGAGATTTCTTTCTTACAGGGCATACACAAAGTATCACACACTCCAGGACTCAGGACAAAAGCAGTCATTTGATAGAACCCTGGACCAGACTTATCTGCTGGTGTTGGGGAGTCTTCCAGAGAGGCAAGAGGCAACTGCAGCTCACCCTGGGGATATAGATGTTGATGGCAGCCATTCCTTGGGTGTGCCCTTCTGTCATGTGGACACTGGTGGTAGTGGGTGCCATTGTAGAATCCTCCCTTTCGCTCATTAGCACCAAGACCTGGCCTCAATAAACATGTAGGAGCCAGTGCTGGGACACCTCAGGTCAAACTAAATGGGTGGAGTAACAGCCCCATCCATCAGCAGGCAGGCTACCTAAAGACTTCCTGAGCTCTCAACCACCTTTAGACTTAACCCCTGTCCACCAGATGCCAAGACCCAGCTCCACCCACCAGTGAGAAGGCACCAGTCCCAGGATCTCCTGATCCCTGACCCTGCCCTCCAGGAAGCCTGCTGTGGCCTTTGGATCAGCCTCACCAATCAGGGGTCAGACACCAAATGCAGAAAATCCAGACTTCCACAGCCTGTGACTCCAGCCTGCCCAAAGCAGGCCAGACCCTGACTTAAGACCATCTTGACCCTGGCCCTGCCCACACTAAGAGGCAAATACAAGCTTCAGGGTACCCTGAACCACAAACGCAACTGTCACCCCCTCCTCCCCCAGTAATCTGACACCAGCTCTGAGATCCCTGGGCCCGGAAACCAGACTCCAGGACCCAGATCTACCTGTCAGTAGTCTGGTACTAACCCCAGGACCCAGCTTCACCCAGTAACAGTCTTACAGTCTTATAGATCCTGACTCTTCCTACCAATGAGCCAGCATGAGTCCTGGGGCTCCCTGAAGTTCTCCAGCCCACTAACCTGCAGCCAGCAGTCTCTGCACAAGGCAGGGCCTGGTAACCAACTGGATCAGGTGCCAACAAAGTCTTATCACATCACCCAAATAGCCCTCCACAAAAGAGGGACCCATGCAGCTGACATGGGGAAACCCCTGGAACATATAGCTTGGGTGATGAGAGGGGAGTGCACTGCTGAGATGCATAGAATGTCTCCTACAGAAGGCCACTTCTCTAAAGTCAGGAAACATAACTAACCCACCAGATAAATAATACATGCAGCAGCTTAGGCAAAGTGAAATGACAGACATGTTCCAGTCAAAAGAATAAGGAAAAAAACCCAGAAGACAAGTGAAAAGGGTAGTCTTCACAAGAAAGAGTGAAGGTAGTGATTGTAAAAATGATTAAAAAATGAGAGAAGAATAGATGCACAGAGCAAAAAACTGTAAGTTTTTAACAGTGAGAAAATATAAAGAACAGCTACGAATGAAGAATACAACTGAAATGAAAAATACATTAGAAGGAATCATCAGATTAAATGATATAGAATGGATCAGCGAGTTGGAAGATGAAGTAGTGGAAATCACTGATGCTGAACAGAAAAAAGAATGAAATGACATTTAAGAGACCTCTGGGACAACATCATCAAGCACACTAATATTTGTATTTTAGAAGTCTTAGAAAGAAAGGTGCTAAGAATATCCGTGAAGACTTAATAGCCAAAAACTTCCATAACCTGGGATAGGGTACAGTCCTTCAAGACCAGGAAGTGCAGAGAGTCCCATATAGGATTAACCCAAAAAGGAACACACCCAGACACATTGTAATCAAAATGTAAAATTTAAAGAGAGGATATTAAAAGTAACAAGACAGAAGGAACAAATAACATACAAGGGAACTCGGTAAGATAGTCAGCTGACTTTTAAGCAGAAGCCCTGCAGGCCAGAAGGAAGTGCTGTAAGTTTAAAGTGGTGAAAGGAAAATACCTATGAGCATGAGTATGCTACACAGTAATGCTCTCATTCATATTTATTGGCGAGAGTAAAAGCTTTGTAGACAAGCAAAAGCTAAAAGAGTCCACCAAACCAATTTTACAACAAATGTTAAAGGAACTTCTCTAGGTGAAAAAGAAAAGGCTACGACTCAAAACATGAAAATTCTGAAATAAAAAAGGTAAAGGAAAACATACAAAAAAGATAGGAAATCATCCATGCATGAACCTAGTAGAAAGGTTTAAAGATGAAAGTAGTGAAATCCACAATATCTACAAATACCCACAATAAGCAATTAAAGGGTACACAAAACAATTAGATGTAAAATGTGATACTGTAAATAGTAATTGGGAAGGGAGGAGAGTATTCACTGTGGGATTATTAAGATGCATTTGAAATTAAGAGATCAACAACTTAAAAACAATCAAGTATGTACATAGAACATTATATTAAAAATCTCGTGATAGCCACAAACCAAAAATCTGTAATAGATATACACAAAAAATAAAAATCCAAATATAACACTAAAGATAGCCACTAAATCACAAGCGAATAAAGGAAGACGGAAGGAGAAAAAGGCCTACAGAAGTAACCCCAAAACAGATAACAAAGTGACAATAAGAACATACATATCAATAATTACCTTAAATGTAAATGGACTGAATGCTGCAATGAAAAGACACAAAATAGCTGAGTGGATACAAGAATAAGACATGTATGTATGTGTGTGTGTGTGTGTGCGCGTGTGTGTGTGTGTGTGTGTGTACTGCCTAGAAGTAATCACTTCAGGTTTATAGGCACAGACTGAAAATGAGGGGATGGAAGAAGATATTCCATGCAAATAGAAGTCAAAGCCAGGGTTGCAATACTTAGACAATAATAGGCCCTAAAATAAATGCTGTTGTAAGAGATGAAGAAGGATACCACACAATAATCAAGGGGTCAGTGCATTAAGATATAACAATTATATCTGCACCCAATATAGGAGCAACTAAATACATCTAGTCAAAGCTATGATTTTTCCAGTAGTCATGTTGAATGTGAGAGTTGGACTATAAAGAAAGCTTTGCACTGAAGAGTTGATGCTTTTGAACTGTGGTGTTGGAGAAGACTCTTGAGAATCCCTTGCAAGGAGACTGCAAGGAGATGTAACCAGTCCATCCTAAAGGAGATCAGTCCTGGGTGATCATTGGAAGGACTGATGTTGAAGCTGAAACTCCAATATGTTGGCCACCTGATGCAAAGAGCTGACTCTTTTGAAAAGACCCTGATGCTGGGAAAGAGTGAGGGCAGGAGAAGAAGGGGATGACAGAGGATGAGGTGGTTGGATGGCATCACCGACTCAGTGGACATGAGTTTGGGTAAGCTCTGGCAGTTGGTGATGGACAGGGAGGCCTGGTGTGCTGCAGTTCATGGGGTCACAGAGTTGGACACGACTGAGCGACTGAACTGACTGAAATAATAAATCAGATATTAATGGACAGAAAGGGAGAAATTGACAGTAACACAGTAATAGAGGAGAATTTTAACACCTCAGTTACATCAATGGACAGATCATCTGGACAGAAAATCAATAAGGAAGCACTGCCCTTAAATGACACATTAGACCAAATGGACTTATTTGGTATGAGTATTCCATCTGAAAGCAGCAGAATACACATTCTTTTCAAGTCTACATGAAATATTCTGGAGGATAGGTCACATACTAGGCTACAAAACAAGTCTTGGTAAAAAAAAAACAAGTCTTGGTGAAGAAAACTGAAATCATATCAAGCATCTTTTCCAGCCACAATACTGACTAGAAACCAACTGCAAGGGGGGAGAAAAATGGAAAAACCCTCAGAACACATGGAGGGTAAACAATATGTTACTTAACAACAAATGGATCACTGAAGAAATCAAAGAGGAAATCAGAAGTTACCTAGAGACTTACGAAAATGAGAACATGACAATTCAATGCCTTTGTGTATGCTAAATGTGCTAAGTCGCTTCAGTCATGTCTGACTCTGTGACCCTATGGCCTGTATCTCACCAGGCTCCTCTGTCCATGGAATTCTCTGAGCAAGAATAGTGGAATGAGTTGCCATGCTTTCCTCCAGTGTCTCTCTTGTCTCCTCCGCTGACAGGCAGGTTCTTTACCACTAGCGCCACTTGGGAAGCCTCCTCAATGCCTATAGTGAAAGTGTTAGTTGCTCAGTCATGTCTGACTCTTTGCAACCCCAGGAACTGTAGCTTGCCAGGCTTCTTTGTCCATGGAACTTTCCAGGCAAGAATACTGGAGTGGGTAGTCATTTCCTTCTCCAGGGATCTTCCTAATTCGGATCAAACCCGGGTTTCCTGCCTTGCAGGCAAATTCTTTACCATATGAGCCATCAATATCTATGGGACACAGCAAAAACAGTTCTAAGAGGCAAGTTTGTACCAACACAAGCTTGCTTTAGAAAACAAGATAAATATCAAACAGCCTACCAGTGTGAGTGAAATTGCTCAGTCGTGTCCGACTCTTTGCGATCCCATGGACTGTGGCCTACCAGACTCCTCCATCCATGGAATTTTCCAGGCAAGAGTACTGGAGTGGGTTGCCATTTCCTTCTCCAGGGAATCTTCCCAACCCAGGGCTCAAACCCAGGTCTCCTGCATTGCAGGCAGACGCCTTACCGTCTGAGCTACCAGGGAAACCCACCTTACACCTAAAAGAACTATAGAAAGAACAACAAACAGATCCCAAAGTAAATAGAAGGAAAAAAATCATAAAGACAGCAGAACTAAATAAAATAGAGACTAAATAAAAATAGGAAAGATCAGTTAAACTAAAAGCTGGCTCTTTGAAAAGATAAAATTGTTGCGTCTTTAACCAGATGCATCAAGAAAAAAAAGGGAGAGGGTCCAGATCAGTAATGTGAGAAGTGAAAAAGAAGTGACAGCCAACACCACAGAAATACAGAGGCTCATGAGAGACCACCACAACACCTACATACCACTAAAGTGAACACGTGAGAAGAAATGGACCAATTCTTAGAATGGTACAATCTCCCAAGAAATAAATATGAACAGACCAGTTACCAGTATTAATATTTAATCAGTCCCAAAAAAAGAATCCACACACAAAAACACCTTCCAGGAAACAATAGAGCAGGACCAGATGTCTTCACAGGTAAGTTCTACCAAACATTTGAAGAGTTAACACCTATCCTTCTGAAGCTATTCCAAAAGATTGCAGAGAAGGAACACTTCCAGAATCATTCTGTGAGGCCAGCATCACCTGATAACAAAACTAGACTAAGATATCACAGAAGAAGAAAATAACAGGCCAATATTAGCGATGAACATAGGTGCAGAAATTGTCAACAAAATCCTCAATTGAATCCAAAGCACATTTAAAGGATCCTACATCATGATCACATAGGACTGACCTATCATTGGGAATTTTCAGTATCAGGAATTTTCAGTATCCGTAAATCAATCAGTGTGATACATCAAATTAACAACGTGAAAACTAAAAAAAAAAAAAAAAAAAAAAGTGGTCATCTCAGTAGATGCAGAAAAGGCTTTTGACAAAATTCAACATCTGTTTATGATTTTAAAAAATCCTCCAGAAAGTGCACACTGAGGGAGCATACCTCAACATAATAAAGGCCATACATGACCAAAAAAAGGAATCAAGATTGGAAAGGAAGAAGTAAAGCTGTCACTGTTTGCAGATGACATAGTTCTTTACATAGAAAACCCTGCAGATGCTACCAGAAATCTACTAGAGCTCATCAGTGAAGTTGGTGAAGTTGCAGGATACAAAATTAATATACAGAAATCTGTTGCATTTCCATACACTAACAGTTAACTATCACATAGAGGAATTAAGGAAACAATCCCATTTACCATCTCATCAAAAAGAATAAAATACTTAGGAATAAATGTACCTCAGGAGATAAAAGAACTCAGGAGACAGTAAGACACTGATGAAGCAAATTAAATACAACACAAATGGAAAAGTATACTATGTTCTTGGATTGGAAGAATTAATATTGTTAAAATGACTATACTTATCCAAAACAATATACAGATTCAATGTAATCCTTGTCAGGATACCAGTGTCTCTCACAGAAGTAGAACAAATAATTCTAAAATTTGTGTGAAAATACAAAATACCCCAAATAGACAAAACAATCTTGAGAAAGAGCTGGAAGGATCACAGTGCCTGACTTCAGACTGTACTACAAAACTACAGTAATAATAGCAGTATGTCTTAATACTGACACACAGGCGCACACAGATCAATGAAACAGAATAGAGAGCTCAGCGTTAAATCCATGCACTTAAGGTCAGTTAATCCACAGCAAAAGAGGCAAGAATACACAATGGAGAAAGGACAGTCTCTTCAGTAGATAGTAGGGAAAACTGGACAGTTGTGTGTAAAAGAATGAAATTAGAACATTCTCTAACACCATATACAAAAATAAAGTGGATTAAAAACTTAAGTGTGAGACTGGAAACAATAAAACTAGAGGAAAACCTAGGCAGAACACTCTGACATTAATTGTGGCAATAGGTTTTTGGATCTGCCTCCTAAAGCGAGGGAAATAAAAGCAAAAATAGACAAATTGGGCCTAATTAATCTTAAAATCTTTTGCACAGCGAAGGAAACCATCAACAAAATAAAGACAACCTTGTGAATGGGAGAAGATACTTGCAGATGATATGATTGATAAGAGTTAATATCCAAAATATGTAAACAGCTCATAGAACTCCACATCAAAGAAAAAATCCAAAAATGGGTAGAAGGCCTAAAGAGACATTGAACCAAGGAAGACATACAGATGGCCAACAAGCATGTGAAAAGGTGCTCAACATCATTAGTCACCAGGGAAATGCAAATCAAAATCATAATGAGATTTCACCTCTTATTTGTCAGCATAACATCAAAAAGAACACAAATGTTGGTGAGGATGTAGAGAAATGGGAACACATCATACACTGTTGGTAGGAATATAAATTGGTGCAGTCACTGTGGAAAACAGTATGGAGGTTTCTCAAAAAGCTAAAAATACAACTACCATATAACCCAGCAGTTCCACTCCTAGGAACTACTGGGTTTTACACACACACACACACACACACACACACACACACACACACACACACATATGTGTGTGTGTGTGTATATATATATATATATATATATATATATATATATATATACATATATATATATGGCTTCCCTGGTGGCTTAGAGGGTAAAGCATCCGCCTGCAATGCCGGAGACCCCGGTTCAGTCCCTGAGTCAGGAAGATCCCCTGGAGAAGGAAATGGCAACCCACCCCAGTATTCTTGCCTGGAAAATCCCATGGATGGAGGAGCCTGAGAGGCTGCAGTCCATGGGGTCGCAAAGAGCCGGACACGATTGAGCGACTTCACCTTCCTTCACCTTCGTATATATATGTAAACCCAAAACCACTAACTCAGTACATGCACCCCAATGTTCATAGCAACATTATTTACAGTTGTCAATATATGTATGCTAAGTCACTTTAGTCATGTCTGACTCTTTGTGACACTATGAACAGTAGCCCACCAGGCTCCTCTGCCCATGGGGATTCTCCAGGCAAGAATACTGGAGTGGGTTGCCATGCCCTCCTCCAGGGGATCTTCCCGAGCCAGAGATAGAACCTGCAGCTCTTATGTCTCCTCCACTGGCAGTGGGTCTTTACCACTAGTGCCACCTGGGAAGCCTATTGTCAATATACGGAATCCACCTAAGTGTTGATCGATGGATGAATGGAAAGAAGATATGGTATATATATGTGTGTGTGTGTATATTTGCAATAACATGGGTGCACGTGGGAGGGTATTATACTAAGTGAAGTAAGTCAGAGACACGCACTTATGACATCACTTATATGTGCACTCTGAAAAATACAACACTTCTATGAATAAAATGGAAAAGAAACAGACCCACAGATATAGAGAACTTACTAGTGGTTACAAGTGGGAACAGGGAAGTAGGGGAAGGCAGTATAGGGGTAGAGGAATGAGAGGTACAAACTATTAAGATGAGCTACAGAGTTGAATTGTACAACACAGGGAATATAACCAGTATTTTATAACTATAAGTGCAGTATAACCTTTAAAATTGTGAATCACTGTATTGTACACCTATAAGTTATATAATTTTGTATGTCAACTGTTCATCAATATCGAATAAATTTTAAAAATGGAAATCAAGTTCAGTACCTCAAAAATCTAATCAGTTCACACACTTGTAAAACTGTTGCACATTACAGAGAAAGGCGCCAAATAGGTTAAATCAATGAGGAAGAAGATAATAAAATGGCGGATATAGAATGGAAATTGGTGATATCAAGAAGGTTATGTAATAGTCTGTGTTGTCCTCCCAACCTCGCAGAGTGACAAGTAACCTGACATTTACCAACTGCCACCTCCATAGTAGGAAAAACAAGGAACAAAGTGAGTGGGTGGAGTTTCTCTATGGAAACTGGAAAACAAAAGTAACTCATTGGGTAGTATAGCTTTTGATGCCTGAGAGTAAAACTCTCTACATTTTGGTATTTAGAATATGAGGGAGTAGAGATCCTATAACTGCCTCTTAACATGTCTACTCTGCTATAAAACTTAACTGGTAGTTGACAAGCTCTGCTAAGAGCAGAAAGCTTCCCATCAGCATTTTTTGGAAAATATAAACAGGCAGTGAAAGTTCACCACACATTGGATTAAATAACCTGTAATTTGAAAGAAAAAAAATCAGGATTTTAAAAAAATTCTGAATATGACATAAAGATAATTTAAGATACAGGGGGAAAGTTAAGATATAAAACTCTCCGTAGGATGCCTGGAGAAATGTAAGATTTGATGACCATAGAACAAGAGTTATTTTGTGATAAATGAATATAAGGAAAATATGAGCTCTGGGAAGTTATAAATGATAAAATTAACAGAGAAATTGGGAGGGTAAAGTTAGGAAAATCTCAAAATTAAAAATTTTAGAAATAAAAGAGAAAATATGAGAAAAAACTTTAAAATCTTAGAGAACTTATCTGTGACGTTTGATATCTGTTAAGTAGGAGGTCTAGAAGGATAGAACAGAGATACCAGAAGGGAGGAAACTTAAAAATAGAAGTAAACATTTCCAGTGATAACGAGAAATAAAAGCTTTTAAATTAAATCGCTTAGCAAGCATCGGTGAGATTTTTAAAAAGTTAAATCTGTCTGTGCTAATTTAAACAATAAGAATTAAAGAATATCATAAAAAGCTTCCAGGCAGAAAAAATAAGTCTTGTACAATAACACAACAGAAATTTTATTTCTCTCCTTCCCCAACCAAAACAAACATTAAACTAACATTAAACATGATAAAAATGGTTTTCAAGACCCTGGACGTCAGGCAAGGAGGTAATTCCCTTGAGAGAGAGAAATAGACAAGATGAACCCCAGGATTGTCCTAGCTTACTACAGTTGACGTTCAAAAAAATAGGACTTTGAACTGCATAGGTTCACTTACACAGAGATTTTTTTTTTTTAGTGGTAAATACTACGTGATCCACAGTAGGATGAATCCACTGGCACAGAACCATGAATGCAGAATTGCTTTTACAGAGTGTTGACTATAAGTTTTATACATGGCTTTTCATCTGCAGAGAGCATCGATTCTGCCATGTTAGCATTAACACCCATGTCACTCAAGGATCAACTGTACTTTGAGAAAATTTCCAGGCCATGGCACGGGAAGGGGGTACCCAGGTAGATCCCAATGTACTTACTGAGCTGAGTAGATGCTGCTAAGATTCTGATGAGACCAAAGCACCTAAGAGTACTAAAGAAGAAAGATTTGCCCCAAAACAGAGCTCCCAAGATCTGCAAAGATTCTTCTTTCCTCCTTTTCTGGCATCCCAAGTATTCAACAGAGTATTGATATATGTGCTCTTGTGTGATTTAACTACTAAAGGTGGAGGAAGAAAAAATCAGGTGAAATTATTCCAGAACAGTTCGTGATGCATGCTCAGAGCTGGGAATAGTGCCTGTTCCCACCAATTAGACTAAAAAAATTCATAATTCCTAAGGGGCATTGGATAAAGTCACCAGGAGGGGTTTGTCTCAGTAGTGGGGAATAATCAGCCCTAGTATAAGCATTGCTCTGGACCCTCCTAACAATTTATAAAAATAAGATCTGAAAGGATCAAACTGTTTTCACGTAACCACATTCCAGAATAAAGCACAAGAATATTTATAGGAATGTGAAAATACCTGGCATCCAACAAGGTAAAATTCACAGTGTCTGACATCCAAAGATTATCAGTTTACAGGTAAGTGGGAATATATGACTGATAATAAGGTAATCAGTCAATCAAAATTGACCTGAAATGGACAGAAACGTTAGAACTAGCAGACAAGGACATAAAACAGTTATTCTCATTGTATTCCATATGCTCTAGAAGCTAGAGGAAAGACTGAATGTGTTAAACAAATAGAAAATATAAAAAGGACCCAGATAGAACTTCTAGAAGTGAAAATTGCAATATCTAAGATGAAAAATATACTAGATGGCAGTAACATTAACTTAGACCCTGCCAAAGAAGATTAATAATTTTGAAGCCATAGCAGTAGAAACTATCCAAGGTGAATGAAGCACAGAGAGACTAAAGAATCCAAAAGAATGGAAAGAGCATCAGTTCAGTTCAGTGGCTTAGTTGTGTCCGACTCTTTGCGACCCCATGAACCGCAGCACGCCAGGCCTCCCTGTCCATCACCAAATCCCAGAGTTTACCCAAACTCATGGTTATCTGGGTCATGAAGATCTTTTTTGTATACTTCTTCTGTATATTCTTGCCACCTCTTCTTAATATCTTCTGCTTCTGTTAGGTTCATACCATTTCTGTCCTTTATTGAGCCCGTCTTTGCATCAAATGTTCCCTTGGTATCTCTAATTTTCTTGAAGAGATCTCTAGTCTTTCCCACTCTATTGTTTTCCTCTATTTCTTTGCATTGATCGGTGGGGAAGGCTTTCTTATCTCTCCTTGCTATTCTTTGGAACTCTGCATTCAAATGGATATATCTTTCCTTTTCTCCTTTGCTTTTTGCTTTTCTTCTTTCCACATACCTGAATGGTCTAGTGGTTTTCCCCACTTTCTTCAATTTAAGTCTGAATTTGGCACTAAGGAGTTCATGATCTCAGCCACTGTCAGCTCTTGGTCTTGTTTTTGCTGACTGGAAAGAGCATCAGTGATTGCCAAATCAGTCATAGGACAGAATAAAGGCATTTTAAAACTCAAAAAAATTTTTTCCTTCCATTAATATTTTCTTAGAAAGCTGTTGAATGATGTGCTCTAACAAACAAGGAAGTCAGCCAAGGAAGAGGAGACAGTTTAAGCCACGGGATCAGATCCATCATGAGAGAGCTTCAGAATGAAGCTGGAAGAAAAAGATGATTATCTGATATCTTTAAACCAGTGGTTCTCAATTGGATGATTTTGCTATCCCGTCCCTCTCTCCCCAGTATTTGGACATGCTTTTGATTTGCCTAGACAGGGAGGGTCGTTGTTATAGACATCCAATGAGTAAGAGACCAAGGATGTTGCATAAGACAATGCAAGGGCATCCCCTCACATCAAAGAAATAACTGGCCCCCAAATTATAGTAGTGTTGCTATTGAGAAACTCTAGTGTAAGAAGATTAACTATGAGCAAATTAAGTGGGGAAGGTAGAAAAAAATTTAGGATTTTTTTTTTTTTTATAATGCAAGTAGAAAATGAAGCTGTTGATAGCTTTTGGAAAAATGAAATTTGTTTAAGAAAGTAAATAGGAGTATGGTATTCACTAGGCGTGCAGTAAATTTTATATATATATTACATATATATCTTTAATATTACAAATAATAACTACTAGTATAGCCAAAAAAATCATATCATGGTATTAGGTTAAGGTATGTATCTGAGAAAAAGTGAAAATGGGGCTAAGTATAGTAGAGCTACATCTTTGTCATAAGTCAGTATTTAATTTCTGAATTGATAAATGAAGAAATAGTGATAGAAGCTTATATCAAAATATGGAGGTAATTACCAAAAAGAAAACATTAAAAGACTTCAAAGTGGTTGCCTCTGAGGATTGAGACAAGTGGCAGTTTATGAAAGATTGAAGTAGGGATTAAAATCTTTTCATTACAGGCCTTTAGTACTAGTATTTGATTTTTTTTAACTATAAGAATATATTATTCTAATTAAAATTTTATTTTAAACAAATTCAAAATATATTTGTGTGTATATGTATATAAATTTGTATATGCCCATCAGTGATGATATTCAAAAGATATACTAAAATCTCTGAAAAGATAGTTTCCTTCAATGGGACACATTTATCAAATCTGTATAGGTTCTGATAATTGATAAAGTTTTGATATATTATTCACCAAGATAACCATTTCTAAATGTCAGAAAATAATTCAGTTTGTTCTAATGATACTTAAGTTATTTCAGTGTTTTCCCCTTGTATTACAGTTGCAAGATGTGAGTTTGAATCTATGGAATGTCTACAGCAAGATGGATCCTGTGTCCCTGGAGAGTTTGCTTTCTGAGGTAAAGAGCCACACTATATTTAACATATAAACATTATAACCGGCTCAGTTACCTACTAATGATATTTAACTTGTAGAAATGCAGGATATATTTTAGTTTGCTTTTAAAGAATTGAGCAGTTTCTTCCTGGATTGTTATCTTGAACTCCTTGGGAGTGAAAGAGAACCTGGAAGAGAGATATTGCCTCTTTCACTCTGAGAAACCACCTAAGATGAAACCAAGGCTCCGTGCCTTGTCCAAGGTTTAGGTTTTCACCTAAAGACATTCTTTCTGTTGGGCTGGACTTTAGAAAAATAGTCCAGAGGATGCCTTCTCTGAATGAGAAGATCCAATGAAAAGATTAACAAGTTAGCATATGTCTTAAAGGAATTAAGTTTTAGGAGTTGGCAACTTTTTTCTGTTAAGAGGTGAATAATAGCATTTTAGACCTTGTGAGCCCTGTGTCTTTGTTTGAACTATTTGAAAATACCATTGTAGGCAATGCTTTAATGAATGGCTATGTCTCTATTCTAAGGAAACTTTACTTACAAAAATAAATGGCCTGCCAACAGTCTGTAATTTGCTGACTCCTAGATTAAAGGATCAGGCATTAATTTTTCATCTGAACTTTGAAGAAAAAAATTCACAACGGGCAGAACAATTTGTAACAAGGAGCAACAAACAAAACTAACATATAGATACTTTGTTTAAACAGCTCAGTAGTATCTCTCAGCAGTCTTGGAGGGATAGCCATGGAAAAAGAACAGCTTATATGTAGCCTTTTAATGATATTAACTGTCAAAGTAAGACCCCAAGTAATTCCAAAGACAAAAACAATTCCAAAAATGAAAACTACACATCAGTTTCATTTACAAATATCAATGCCTATATTTTAAGTAAAATGTCAGCAAATAGTATCATACTAAAAGAACATTCTATGATGAAGTAGAGTATATTAATCATTTAATATTTAGTTTAATGCCAGAAAATCTGTTAATGTAATCACTGTACTAATTTTTCTCCTTGCAGCCATTTATGATGATTCCATAGACGCCAAAAAGACATTAGATAAAATTGAGCATCCATTCTGTTTAAACATTTCTAATAACATAGGAATATAAGAGAAAAATAAAACCTGAACTTTTTGTTCTCTAAAAAGAGCTAATCATCATCATTATCATCAGTCCATGGTGTGGCTAATTATGGGAAAAAGTGAAAGTGAAAAAATTTTACAACAGTAAAAGTGTAAGAGTGATGGGATTTACCTAGTCGTCCAGTGATTAGGACTCTATGCTTCTACTGCTGGGGACCCGAGTTCAGTTCTTGGTCAGGGAAGTAGATCCCACGAGCCAAAAAAAAAAGAGAAGGAAAAAAAAGACTAAGAATGATAAAGAAAATTTAAGTACTGACAACTAAGAGTGATAAGTAATTTAGGAATGTCTGCATAGTATCTGAGAGCCTTGCCCCACTTGTGTGCAGTGCCCTAAATAGGAGGGAGCTGCAGGTCACACATGGAGACTAGACATAGCATTGTAGTTTTGAGAACACTGCAATCATCTCCATAGTCAGTGGAATAGGACCACTCAGGAGAACATCTTTAATTACACCAAGAACAGCAGTGACATCATGCAACTGAAGAAGTAACAGCGGTAATCATCATGAACTGTAGACCAAGCCCTTTTCATGGTTCTCTAACTTCCAATGAGCTTCATATTCTTAGATGGTATCTTGAAAAAGTGAAAGGAAACCCTTTCAATGTCTGAGGGTGGACTTCCCATCTAAGAGGAAGAGTGAGGGCTCAGAGCCAGATTTAGTTTTATTTAGAAAGAATAAGATGGTATTTCTTACATCAAAATATGAGAGTGCATTTATACCCACTACATTATGGAGCTACTGCTGCTAAGTCACTTCAGTCGTGTCCGACTCTGCGCAACCCCATAGACAGCAGCCCATCAGACTCCCCCGTCCCTGGGATTCTCCAGGCAAGAACACTGGAGCGGGTTGCCATTTCCTTCTCCAGTGCATGAAAGTGAAAAGTGAAAGTGAAGTCGCTCAGTCATGTCCGACTCTTAGTGACCCCGTGGACCGCAGCCTACCAGGCTCCTCCGTCCATGGGATTTTCTAGGCAAGAGTAATGGAGTGGGGTGCCATTGCCTTCTCTGACATTATGGAGAGCTCTTACCAGTCGGTAAGAAAATACAACAGTGGGGAATTGGAACACAACCAGAATTGGCTGTTCACAAAATGAGAAATAAAAATGACCATGATTTTTCCCTCCAAGTTAGGGATGTAGAAAATCAAAGACCATTCTTCTCATCCTAACAACCAAACAATCTGAATATGCAGCCAAATAGTAGTTTAAAATCAATTAGAGAGCTGAAGATGCAAAGAAACCTCAAAGAACTCTGTTTCTGAAAAATAGGGCCCTTCATAGGATGCTGTTCTCATTTTTGATCGAACAGCATGAGGAAGAGAAATTTATTATATACAGGGATCAGTAAAACTCAGTTGACCTTTAAAAGACCTTTTAATGGCTATATGTGAGTGAGTCAACACTTACCCCTCAACTCTATACCATAGGTCTTCACAAGTGTTCAGGTTAGTCCACCCATCTTGCCTGAAGCGCTTGATACTCAACTATAGCCTGGTTTAGAGACAAGAGCTGAGAGCAACCCTTTGGCAGCATTTCAGGTCTTCATAAGGTACAAGCAGCTGCCCTTATAAGGCTAGGGATAGGTACCAAGACAAAGATTTCTTCATATACACAGAACCAAGGGACTGGAGAGGAAAGAGAACTTCTTAGCTGATAGCCAGCTTGTAAAGCAGGGAGAGATTGTCCGTAATTCCTAAAGCTTATAGCTTAACTGTGAAATAAAAAGAGATTTCCAGAAAATTGTCTGAGTGAAATCACTATCAAAGTTCACAACCCACCCTTAAAATATTTGAATTTGAATTTAAACCAAACTACAAATGTTACAAGATCAAGACCCTGATCAATTACAGATCAGATTAATTTAGTTCCCTGCTTTAGTGGTCTAATGAAAGAGAAGGATCTAGTGGCCCTTTCTTAGAGGTGAGTGGTATTTACATCAGTTTTTACTGTTCTTTTATACAGAACGTCTGGCATATGATTTTTTTTTTTTTAATGATAAGACAAGAAGAAGCAAGAAAATTTGATATGTGGTCAAAAAAGGAAATAGTCAATAGAAGTAGACCCAGATGTTAGAATTGACCAATAGGGAGTTTAAATGATTGATGAAAGTGCTAAAGAATCTGGAAGAAAATGGGACAATATATGTAAAGAGATGAGGAATTTTAACAGAGATCTGACAGCTATAAAAAGAACCAAATGAAAATTCTAGAAATGAAAATATAGGGTTTAAAAATGAGGGATTTATTAAATTGGCTAATTTATTAAATTAGACACCAATGAAGAAAAGTTCAGTGAACTTGAAGATAAGTCAATAGAAAGTTTCTAAACTGAAGGACAGAGAGAAGAACAACAAAAAGGGTAGAGCACAGTAGCCAGTATCTGCCAAACAGTGTCAAATGATCTACTTAGTAAATCATTGGAGTCCAAGTATAATTGGAGTCCCAGAAGGGAGAGTAGAGAGAAAATGGGGCAATAAACTTAAGTTGATAATGTCCAAAAACTTTCTAAATTGATGAAATACATCAATCCACAAATTCAGGAGCTTCAGTAAACCGTAAGTATGATCAAATAAATATGTACGAAAATGACTATAAATTTGTAAAGCGATCTCTGAGGTGAATCTACATGTGTTAATAAAATTAAAATCCAACAACCAAAAGAAGTTAAAATGCAATTTCAGTCCTGACTTGTACTAATAAAAAATTATTGAAAAAGGGAGCCAATCCATACCCATATTATTCTTTTTTTAAACTTATCTATTTTTGGCTGTACTGGGTCTTCGTTGCTGTTCGCAGGCTTTCTCTAATTGCTACAAGCAATTACTCTCCAGTTGCGGTGTGCAGGCTTATTGTGGTGGCTTCTCATTGCGGAGCACGGACTTAGTAGTTGGAGCACGCAGGCTTAGCAGCTGCAGCTTGTGGGCTCTAGAGCAGGCTCAGCAGTTGTGCACGAGCTCAACTGTGGTTGTCTTACAGTATGTGGGATCCTCCCAGACCAGCAATCAATCTGTGTCCCCTGCATTGGCAGGTGGATCCCTAACCAGTGGACCACCAGAGAAGTCCCCATATCTACTCTTAAAATCTACTTTTTTTTTTCTCTCTTCTCTTGCACAGCTGCTCCGTAGCCTCCAAAGTTCTCTTTAAAAACCCCTTTTCTCTTCACTATCCAAATACTTTCTCTGTACACATGTATTTTCTCTTTGCTAAGACTGGTAACCTTACAGTCAGAATTAGCATCTAGGCCTTAAATTTCACTGGCCAGTCTTTGCTGGCAGCTCTTTGATGGCCAGAGTGCCTATAGCTACATGCTTCTTGGTCAGATCCCACAAAGAGAAAATGCAGACTGCTTTGAGATTTGATTTAAAAAGATGTTCAAAATATGTTTGGTGAGAAAAGTAAAAAAGTAGAGTATATTTCCGTCTTTGTATAATAATTTGTATTTGTGTGTTTTAGAAATTTCAGGTGGTAGTCTTATTGGTTATTATTTTTATACTGCTTATATATATTTTAAATATTATTATTTTACTTATTTTTGTTTTCTTACATTTATTATATCATGTAATTCTTAAAAATACTTTAAAATATTGCAATTAAACTTCTTTTCTCCCTTTAAGCCATTTGAGAGCAGACACTGCTTTATGCCAGCCTAGGGCCAAGAGTCCTGTCTGAAGTTCGGGGTCCTTCCCTAATGGGCAAGGACCAAGGCACATTGACACATTTCTTGAGTTTTGCAGACTTTTGCTGCTTATCTGACCTTGATATCTGTCTGGGCCTGTCTTCTGAATTTGGCCTTGAATCTGAGCAGATAGACTTTCCTTTCTTCATCATCAGATCTAACAAACCAATTCTACCTCCATACACACAGAATCCATTTTCACAAATGCAAGTGGAAAAATTTTGAGAATAATGTGTCTGGTGGAAACCACACAGGCTCTAGGTATCTCTCACCTAGATATATTTTCACTTTTGCCGGTTGTTAGTATTGCATCCTCAGGTCACTTTACTGTTTAGTACCTCAGTCTCCTCATATATAAAATAGGCATAGAGAAGTACACAAGGGTATTCAGTTTAGTTCAGTCGCTCAGTCGTGTCTGACTCCTTGCGACCCCATGAACTGTAGCACACCAGGCCTCCCTGTCCATTACCAACTCCCAGAGTCCACCCAAACCCATGTCCATTGAATCAGTGATGCCATCCAACCATCTCATCCTCTGTCATCCCCTTCTCCTCCTGCCCTCAGTCTTTCCCAGCATCAGGGTCTTTTCCAATGAGTCAGTTTTTCGCATCAGGTGGCCTAAGTATTGGAGTTTCAAGTTCAACATCAGTCCTTCCAGTGAACACCCAGGACTGATCTTTAGGATGGACTGGTTGGATCTCCTTGCAGTCCAAGGGACTCTCAAGAGTCTTCTCCAACACCACAGGTCAAAAGCATCAATTCTTTGGCGCTCAGCTTTCTTTATAATCCAACTCTCACATCCATACATGAGCACTGGAAAAACCGTAGCCTTGACTAGATGGACCTTTGTTGGCAAAGTAATGTCTCTGCTTTTTAGTATGTTGTACAGGTTGGTCATAACTTTCTTTCCAAGGATAAGCGTCTTTTAATTTCATGGCTGTAGTCACCATCTCCAGTGATTTTGGAGCCCAGAAAAATAAAGTCAGCCACTGTTTCCACTCTTCCCCATCTATTTGCTGTGAAGTGATCGGACCGGATGCCATGATCTTAGTTTTCTGAATGTTGAGCTTTAAGCCAACTTTTTCACTCTCCTCTTTCACCTTCATCAAGAGGCTCTTTAGTTCTTCTTCACTTTCTGCCATAAGGGTGGTGTCATCTGCATATCTGAGGTTATTCACATTTCTCCCGGCAGTCTTGATTCCAGCTTGTGCTTCCTCCCGCCCAGCGTTTCTCATGATGTACTCTGCATATAAGTTAAATAAGCAGGGTGACAATATACAGCCTTGACATACTCCTTTTGCTATTTGGAACCAGTCTTTTGTTCCATGTCCAGTTCTAACTGTTGCTTCCTGACCTGCATACAGGTTTCTCAAGAGGCAGGTCAGGTGGTCTGGTATTCCCATCTCTTTCAGAATTTTCCACAGTTTATTGTGATCCACACAGTCAAAGGCTTTGGCCTAGTCAATAAAGCAGAAATAGATGTTTTTCTGGAACTCTCTTGCTTTTTCACAAGGTTATTAGGAAATCTTAAATATATCAATATATATATATAGATACATATATTTATATATATATGGACATTTCATATATAGTGGTAGTTATTTTTGGTATGACAATTTATTGTATCTTTCATTTCGGTCATATTGTGGATTCCTTGTGGTCTAGTGGTAAGGATTTGGTGCTCTTAGTCATAGCGTGGAGCTGAAAGAAATATTTAATGGTTCATTTCACCTTATTCTATAATTAGTACTGACATAGCCACCTACCTCAGGGAAGTTTTTTGGGAGCAAAGTGCCTGTCTTCTTCTGTGTACTCCCCAAAGCATGGAATATTTTTCACCTAGAAGATAACCAGAGAATGGCTGCTGCCAAACTATATAACTTCACTTTCTTATCATAGATCCACACCAAGGTATCACCATACAAGCTATTAAAATAGAAACTACCTTTGAGTTTGTTTCTAAATAGAATTGGAAAACAAAACAAAGTGTATTGTGTACTATAGCTGTATTGGTTCTTTTGGTTTTCCTAAGCTTCACAAAGTAAAGCATTCTGGTATAGCCCAAGGGATTGGACAGAGCTGAGCGGGTGAGGTACAGACCCACACTGGGGTGCACGCCAGTGTTACACAATATGAGTGTCTGAGAGACAGCAGACAAATGTCAGGAAATCTAGGGAGAGGCTCAGACATTCTTAGCCAACTCCAGCTAAGCTGATAGTAGAGGCAGAGAAATTGACAAGTATTGCAGCTATCTAGTATGTAAGACCTGGTAATAAGCACTTTGTACAGGTTATTTCATGTAATTCCTGTAATGTATCTGTAAGGTAAATATAATAATCCTCCCATTACACACACAAGACATTTGTGTCTCAAAAAGGTTAGTTTCCTTACCCAAGGTCACATAGCCAGTAAGAGGCAAAGCAAAGGTTCTGGCACAAGTCTTTCTGAATCTAATCGTACTTTCAGTTTTAAGATGTGGTGGCAGCTAGCTGGAAATGGGGAGTGGATCTGAGAAGAAGAGTTGGACAGACATTGAAGGTCTGTGATTAGTGTGGTAATTGGAAGAGTGGAGAGTGCAGTTCTGTTCACAGTCCGTGTGGGGTAAAACCAGTGCCAAAGTGGGAAGACTGTCCTTACCCTAGAATCAGGGCCACTGATTGAACCTAATAGCAATGGGTCAGGATCTGAAACTCTAAAGGTCTGTTTTACTGGAACAAAGGTCAGAGGTAGTCTGGCAACCAGCCTGACCCAAGCAGTTGTAGACTACCAGTTACCAGTATATATTTGTTTATACTGTAAAATACCTATGTAAAATTAGGATGAGAGAATATCTTAAAAAATGTTAATAATTTTATTCTTTTTTCTGAGTTTTGTTTTTAAAGACTTTTTATTAAAATAGCACAGATTCAGAAAGCAGCAGAAAACTAATGTATAACCTAATAATTATCATACGACAGAGCAATAGAACCTTGCTGGCTACTCCAGAAGCAATCTGAGTGCTTTCTGCCAAATCTGTCACCTTCCTCTCTGAAGAATAACACTCTGAAGAATTCACTGTCATGAATTCTATGGTAATCACTTCCTTTTCTTTGCAGTGTATCATCTAGATGTGCTTCTGTAAACACATAGTTTAGCTTTGCCTGCTTCTGTGTGTTGTAGGTTTCTTCTAATGTTTAGGTTCCCCCCCCCGCACCTTCTCTTTATTCCCACCCATCCCTTGCTAATTGTGTGTTGAAGAAACCAGGTCATTTGTCTTATATTTGTCCTTACTGGGATTTTATTGATTGCATTTCCATGATGTAGTTTAATAGTTTTCATGTCCTCTGAATTTCCTAATGTAAGTAATTGATTCTAGAGGTTTAATCAGTTTCAGGATTGATTTTTAGAGGGAAAGTTACTTCATTGTTGCTAGGTCTCTTCAGTGGACAAAGCTAGGAAATTTTCTTCTCTCTCTTCCTGCCTCCCACCTTGTCTCCCTGTATGTGTGTGTGTGTGTGTGTGTGTATATACACACACATGTATCTGATTTTTTATTCTACATTATATATAAACATATTCAGAAATATCAGCACTGTCTCCCTACATATTACTGAAAATAATTTTAGGCATATATTGATATATGTATATATTTATTGAGTTCAGTTCAGTCACTCAGTCGAGTCCATCTCTTTGCGACCCCATGGACTGCAGTACGTCAGGCCTCCCTGTCCATCACCAACTCCCAGAGTTCACCCAAACTCATGTCCATTGATGTGGTGATGCCATGCAACCATCTTATCCTCTGTCATCCCCTTCTCCTCCTGCCTTCAATCTTGCCCAGCATCAGGGTCTTTTCCATTGAGTTAGTTCTTTGCATCAGGTGGCCAAAGTATAGGAGTTTCAGCTTCAGCATCAGTCCTTCCTGTGAATATTCAGGGTTGATTTCCTTTAGGATGGACTGGTTGGATCTCCTTGCAGTCCAAGGGACTCTCAAGAGTCTTCTCCAACACCACAGTTCAAAAGCATCAATTCTTTGGTGCTCAGCTTTATTTATAGTCCAACTCTCACATCCATACATGACTACTGGAAAAACCATAGCTTTGACTAGGCGAACCTTTGTTGGCAAAGTAATGTCTCTGCTTTTTAATAAGCTGTCTAGGTTGGTCATAACTTTTCTCCCAAGGAGCAAGCGTCTTTTAATTTCATGGCTGCAATCACCATCTGCAGTGATTTTGGAGCCCCCAAAAATGAAGTCTGCCACTGTTTCCGCATCTATTTGCCATGAAGTGATGGGACCAGATGCCATGATCTTGGTTTTATGAATGTTGAGTTTTAAGCCAACTTTTTCACTCTCTTTCACTTTCATCAGGAGGTTCTTTAGTAGTTCTTCGCTTTCTGCCATAAGGGTGGTGTCATCTGCATATCTGAGGTTATTGACATTTCTCCTGGCAGTCTTGATTCCAGCTAGTGCTTCATCCAATCCAGCATTTCGCATGATGTCCTCTGCATATAAGTTAAATAAGCAGGGTGACAATATACAGGCTTGATGTACTCCTTTCCCAGTTTGGCACCAGTCTGTTGTTCCATGTCCAGTTCTAACTGTTGCTTCTTGACCTGCATACAGATTTCTCAGGATGCAGGTTAGGTTGTCTGGTATTCCCATCTCTTTCAGAGTTTTCCACAGTTTGTTGTTATCCACATAGTCAAAGGCTTTGGCATAGTCAATAAAGCAGAAATGGATGTTTTTCTGGAGCTCTCTTGCTTTTTTGATGAACCAACGGATGTTGGCAAATTTGATCTCTGGTTCCTCTGCCTTTTCTAAAACCAACTTGAACATCTGGAAGTTCACGGTTCATGTATTGCTGAAGCCTGGCTTGGAGAATTTTGAGCATTACTTTGCTAGCGTGTGAGATGAGTGCAATTGTGTGGTAGTTTGAGCATTCTTTGGCATTGCCTTTCTTTGGGACTGGAATGAAAACTGACCTTTTCCAATCCTGTGGCCACTGCTGAGTTTTCCAAATTTGCTGGCATAGTGAATGTAGCACTTTCACAGCATCATTTGTTAGGATTTGAAATAGCTCAGCTGAAATTTCATCACCCCCACTAGCTTTGTTCGTAGTGATGCTTCCTAAGGCCAACTTGACTTCACATTCCAGAATGTCTGGCTCTAGGTGAGTGAGCACACCATCGTGATTATCTGGGACATGAAGATCTTTTTTTTATAGTTCTTCTGTATATTCTTGCCACCTCTTCTTAACATCTGCTTCTGTTAGGTCCATTCCATTTCTGTCCTTTATCGAGCCCATCTTTGCATAAAATGTTCCCTCGGTATCTCTAATTTTCTTGAAGAGATCTCTAGTCTTTCCCATTCTATTTTCCTCTATTTCTTTGCACTGATCACTGAGGAAGGCTTTCTTATCTCGCCTTGCTATTCTTTGGAACTCTGTGCTCAAATGGGTGTATCTTTCCTTTTCTCCTTTGCTTTTGGCTTCTCTTCTTTCCACAGCTATTTATTTGTAAGGCCTCTTAAGACAGCCATTTTGCTTTTTTGCATTTGTTTTTCTTGGGTATGTTCTTGATTCCTGTCTCCTGTACCATGTCACGAACCTCCGTCCATCGTTCATCAGGCACTCTATCAGATCTAGTTCCTTAAATCTGTTTCTCACTTCCACTGTATAATGATAAAGTATTTGATTTAGGTCATACCTGAATGGTCTAGTGGTGTTCCCTACTTTCTTCAATTTAGGTCTGAATTTGGCAATAAGGAGTTCATGATCTGAGCCACAGTCAGCTTCTGGTCTTGTTTTTGCTGACTATAATAATAGTAAATATAAATAATATTTATAAATAATATAAATATTGATAAATATTAATACATATAAATAATATTTATTACATGTAATGTAATATATATATTATAAATAAAATATAGATTATCTAGGCATCAAATAGTGAAGCCACTTGAGAATGTTGTTTACACTAAGTATTCTCAGCAGAGGTTCATTGTGCTTCATACCTGAGGCCAGGTATAGAGTCGTTGCATGGTTAACACAGAGTTCATAGGTCTGAGTACTTGTGTATCCTTAAAGAGATGAGTAGGAAAGAACATAGATCCAGACAGTTTTAGCGCAGCAAATAGAGTGCCTGATGTAAGCAAGGTGAGTGCTTGTCATGTACACTTGGTGTGAGACGGCCAGTGAAAACTACTATCCAGGGACTTCCCTGGTGATACAGGGAATAAAATTCTACCTGCCAATGAAGGAGAGACAGGTTTGACTGGTCCAGGAGGATTCCACATGCTTGAGGACCAACTAAGCCCATGTGCCACAACTACTGAGGCTGTGTGTTGCAACTGCTGAAGCCTCTGCACCTAGAGCCTGTGCTCCTCAACATTCACCACAGTATAGCCTCCGCTTGCTGCAACTAGAGAAACATTGTGAGCAGCAATGAAGAAAGTGTGCAACCAAAATAAATATAAGGGCAGGGTTGGTTTTTAAAAATAATAAAACTACTATCCAATTTGAGTACAAATTAACAGTGACTTCAAAATAAGGCCAAAGATGTCACTTCAAAATAAGGCCAAAGATCAAGCAAGTCATAGCTGATATTTTGGATGAGCTGACGATGCCTTAAAGAAAAGCCAGCAACCCAAAGCAATGTGTAGTGGTTGGTAACAGGAATGAATTCAGAGAGGAGGCTTAAAACCAGGTGGGATGGGGGAAGGAGGCAGACTGTATTGGGAAGAGAATCAGCAAGTAAAGTACATATTTGCATTCCCCCAGGAGGAGGGGATGAGGGAGAAAAGGGCTCTGGGTCACCTGTGACCCCACTGAACTTCTAACTAAAGTCAACTAATTTGTCCTTGAACAAACTTCACTGTTGTAACTCTTTTGGTACTTACTAGGTACAGTGTCTCATAAATAGCTTTACTTTGCCTCATAAATAACACCCTCTCAACAATGACTGCCGATTGTCCTTTTTAAAAACAGCTTTTAAAGGAAATTACTGTCCTTTTTTAAAAAAAACAGCTTTATTGAAATATAATTTATGTACCATAAAATTTACCCATTTTAAGTATAAAATTCGATGATTTTTAGTAAGTTTACAGAATGATGCAATTGTCACCACAGTTTGAATTTTACATTTCATCAACCCAGAGAGTTCCTTTGTGCTTGCAACAGAGCGGGATGAGCATAGCCCTTAGCAGGCAGCCATTGCTGTGCCTCATTACTCCGCACCCTATAACTAGGCAAGTGGTCTCGCTCAGACATTGGTTAGTGCCTCAGTGCTGCCCCGCTCCTCCCCCCACCACCCCTCAGCAAACAGCTGTCAGTGAGTGACCGTTAGGGAAGTGATTCAGTCAATGGTCAGTGGTGTGGTAGTCACCAGGTGGAGAGTGAGTTAAGAGGCAGATTCAGGCCTTCTTCTGCAGGCGTCCAGCTCACCCATTCCTAGAGGGCTCCAGAGACCTTACTAAGGTCTTCCACTAGCTGTGGCCTAGGCCTTGAGGAGTAGTGAACCTCTTGCCCCATCCCTGTCTGTCCGACCTACTAGCAGTAGATGTCTGTCTGGTCACAGTTTGTGAGAGCTGGTCTCCCCTTTTGAGTGACCTGAGGAGACGGCGGGCCAGCTAGGTTGGGGGCCTGGCTCCCTCAGGGATGATAGCTGGGCAGGATGTGGGAACCAGACCCTGAAGGAGCTGCCAGCTGAGATCTGTCTTCTCTTAGCCAGGACTGGGACCTTGGAGGGTGAAAGTTGTACCTTAGGACTTTGCCCTTTCTTGTCAGGACAGAGAATTAACATTAAAATCTGGTAGAGATTTACAGGAACACGTTACCTGACTGTATGAGCTCACCTCAAGAACAAAGGATCTGACACCGAGAAGTCTGCAAGAACTAACTGCGCCCATCCCTTACCTTTTGCTTTTAAAGGAGCTTGCTGAAAGCTTTCAGTAACTTTGGGATTCTTGGAGCATGAGCCACCCATCTCCTTATATGAATCTGCAATAAACCTTTGTCTGTTCCAAACTCTACGTTTTAGTATTGACAGGCCTCACTGCATCAGGCACATGGCCTTGAGATTCGGTAACCTGCTCACTTGTAGTCATTTTCCATTCCCACTTCCAGCCCTAAACAAACCGCCAGTCTACTTTCTGTCTCTCTAGATTTGTCTTTTCTGAGTGTTTCATATATTGTAGTCTCTTATATCTGGGGTCTTTCACTGGGCATAATGTTTTTAAGATCCATCCATGTGATAACAGGTATGAATAGTTTGCTACTACTCTTTAAACAATGTATATTAAATAGTCTGGTATTTTGAGATCAGATGTGGTTTCATGATTTTGGTTTTCTAAAGTATCTCCTTAAATGACCAAACGCATTATCTTTTTCATTTTCTTTCTAGGATTTGGTGGCTTTTGAATATCAGTGGACTAGCTTCTTCGCTAATTTTGACACAGAAATTCCCTTCTTGCTAGAACTGTCTGAATCTCAGGCGGGTGAGGTATGTAAAGGAAGTGTCAAAAAGAAAGAAGAAATTGGCTAATTTATTTGTTTTTATTTTTATTAAAAAAATTTTCAGACTTCATCACTACCAATCCTAATTTGGTTATCATCTCCTTAAACTTTGTTGCATGATGTAAAGAAATTTTTAGTTTTTGTGCTGCCCCCTATATTCTTAAACTTAATATATATGTTAAGAATATATATATTCTTAAACTTCGTTGCATGATGTAAAGAAATTTTTAGTTTCTGTGCTGCCCCCTATATTCTTACATATATATAAGAATGTATATATATGAATATCTAATATATATATAAGAATATATATTCTTATATATGTAAATATGTATATATTCTTATACTTTTTTTTTCTGTGCCAGTTTCTTTATAATAAAGATACTCATTTCTTAGAGGTGGTGTCCTTGTCAGTCAGGAATTCTGTTGGGCACCAGTTAATAAGCCTAGGAATAATTCTTCACATACGAATAGCACACCTTTATCAGTTGAACCTCTAGGTGATGCCAAACTTTCTTTCTAAGCAAACAACAAAGTGAAGTTGCTAGGTTCAGGCTAGGAACCATTCCATGAGTCAACTGAGGTATGTAAATCAAGAACTAAGGTACAGACCTGTTTGCAAAAGTAGTCAACAGGCAGGATCAAAGTGATCTTGAGCTTGCACTTGAGCTTACTTCGGGTTTGGACTGTGTTTTCTGTGTTTCACTGTGACCCAGTATAAGCCCTGCTCCTGATCTTTAGAACTGGAGTTGATCTTTGTTGCCATGCATTTTACTTTTACCTTTATTATCTTATGCTATAAACCCCACAGTATATTGGTATTATTCTTGTTTAGTCAATTATCTTTTTATCTTTAAAAATACTTTTTAAAGATTTTAAATAATTTAAAAATCTTGTATATCTGCATATGCAGTTGAAATTTCTGGTGCTGTTCATTTCTTTGTGTAGACACAGATGTTCATATGGTATAATTCCCTTCTCCCTGAAGGATATCCTTTAACATTTTTTGTAGTGTGAATCTTCTGATGATTCAGAAGAAAATTCTTCCAGCTTTTGTATGTCTGAAAATATTTTTTTCACTTTCATTTTTAAAAGTATTTTTGTGGTATATGGAATTCTAGGTTGACAATTTTTTCCTTTCAGTACTTGAAAGATGTTTCACTCTGTCTTACTTGCACTGTTTCTGATGATGTCTTTTATCTTTTTCTTTATTCTTCTGCATGTAACTGGTCTTTTTTCCTTCTGGTAGCTTTGAAGATTTTCCCTTTCATTACTGGTTTTGAGTAATTTGATTATGATATGTCTATAAATGTAATTTTTTAGCTGTTCATTTTTTTAAATTATTTATTTTCATTTTTGGCTGCCCTGGGTCTTCATTGCAGTGAAGACTTCATTGTTTTTTCTAGTTGATGTGAGCCAGAGCTACTCTCCAGTTGTGGTGTGCAGGCTTCTCACTGCAGTGGTTTCTCTTGTCTCAGGGCACAGGCTCAAAGCATGTGGCCTTCAGTAGTCGCAGCGTCTGGGCTCAGTCATTGTGTGTGGGCTTTCCAGTGCGCAGGCTTCAGTAGTTGGGGCACATGGGCTTAGTTTCCTTGAAGCATGTGGAATCTTCCCGGACCAGGGATGGAACCTGTGTCCCCTGTGTTGGCATTCTTAACCACTGGACCACCAGGAAAGTCCTGTCTGACTATAATTTTGATCATACTTCTTACGCTTGGGTTTTGTTGAACTTTTTGGATCTGTGGATTTATAATTGCATCAAGTTTGGAAAGTTTTTGGCTATTATTTTTTCGGTCCTCTTCCCCTTCAGAGACTCCAGTTACCTCTATATTAGGCCACTTGAAGTTGGCCTACCTCTTACTGATGCCCATTTCTGGTTGTTGTTGTTGTTGTTGTTTTTAATTCTTTTTTTTTTCTTCTCTCATTACTGATTCTAAGAGTGAAAAATATTCAAAAAGGTATACTCAGGGAAGTGTCACTCCTGGTTTCTTGCTACCTTGTTCTCATTGCCACTTTCTTCCCATTCTTTTTCACCCATTTTTTTACTAATAGGTAACAAATCTCTGATAAACTCTTTTCTGTCTCTTTTGCACAAATGATCAGATACATTGCTATTTTTTTGTAAACTCTTCTTTCTTTCATTGAAGAGTAGCATACTGTATGTAGTCATTTCTGCTTTGCTCTTTTAACACTTTGCTCAATGTATCCTAGAACTCTCTCTAGGTCAGTTCATTGAGAGCCTCCTCATTCTTTGTTATAATTCGTAGTACAGTTGACCCTTGAACAGTGCAGACTTGAAATACCTGGATCCACTGATGCATGGATATTTTTCAGTAGTAAATACTACAGTACTGCAATTCACGATTGGTTGAATTCATGATTGGATTCGGAGAAACTGCGAATGCAGAGGGCCAACTATAAGTTATACACAGATTAACCCATGTGTTCAGCTGTACTCCATTGTGTGGATTTATCTTAATTTACTCAGCCACTCTCTTATGTATGTGTATTTAGGTTATTTTCAATATTATGCTATTGCAAACAGTGCCATAGTAAATAACTCTGTGGTTATGTATTTTCATATTGTTGGAGGTTTATATACGTAGTAATGGAATTGCTGGCTCACAAGGTAAGTGCACTTGTAGTTGTGTTAGCTATTGCCAAATTTCCCTTCAGAAAGGTTGTACCGATTTGCATTCCCACTAGCAACATATGAGAGTGCCTGTTTCGCCACAGCTTCCCCAGTAGAATGTGTTGTCATACTTTTTAATTTTTCACAGTCTCATAGATGAGAAGTGATATCTTGGAATTATTTTAGTTTTGTTTGTCTAATTATGACTAAGCTTGAACACTTTTTCATATGTTTGAAGGCCATTTTATATTTTATTTTCTTGTCTTTTTCCCATTTTAATATTGACACAGTATTATTAACTGGAGCTATAGAATACAGGTTTTAGGTCTTTTGTCCATTGTTTTTTTTTTAGTTCTTTATAGATATTTAGGCTATTAACTTTTTGTCTATGATATGTATTTGAAATATTTCTTCCTTTTTATCAATTGCTTTGTTTATGGTGGTTTCTTGCCATACAAACTTTTTATCTTTATATAAATTTATTTTTTTTTCTTTTTTTTATATAAATTTATTAATATTTTCTTATATTGCCTGTGGATTTTAAATCATATATACAGAAAGGCTTATTAAGGTTAAAGAGGAATTTACCCATTTAGTACTTGTATGGTTAAATTTTTTAAATTTAGATCCCTAATTTACTTGCAATCTTCTTGTGTATATGATGTGAGATATGAATCTAATTTTATCTTTTGTCCCCAAATCCAGTTAGAATCCTGACTATGTTGCTCACTAGCTCTGTGACCTGGGACACGTTTAAATTAGCCAGCTCATCTGTGGAGAGGGTATCATGATAGACTGGAACACGTAGGATTACAGTTGACCATTGAACAGCACTGGTTTTAGGGACCCAGACCCTCCACACAGTCAACATTCTGCATGTAACTTACAGTCAGCCTTTTGTGTACACAACCCCTCCTGTGCTCAGGCATTCCGTATCTGTGTTTCCTTGGCATCTGCAGTTCCACATTCACAGATTCAACCAGCTACAGATCATATATTACTGTGGTGGTTACTATTTTAAAAGATCCACATATAAGTGGAACTGTGTAGTTCAAACCTATGTTGTTTAAGGATGCACTGTATTTGAGATAATATATTTAAATGCTTATCATAGGTCACATGGTAAACCCTCAATAAACTTTAACTGTCATTACTTTTAAAGAGTTTTTACAAATCAGTAAGACAAACTCCAATTAATAAACAAACAGAGGATGTAAATAAACAGTTCATGATCAAAGGGAAGTCCAAATGGCCATTGAACATATCTGAAGTATTCTGCTTCATTAAAAATCAAAGTAAAATAAAACAACAAGGTACAGTTTTTCATTTGTCAGAACATTTTTAAAAGGACATTTAATGGATAGTGTTTACCTTGAGATAGGCACACTCAGATATTGTAAGTGGAAGTGTACATTGATCAAACTTTTTTGAAACCAATTTGGCAATATAGTTCTGCCTTTTTACCCTATAATTTCAGTTGCCTTAAGGACATAATCAGAACTGTAGATAAAATTTATGATAAATTCATTGCAGTATTATTCATGATCTAAGAAAGTAGCAATATAAATTTCCAAGAATAAAGGACTTTTAATAAACTTTGGTACAATCTATATATATTATGACTATACCATAAAAAAAAGACTTGAAGAAAATGTACCAGAATGTTCACAGTTCTTAGAGATTGTAGGTGTTTTTATTGTGTTCTAAAATAAGCATATATTACATATTTAAATTGAAGGGGAAACTGAAGTCAGTTTTATTTAAGGAGATTCAAATTGCCTTTTGAAGTTTTGAACTCTTGACATAGATCCTGCATATTAATGTTTGATTAGTGTTTAGCACTGTGCACATCAAAGCTGAGAAGTACTACTGTGGTTTCCTGGGAAACTTCTGTCAGTACTTCTAAGTCTCTTGGATTCTTCCTCATTACTGATATTAAATTAGTATATTAGAATTAGTATATATTGTAATTTATAGAAGTAACATAATTCTAATTATTGGAAATGTAGAAATAAATTTTAATAGAAGAAAAAAATTCCTTTATGGTTAGTTAGTAACTTAGAACACAAATGGTGGTTCTTCCAACTTCCTTTCAGTAGTTAAAAACTAAAAATTTGACAAGAATTTCTTTTCTTTACCTTCCATTTCCTTTCTTTTTCTTTTGCAGCCATTTGCCTTTTTCCTTTGCTAATTTTTATTTGTCTGCTATCCCCAAAATTCATGTTGTCCTCTTTTGTTCTTGTAACAATCTGCAGACATAGCTCTCCCTCTTCTTCTCATTCTCTGTTTCTTTGACACTTTATTTATATACCTGCATGCATATATCAGGGGTTTGTGATTGTTTTATAAAGTTGTGATCTTAATATATATAATGTTGGCTTCTTTTTTAGCCATTCAGAAGTTACTTTAGTCATGGAATGATCTCCAGTCATATAACTGAAAATAGGTAAGAGTCTTGGGAAAGAAAGGTGAATGGTAATAGAGAAAATGGGGTTGATAAGGGAGTGGAAATGGGGGAAGAATCTTAGTCTAGAAGCTGGATCAAGAAAGTATGAGTTGATTTTCTTACAGAGTAAGAAATCCATACTCTGTAAAATCCTTTCACTCCTTTTGTATTTTTGTATTAAAAATAGTTTTCTATTAAACTGGCTTTTAAAACATCATAACTTGCTAAAATCTAAAGAAAGGAATTTTTTTATTCCATCCCTAGCCCAGCAAAACTAGAGGAAGCAGGGTGTCCAAGGGCTTGGCAGGCATTAACTGTGGCTTTTAGGGAGTAAAAGGGATCTAGCATAAAAGTCTAGCCCCAGGAAGACATGGGAGCATGAGGGCTGCTGCACTTGTTTTCTTATAGTGATTCCTCAGCAAGCATGATAATCAGGAGGGCCAAGCTGGGGATTGTTCCTCTGATGAATAAATGAAAGTTCAGTTCAGTTCAGTTGCTCAGTTGTGTTTGACTCTTTGCGACCCCATGGACTGCAGCACGCGAGACACCCCTGTCCATCACCAACTCCCGGAGTTTATGCAAACTCATGTCCATTGATGTGGTGATGCCATCCAGCTGTCTCATCCTCTGTCATCCCCTTCTCTTCCCACCTTCAATCTTGCCCAGCATCAGGGTCTTTTCCAATGAGTCAGTTTTTCGCATCAGATGGCCAAAGTATAGGAGTTTCAAGTTCAACATCAGTCCTTCCTGTGAATATTCAGGGTTGATTTCCTTTAGGACGGACTGATTGGATCTCCTTGCAGTCCAAGGGACTCTCAAGAGTCTTCTCCAACACCACAGTTCAAAAGCATCAATTCTTTGGTGCTCAGCTTTATTTATAGTCCAACTCTCACATCCATACATGACTACTGGAAAAACCATAGCTTTGACTAGGCGAACCTTTGTTGGCAAAGTAATGTCTCTGCTTTTTAATAAGCTGTCTAGGTTGGTCATAACTTTTCTCCCAAGGAGCAAGCGTCTTTTAATTTCATGGCTGCAATCACCATCTGCAGTGATTTTGGAGCCCCCAAAAATGAAGTCTGCCACTGTTTCCGCATCTATTTGCCATGAAGTGATGGGACCAGATGCCATGATCTTGGTTTTATGAATGTTGAGTTTTAAGCCAACTTTTTCACTCTCTTTCACTTTCATCAGGAGGTTCTTTAGTAGTTCTTCGCTTTCTGCCATAAGGGTGGTGTCATCTGCATATCTGAGGTTATTGACATTTCTCCTGGCAGTCTTGATTCCAGCTAGTGCTTCATCCAATCCAGCATTTCGCATGATGTCCTCTGCATATAAGTTAAATAAGCAGGGTGACAATATACAGGCTTGATGTACTCCTTTCCCAGTTTGGCACCAGTCTGTTGTTCCATGTCCAGTTCTAACTGTTGCTTCTTGACCTGCATACAGATTTCTCAGGATGCAGGTTAGGTTGTCTGGTATTCCCATCTCTTTCAGAGTTTTCCACAGTTTGTTGTTATCCACATAGTCAAAGGCTTTGGCATAGTCAATAAAGCAGAAATGGATGTTTTTCTGGAGCTCTCTTGCTTTTTTGATGAACCAACGGATGTTGGCAAATTTGATCTCTGGTTCCTCTGCCTTTTCTAAAACCAACTTGAACATCTGGAAGTTCACGGTTCATGTATTGCTGAAGCCTGGCTTGGAGAATTTTGAGCATTACTTTGCTAGCGTGTGAGATGAGTGCAATTGTGTGGTAGTTTGAGCATTCTTTGGCATTGCCTTTCTTTGGGACTGGAATGAAAACTGACCTTTTCCAATCCTGTGGCCACTGCTGAGTTTTCCAAATTTGCTGGCATATTGAATGTAGCACTTTCACAGCATCATTTGTTAGGATTTGAAATAGCTAAACTGTAATTCTATCACCCCCACTAGCTTTGTTCGTAGTGATGCTTCCTATGGCCTACTTAACTTCACATTCCAGAATGTCTGGCTCTAGGTGAATGATCACACCATCATGGTTATCTGGGTCATGAAGATCTTTTTTTTATAGTTCTTCTGTGTATTCTTGCCACCTCTTCTTAATATCTTCTGCTTCTGTTAGGTCCATGCCATTTCTGTCCTTACTGTGCCCATCTTTGCATGAACAGTTCCCCTGGTATCTCCAATTTTTTTTGAAGAGATCTCTCGTCATTCCCATTGTATTGTTTTCCTCTGTTTCTTGGCACTGATCACTGAGGAAGGCTTTCTCATCTTTCATTGCTATTCTTTGGAACTCTGCCCTCAGATGGATATATCTTTCCTTTTTTCCTTTGCCTTTTGCTTCTCTTCTTTTCACAGCTATTTGTAAGGCCTCCTCAGGCAACCATTTTGCCTTTTTGCATTTCTTTTTCTTGGGGATGATCGTGATCCCTGTCTCCTGTACCGTGTCACGAACCTCTGTCCATAGTTCTTCAGGCACTCTTGTCTATCAAATCTAATCCCTTGAGTCTATTTGTCACTCCCACTGTACAGACATAAGGGATTTGATTTAGGTCATACCTGAATGGTCTAGTGGTTTTCCCTACTTTCTTCAATTTAAGTCTGAATTTGGCAATAAGGAGTTCATGATCTGAGCCACAGTCAGCTCCTGGTCTTGTTTTTGCTGACTGTATAGTGCTTCTCCATCTTTGGCTGCAAAGAATGTAATCAATCTGATTTTGGTATTGATCATCTGGTGATGTCCATGTGTAGAGTCTTCTCTTGTGTTGTTGGAAGAGAGTGTTTGTTATGACCTGTGCGTTCTCTATTAACCTTTGCCCTGATTGATTACGTACTCCACGGCCAAATTTGCCAGTTACTCCAGGTTATTTGCATTCCAGCCCCCTATAGTGAAAAGGACATATTCTTTGGGTGTTAGTTCTAGAAGGTCTTGTAGGTTTTCATAGAACCATTCAACTTCAGCTTCTTCAGCATTATTGGTCAGGGCATAGACTTGGATTACTCTGATATTGAATGGTTTGCCTTGGAAAAGAACAGAGATGATTTTGTCATTTTTGAGATTGCATCCAAGTAGTGCATTTCAGACTCTCTTGTTGACTGTGATGGCAGCTCCATTTCTTCTAAGGGATTCTTGCCGACAGTAGTAGATATAATGGTCATCCGAGTTAAATTCACTCACTCCAGTCCATTTTAGTTTGCGGATTCTTAAAATGTCGATGTTCAGTCTTGTCGTCTCCTGTATGACCACTTTCAATTTGCCTTGATTCATGGACCTAACATTCCAGGTTCCTATGCAATATTGCTCTTTGCAGCATCAGACTTTACTTCCATCACCAGTCATATCCACAACTGGGTGTTGTTTTTGCTTTGGCTCCGTCTCTTCATTCTTTCTGGAGTTATTTCTCCACTGATCTCCAGTAGCATATTTGGCACCTTCCTACCAACCTGGGGAGTTCATCTTTCAGTGTCCATCTTTTTGCCTTTTCATACTGTTCATGGGGTTCTCAAGGCAGGAACACTGAAGTGGTTTGCCATTCCCTTCTCCTGTGCACCATGTTTTGTCAGAACTCTCCACCATGTCCATCTTGGGTGGCCATACATGGCATGGCTCATAGTTTCACTGAGTAAGACAAGGCTGTGGTCCATGTGATTAGATTGTTTAGTTTCTGTCACTTTGGTTTTCAGTCTGTCTGGCCTCTGATGGAGAAGGATAAGAGGCTTATAAATGAGAGTAGATCTTTCCTTTCTTTTCTTCCCTAATTCCAGTCCAATCTGATAAGGAGACAGACTACCCTGGCTAGGATTCAGTCATCTTTTTCTGCTCATTGTGTCACTTAGCTTAAATTAAGCATCAGAATAGAATCAGAGTCATGTTTACTTTTTAAGAACCACAGCTTGATGCTTAAGAACAGTGAAAAGAAATGCAAAGGATTTTCCACATGACATACTCTTAAGTGAAACAGGTGTCATTTTGGGGGCTCCAGAGAGCTCTAGTACCATAGTCCTTTATGTCTCAGCACAGAAAAGAATTCAACAAGAGGCAAAGTAATAGGTAAGAAGTGATTTATTAGAATAGTATGATTTTGAGGCTTACAGGGGGTGGTTGACAGATACCACATCTCCAAGAACCTTCTTGGCTACAATTTTATAATCATAGAAAAAGTGGGGAGGGGGAGACCTTCTTTGTCTTTCTGGAATAGACGTCATGCTTCCATCATCAGCTCCTCCTCTAGATTGAGCAGGAGACTTTTCTTTTCCCTACATGGTCAAACTAGGTCCACAAATTATTGTTTTTTTGATCGGTGCATAGAGCATGTCCTAGCTTAGTGAGCTCACTGGGCAAGATGTAGGTCTCATGTCACCATTGTTTTAAAGTTTTGGGGCATATTTCGTGCTCCTGTTGCATGGTTTTGTAGTTAAGCAAACGTACTTTCTTGAATAATCATAAACTTACAGGGGTCTACCATATTCTTTCTACTTACAGTCTCCTAGTGGGATTAACTATTTAATCACCTGCTTTGTCCCTTTACTCTGTCCCTATCATAAGGAAACTTTCAGGAAAGGATATGGGATAAAGAAAGCTGACTTAGTCTGTTTTTGCTGCTGTGACAAAAATATCATAGCTTGGGTAGCTTATAAACAAGAAACATTTATTTCTCCATTACAGTTCTGGAGACTGGGAAGTCCAAAATCATGGCACTGGCAGATTTGGTGCCTGGTGAGGGCCTACTCTCTCATAGATGGCTGTCATTTCACTATAACCTCATGTGGCAGGAGGGGCACGGGGATCTCTCTGGAACTTCTTTTTATAAGAGTCTGTTTTATAATCCTGTTCATGAAGGCCCTATCCTTATGACCTAAGTATTTCCCCAAATCCCTCCCTCCTAATACTATCACTTTGTTGGTTTGGATTTTAGCAAGTTGAATTTGGGAAGGACACAACATTCAATCCGTAGCAGAAAATATCTTTTAAAAATACCCTTTATGTTGGTGGGAATGCAAACTAGTACAGCCGCTATGGAGAACAGTGTGGAGATTTCTTAAAAAACTGGACATAGAACTGCCATATGACCCAGCAATCCCACTTCTGGGCATACACACTGAGGAAACCAGATCTGAAAGAGACACGTGCACCCCAGTGTTCATCGCAGCACTGTTTATAATAGCCAGGACATGGAAGCAACCTAGATGCCCATCAGCAGATGAATGGATAAGGAAGCTGTGGTACATATACACCATGGAATATTACTCAGCCATTAAAAAGAATTCATTTGAACCAGTTCTAATGAGATGGATGAAACTGGAGCCCATTATACAGAGTGAAGTAAGCCAGAAAGATAAAGAACATTACAGCATACTAACACATATATATGGAATTTAGAAAGATGGTAACGACAACCTTATATGCAAAACAGAAAAAGAGACACAGAAGTACAGAACAGACTTTTGAACTCTGTGGGAGAAGGTGAGGGTGGGATGTTTTGAAAGAACAGCATGTATATTATCTATGGTGAAACAGGTCACCAGCCCAGGTGGGATGCATGAGACAAGTGCTCGGACCTGGTGCACTGGGAAGACCCAGAGGAATCGGGTGGAGAGGGAGGTGGGAGGGGGGATCGGGATGGGGAATACGTGTAAATCTATTACTGGTTCATGTCAATGTATGACAAAACCCACTGAAAAAATAAATAAAAAAAAATAAAAAAATAAAAATACCCTTTAGTCATTGACTATTTGTTGAGAAGGTATGACATACTAAGCAACAGATATATGATTAAAAAATAAATGAGACATAGTCTCTTCCCTCACAGAGTGTATAGCATGGTGGAGAAATAGGGCATTAATCAAGCATCCTCACAAAAAAAAATATGTAATTGCAGAACTCTGATTCCTTGAAGGAGAAAAGAACATGGTTACTGTGAAGACCACACCCCAGAGCTGACCTCTGGGGGTAGATGTGAATGATAAGTAAGAATAACTAAGGGAGAAAAGCAGTGGTCCTGAGATGAAAATATCAGGAACATAAAAGAAATGTGTGTTAAGGAAAATAAATTTGAGTTTGCCTGGAAGGGGGAGTTGGGAGCGAGTGGCCTTTCATGGAGCTAAGGAAATTGTCTAGGGCAGACCATGTAAGTCTTTGTTGGCCATGAGAAAAATTTCAGCCCTTCTGAAAGTAAAGGCTTTGTGTGTTTAAAAGATGGTCTTCTCTGCCATGTGGAGAATGGATTATAGGAGGGCAGAGTGGAAAGCACAGAAGCTACAAGGAAGCATTGCAGCCAATAGGAAAGAGGGAAAACGGGGGTGGTTGCAGGAATGGGTAGGTATGAGAAAATTTGCAGCTGGGCTTTCCTCATTCCCTCCCAAAAACTATACAGGAATGGTTAACAGCTCTATTGTCTGTCTTCAGTGTATCACAACTGCTGTCATTCTTGAAAATGTATATGTCTATCAAAATGCTGTTGTATAAAACTGGGATTTTGCTCCGTCTCTGCATCATGAACAGCAAACTTATAGAACTTTCTCCTTAAGCAGCAGGAGAAGTTGAAAATATAAATGTGGCTTGGGTTTAGTTATGTCTTCTCTTCTCAACTAACAGGGAGCATTAGGTAGACTGTACTGATCACCTTGCTCAAACTGCAGGATGCCATTCAGAGAAGCCCAAGAATGCACTCATTTAGAAGTTTCCTTGGCCAGGAATCTCTTCACTAATCACATGTTTTTGATTTGCCACTCTAGCCCTAATAGGCAGCCATTCGTTCTCTTTGGTAATCATTCCACGCGAGAAAACCTCAATGCTGGCAACTTTAACTTCCCTTCTGAAGGGCACCTAGTACGCAGCACTGGTCCCAGTGGGAGCTTTGCCAGACACATGGTGAGTGACTTGACTGCCTGGTGCTTAATTCGTTTTATTATCAATTGGGGAGGAGGGGAGCTAGATAAATGGAACCTTTCCAATTAGTGAATTGACTTAACCTTAAACTTGAAGTTATTTTGGTGTAAAAAGTGATTAAAAACTATTTTTATATAAAAGTAGTAGGTATGATTTGAAAGCATATTTAATTTTAAAATATTTGAAAGGAAAAGGATAAAAAAAATACAAGCCAAACTTTAAGATAGCCAATTAGTATCAATAGTAGAATAAGAATTTTAAATTAACTTGAAAATATTCATTCCAAGCCTAAGTTTATGTCTTGACTATTACATTTCAAGTGCTGAGAACTATCACCTAGAAATCTATATCCAGTGAAAATCCCATTCAGTGATGAGGAGGTAATCAAGACATGCCCAGATGAAAGAAAAGAGAATGTTACCAGCAGACCTACCTTAAAAGAATGATTAAAGGGGGACTTCCTTGATGGCCCAGTGGCTAAGACTCCACACTCCCAATGCAGAGTGCTTGGGTTCGACTCCTAGTCAGGGAATTAGAGCCCACATGCCGCAACTCTGAGTTTGGATTCTGCAACTGAGAGTTCACAGGCCACATGTTGCAACTAAGATCCAGAGCAGCCAAATAAATACATAAAAATAAGTATTAAAAAAAATGACTAAAGGAAGTTTTGTTGAAATGAAGAAATGATTTAAATAGGAAAGACTCTTAGAACAATAAGGAGGATGAAAGAGCACAGTGAGAAACCAGTACATTTTTTTGTATACTTTTCAATAGTGAATTTTATCTCAAAAAATTACAGAAAAAGAAACCAGCCCCAGTGCACACTCACATTGTGGATGAAATAGCCAGTTTCTGTTTTTAGGTCTTTATGACTCCAAAGCCAAAGGGCTTTTTGCTCATTAATTCAATAATCCTCTTTGAGTGTCTACTATGTTCCAGTCACTATGCTAGGTTAAAGAAAATTTTATTCATGGTCTTTGCCTTGGAGGATCTCACAGACTAGTAGAAGAGTCAGTGAGGATTGTGCTCTGAAATGTTTGGAGCGATAATTTAGCCATCCATTATACACCTTAGAATGGCTAAAACACTGACAACACCAAATGGTGGAGAGAATGGAACTTCAGAAACTCTCATTCATTACTGGTGAAAATGCAAAATGGTGCAGCCACTTTGGAAGACAGTTTGGCAGTTTCTTACAAAACTGATCATTGTTTTAGCGTTAGTTATACTCCTTTGTATTTACCAAAAGAGTTGAAAATTTATGTCCACATAAAAAGCAACTACACAAGGAATTTATTTATAACATCACTTTTCATAATTGCCATAACTTGGAAGCAGCCACGGTGTCCTTTAGTAGGTGAATGGATAAATAAAACCAGTAAATTTATATAGTGGACTGTGTTTCAGTGATAAAAAGAGCTATCAAGCCACAGAAAGACATGCTGTTGGTGCTGCTGCGGCTTCGTTGCTTCAGTTGTGTCCTGCTCTGTGTGACCTAAGGACTGCAACCTGCCAGGGTCCTCTGTCCATGGGATTCTCTAGACCAGAGTACTAGAGCGTATTGTCATGCCCTCCTCCAGGGTATCTTCCCAACCCGGGGATTGAACCCAGATTAGGGAAGCCCCACAGAAAGACATGGAGGGACCTAAAATGCATATTGCCAAGCTGAAGAAGCCAGGGACTTGCCTGGTAGTCCAGTGGTTAAGAATCTGCCTTGCGGGGGTGGGGTGGGGCAAAAAAAAAAAGAATCTGCCTTGCAATTCAGGGAACGCCAGTTCAATCCCTGGTCTGGGAACTAAGATCCCACATGCCGTGCCACAGCTACTGAGCCTGCACATTCTGGAGCTTGTGTACCACTGCTGGAGAGCCTGAGTGATGCAACTAAGACCTGATCTAGCCAAATAAACAAATAAATATATATTTTTTAAAATGTTAAGCCAATCTGCAAAGGCTACATAGTGTATGATTTCCACTCAGTGACATTCTGGAAAAGGTGCAACAATGGAGACAGTACAGTAAAGGGAATTCCCCGGTGGTCCATTGCTTAGGACTCTGCACTCTCTCTGCCAAGAGGCCGGGTTCAGTGCCTGGACAGGAAACTAAGATCCCACAGGCCATGTGGTACAGCCGAAAAAAAAAAACCCAGTGGAGATAGTAAAAGATCAGTCATTGCCTGGGGTTTGGGAGGAAAGGAGAATAGGTGGATCACAGGGAATTTTTAGGGAAGTGAAATTATTCTGTATGATACTGAAATGATGAGCATGTCATTATACATTTGTCAAAATCCATAGAAAGTACAGTATGAAGAATGAGCCCTAATATAAATGGTGGACTCTAGTTAATAATAATTTCTCAGGACTTCGCTGGTGGTCCAGTGGCTGAGACGCCATGCTCCCAATCCAGGGGGCCCAATTCCCTAGTCAGGGAACTGGACTCCACATGCCACAACTAAAGATCCCATGTGCAACAACTCAGATCCAGAACAGCCAGATGATAAATAAAAATAAATATTTAAAAATAATAATTTATCAATATTAGTTCATCAGTTATAACAAGTATAATATTATAAGACAAATAATAGGGGAAATTGTGGAGGCAAGGGGAAGGAGAGAAGGTAATATGGGAATTCTCTCTACTCTTGGATCAGTCTTTAAACCTAAAACTGCTCTAAAAAATAGTTTATTAAAACAAACATTTAGCAGATTATTTACACAACTTTATATAATAATTGGAGTGCTTTATTATACAAATATGAAAACATAATGAAGTCAAGGAGCTTACCTGAGAGCTGGTCCTGGGGCAGTAGGGGCCCTAGTTATGAATTTTCATCTTCATTCAGCTCTGTTCCAAGGTGACATACTTATCTTTTCCATTTCTGTGCTATTTGTGAATAATTTACAAATTATATAGGTGATAGTATATCTGCAAATTCAGATTATCTGAGCACTTTTACATTATACATGCAGATCCTATTGTGCCAATTTCCTTTTTAGTATAAACATCAATAAAAATTTTTTGCAATTTATAATAGTGTTAGTTTCAGATGTACAGCACAATGATTCAGTTATACACACATACACACACACATATATATATTCTTCAGATTCTTTTCCCTTATAGGTTATTATATTTTGTAATATTGGCTATGCTATACAGTAGGTCCTTGTTATCTATTCTGTATTAGTAATGGGTATATGTTCATCCCAACCTCCTAATTTGTCCCTCCTCCCATCCCCCTTTCCCCTTTGGTGACCATACATTTGTTTTCTATGGTCTCTTACCGTTTGCAAAGTAAGTTTATTTGTATTTTTTTCTTTTTTTGGTTCCACATATAAGCGATAATATATGATATTTATCTTTCTCTGGCTTACTTCACTTACTGTGATAATCTCTAGGTCCATCCATGTTGCTGCAAATGGCATTATTTCATGCTTTTTTGACTGAGTAATAGCCCATTATGTATATATGTACCACGTCTTCTTTATCTATTCATCTGTTGATAGACATTTGTGTTGTTTCAATGTCTTAGCTATTGTCAGGAATCCAGCAGTGAACATTAGGGTGCATGTATCTTTTCCAGTTAGGATTTTCTCTGGATATGTGCCCAGAAGTACAGGATCATATGGTAGCTCTATTTGTAGTTTTTTGAGGAGCCTCCATACTGTTCTCCAGACTGGTGGCTGCACCAGTTTATATTCCGAACAATGATGTAGCAGGGTTCCATTTTCTCCATAGCCTCTCTAGCATTTATTATTTGTAGACTTTTGATGATAGCCATTCTGATCAATGTGAGGTGATACCTCATTGTAGTTTTGATTTGCATTTCTCAAATTAAACATGTTTAGAATCTTTTCACGTGCCTTTGGCCATCTGTATGTCGTCTTTGAAGAAATTTTTTCATTATTTAAATCTTCTGCCCATTTTTTTCATTGAGTTGTTTGTTTTTCTGATATTGATCTGTATGAGCTGTTTGTATATTTTGGAGATTAATCTGTTGTCAGTTGCATTTAAATAAATTTGAGGTTAATATATGCTTACATAAATTTCTGACATCATCTAAGGAAGCAGGTTTGAAATACTTGGCACCTTTAAAAAAAGCCTTTAGTTACGGAAAATTTGGAAATCCAAGAAACATGTTGGAAATAAGCCTATTAACCAACAATTAGAATTATGTACATGATTTTTCATTTAGATTCATGAATATGTTGATCATATACACTATGGTATGATTTAGATTAGTCAGAATTAAGTCAATTTCAAATCTATAACTTGGATTACAGAAAAATGCCATTATTTTCTCTTGTAACTTAAACAATGGAGTGAAATAGAAGGAATGGATATTTGTGTTATATTTAGCTATTTTTAATATACTGTACTAATTTCCTTTCCTTTAGTTCTTGTGAGAGCATTTTTGCATTTTGAACCTACTATCCTCAGAACCCTGATGAGATGTTGGATTTTCAAAGGAGGAAAGGACATCCATTTCCATCTGTATAAATGAACAACTAAGCAGGGAACAAAAATAAGAATTTAAAAATCTAGAGAACTTATTTTCTCTCCTGGAAGGCCTGTGTACAAAGATGAAATACAGATGAAGGTGGGGACCTGGGTATCACCTCCTTTCCTGAGTTTGTAGCTGCCCCTCCACATCTACATATCATGTCAACCAAGGTCCTCACTGTGAAAGGTCTGGACTAAATATTAATGATAGTCAAAACCTAAGCACATTTCATCTTCTTTTCCTTCTAAATTGTTAATTCTTTAGCATCCTGGGCTGACCCAACAGCAGCCTCACAAAATAGCCTAAGTTAACACACAAAAGGTATCTTTGGGAAAACAACAGTTAAAGGTGACCTTTTCCCCTATGCCTTTCAGTTCAGTTCAGTCACTCAGTCGTGTCTGACTCTTTGCGACCCCATGGACTGCAGCACACCAGGCTTCCCTGTCAATCACCAACTCCTGGAGCCTACTCAAACTCAGGTCCATAATAAATCAGCTGTTGGTAAAATAAAATGGATTTCCATTAATTATACACTTTTAAAAGTCCCTCCCCCTTTTTTACTTTTTTTTCTGACATCCAGGTAGTACAGTGTGTTTCACCAAAGGGACCCCTGGCTTGTTCAAGAACATACTTTTTTGGAGCTACTCATGTTCCTTACTTGGGTAAGTCCATGTAAGTTGTCTCATCAGCTTGCCTATTCTCCCATGAACTAGAGATGGACTCAGGATTTACTCCTTTCCTCAGAAACACATTTTATAGCCTCTGATTCCCTCTCTGGTTCCAAGTGGAGAGTTGTGCCTAACACGTTTCACACAGAGTATATTTCAATGGAGGAATAATTATCAGCTCAGTATATATTAGGTCTAATCATATGTAAGACCATGTAAGTGGTATCAGAGGGAAGGCAAAGATGAGTCAGCTGCAGTTGCAGATAGGAGATATGGGCTGCAGTGGGAACTTGGATGACTCAGCCAGGTGCCTGTTATTCTTGTGAGAAAAGTGAGGAAGAGCCACAGTAGAAGGGTACCCATAAGCTGGGAACATTGACAGGAGCAAGTGTCAATGCTCTTGAAAGGCTAGGCTGACTGAGGCTGTCCTCCTTGCTGGGCTAACCAGAAGCTACAAGACATCCAAAGAGACATGGAGAAGAATAAATGAGGATCCCAGCACTGTTCTACAGAGGAGCGTACATTAGAAACCAGGCTTTTCTCCTGAGAGTTATTATGTAAGCTGGGAAATTCTGAACATAACATGAGTTGAATTAAGGAGATGAAAAAAAGAGGTAGAACTGAGCCTGTTTACTTATACCTTCTTTTTTACAAAATTAAATACAGAGGCAGAAACTTTCTGAAGCCAAAGATTCCACATGTCTTCTTTGGTGTTTAGTGGTGATGCTAAGTGTGTTGCCAAAATCATTGTCCAGGATAAAGGTCTAGGAGGATATTCACAGAAGCTAGGTTTCACTATTATTTGTACTTGTACAGTATTTAACTCAAAAGAAAAAAAAATACAGTCCTTGACATCTCCTTCAAAATAGGAAATTCTAGTCTCCTTGTAAAGTGTTTGCATTTCCTGTAATCTTTTCACATTCGTAATAAATGGTCCTCTTTCACAGGAGATGACAACAAACTGTCCAAGAAAACTGAACAAATGTAAGTCTTCATTTCTATTACATTTTTTCTTTCTGAGTTAAGTTATTCAGAAGTTGAGACCATCACATCTACCTCCTTTTGAGATGGACATTGGGTGGGACATTTTCTTTAAGACTGAGCAGAGCTGTGTGGTCTCCCAAGATGTCTCAGCCCCTGTCTCTCATCTTGGAGTCTAGGCTAGAGACTCTGCCAGGTTTGCCATCTGTTCCTCTCTCCAGAACTCAGAGACTTCCTACCTGCACCTCCATGCATTTAAATACCATAGCTCTTCTTTTTTTCTTTTTTTAAAATGAAGAACCAGGCTTCCTTATTTCTTTTTTTTTTTTTTTTGGCTGCACTGGGTCTTTGTCTCTAGAAAGAATGAACTTTCTCTAGTTGTGGCAAGCAGGAGAGTTACTCTTGCAGTGTGTGGGCTTCTCCTTGTTGTGGCTTCTATTGTTGCAGAGCTTGGGCTATGGGGTGCATGGGCTTCATTAGTTGTGGCTCATGGGCTCAGTAGCTGACGTACATAGACTTCGTGCTTCATGGCATGTGGGATCTTCCTGGACCAGGGATTGAACCTGTGTCCCCTGCATTGGCAGGTGGTTTCCTAGCCACTGAATCACCAGGGAAGTCCCACATAACTCTTCTTAATATGTTTTCTATATACTTCATTTCATATTAGGGATGTTCTAAAAAATAGAACATCCTGAAACCCACTGCTAGAATCTGTGTGAAACCATATCTGGTCTGAGAGGTATTTCCTCTGAATCTGACACACAGACTTATGGACCAGAACTAAGATCTCAACTCAGGTCATGCAGCCTTAGAAAAGTCCTAGTGTTGACCTCCACACCCTCCTACCACACACTCCCATCACTATAGCAGGAAACCAAAAATAGGAAGTAAACTCATTAATACTTATAGTAGTCTACTTGGGTTGCCCTAACAAAATACTGTCAATGGGGTCACACAGAGTCAGACATGACTGAAGTGATTTAGCAGCAGCAGCAGCAGCAACAAAACACCACAGCCTGAGTGGCTTATACAACAGAATTTATTTTCTCACATTCTGGGGGCTAGAAGTCACACATCTCAGTAGCAGCAGAGTTGGATTCTGGTGAGGCTTCTCTCCTTGAGTTGCAGACCACCACCTTCTCATGTGTCCTCACATAGCCTTTCTTCTGTGCTCACATGGAGAGAGAGAAAAGCTTCTGGTATCTTTTCCTCTTATCAGGACACCAATCCTATTGGATTAGGGCCCCACCATTACAACTGCCTTTAACTTTACCTTTTAAAGGCCCAGCCCTACCTCCAAACATTGAGGGTTAGGGCTTTCCTATGGATTTTGGAAGGACATAATCAGTCCATAATAATTCAGGAATCTCTGAGTTCCATAAAGGGATTTTCATTCAGAAATATGAACATTAAATAGAGTTCTGTTATTACCTAATTAGATATCCTGGCATAAACTAGTTAGGTCTCTGCTTCCCAAAGGTAGGGGACAGACCACAGAGAATCATTTAAGGATCTTTTTAAAAAGATATGTTTCCCAGGTTATAGTAGTTCTCAAAACCACTAAATCAGACTTTCTAGAGTAGGACCCATATGGCTCTGTTCAAAACATGTAAAGTAATATAGTCACACTAGAAAATTTGCAATAAAGGAAAAAAAATAAGATTAGCCATAATTCCTCCTCTTTGACACTGCCTATTAGTATCTTAATGTATATCTTTTTGTTGTTTTTTAATTATACATACAGGTTTTGTGTAGCTGCAGTTACAGTATGTATAGTTTTTTGTGTGGGTTTTCTTTATCTTAGCAGCAAGTCACCACATTCTCATATGTTGATGGATATGTATTGTATTGCTTTGTACCTGCTTGTACTTCCATGCCAGTTGTGCTTAACCATTGCCACGGATCCTCATTCTGGACCCTTAGACATTTTGCCTAAACCAAATCCATTGGTACTGTACTTCAGAGACGGATGTTGAGTGGTGCTTGGGCCCACATCAGGTGATTTGTTAAGTCACAGGGCTAGTGGAACTGGGGCCTAATGGAGTCCTAGTGAAGGCAATAGCAGCACTATCCAGGCATAGAGCAGGCCCTTCCCTAATCATGGGTCTCTGGACTCCTGTCCAGGCCTTTTTATGAGTCAGAAGCCAGGAAGCTTTGTATTGAACTCTTGCCTGAGGGTCTGTATAGGAGAAAGCCAGGCAGGGTGTCAGCCTGACTAATGGTACTGAGCGATGTTTGAAGTCAGCTGGGTGAAGAAGAGAGGAATTGTGTATTTTTGACCTCTATAAATCTTTGCCCTTAGAATTGAGATGTGGAGGCTTCTTGTCATATCTGAAAGTGACCAAGCTCTTGGACAGTGTCCCTGCCGGACACTTTGCTTACCAGGACGTACCCCCCTGCTGTAGCCTAGTCAATAATCTTCAGGGTATGTTGAACCTTGGAGCTATCATTTTGTTATGTGTTGTTTCTCATTTTCTTCTACCCAACTCCAGTCTCTTATCTGCAATGAAAAGGTGTGGTGGTGGAAGCCAAGAAGGAAATTGGCAGTGTGGTGTGGCACAACGGAAAAGCACAAGGCTAAGAGTAGACCTGAGTTCAGTTGTGTGATTTTCTATGGCTTTGGACAACTTATTCCACTGCTATAGGCCCTACTTGTTTTGTCTGTAAGATGAGAATGACCAAATCATTTCTCTGATCCTTCCTGCTATCATACTCCCTCCTTTTGCCTTCCTTTACCTGTTATAGGATTCTCAGGCTTAAACATAGGCATATTCTTAGATAAGACAGTTATTTGCCAGACACATCCCTTACATTTTGAGGCCTTGTGAATGAGTCCCTTTTCTCTGCAGGTAGTGGTGGTGGTTTAGTCACTAAGTTGTATCTGACTCTTTGGATCCCACGGACTGTAGCCTGCCAGGCTCCTCTGTCCATGGATTTCCCAGGCAAGAATACTAGAGTGGGTTGCTGTTTTCTTCTCCAGCAGATCTTCCTGACCCAGGGATCAAACTTGGGTCTCCTGCATTGCAGATGGTACTGAGCCACCAGGGAAGCTCCCTTCTCTCTGTAATTATCCTAATAAGACCCTGGGTCTCCTCCTGAGGCAATGGTTCTCAACCAAGGGCAATTTTACTGCACCACTCCCACTAGTCCCTTCCCAACCCCGACCCCCAGGGATATTTGACAGTGTCTGGAAACATTTTTGGATGTCACAACTGGGGGTACTACTGAGAGGCCAGGAATGCTTCTGAATATCCTGTAATACACAGGGCAGACCTCCCAGCAAAGAATTGTTTTCTTGTTGGTAAGTTGTGTTCAACTCTTTGTGACCCCGTGAACTTGTCTTCACCAACAAAGAATCAGCTGGCCCAAAATGCAGATTGAAAAACCCTACCCATTAGGGAACCAGATTGGGATTTTCTAGAGATCTTCATGGCATTCCCCATCTGGCAAAGAAAACACCCTTCTTCTAATGGCTTTGGGAAGTGCAAAGTCAGATAAGAGCAAGATTAGGCAGGGCCAGGGGGTCCTTCCTTTTGTCAGGTGTGGTTCTTTCCTTGGTCCTTGTCTTGTCACAGTAAAAGAATTAAAACGACAGACTATAAAGTTCACACAGGCAGGATTTATTAAACAGGCGACATGAAAAATACACTCCCCAAGATGTGAGAGCAGACCTACCCCAAAGGAGTGGGTCCCACCCCATTTTAGGTTTTTCATGTCCTTGTTCCCCGCCCCCAAGCAGTGCTTGGAGTCTGATTTGTTTTGCCTCATGTCAGTCAGGGCTTGTATCCAGGACCAACTAGGGAAGGGTGCATGTTGGGCATGTTTTTCCCACCAAAGCTCCTTGCTATAGATTTTCCCTTTGTTCTATTTTTCGCGGGCTTTTTAAATTCTGTTTTTCATGGGCTTTTTAATTTCTTTATCTGCCTTTTAAAGTGCCACTTTTTTAATCACCATTTTGGACTCTTTACCTAACACCCTCAGAAGCATTCTCTGTTCTCTAAATCTGATATTTGGAAAGTGGTTTACAGCTGTTGTTGTTCAGTCACTAAGTCATGTCCGATTCTTTTCGACCCAGTGGATGGCAGCACGCCAGGCTTCCCTGTCCATCACCATCTCCTGGAGTTTGCTAAAACTCATGTCCATTGAGATGCCATCCAACCTGTTAATTTGCATTTAAATAGAGGCTGTCTTCTCAGTGGGATAATCTCTTTTGTCCCCTGAGGTTCCAGTAGCAACCAGCCCTTAGCAGGGGAGGAGACTACTTGAAGGTGTGGTGTGGTTAGTTCCTGGAGAAGCAGCAATTCTGTGTCTTGACACCTTTCAGGTCCTCTGAGGGTCAGAGTACTCATATAGTTTTTGTCAACTAAAAAAAGATGCACAATGTGAGAATTGTGAGTTAAGTTTCATTTGAGGCAAAATGAGGACTGCAGCCCAGGAGACAGCAGCTCAGATAGTTCTGAGAGATTGCTCCAAATTGCCAGTGGGGGAAGGTCAATGTATATAATTTTTGTGAAGGATGAGTTCAGTGCAATCAAGCTAACTTTACAAAAGATTTTCTGCTAGTCACCAGGATCTGATGTCACCATGAAGGGATTTAGTACTTTTCTAGATGTGAGGAGATGCAAGGATTGGGATCAGTTCCTGAAAATACCAAACTATCTAAAGACTGTTCCACCAATTTCCTTGGAGCAGAGTGCCTCACCTCCATGCTGGACTGCCTTCAGGGCATGTCAAAGGTAACAGCTGCAGCAGCACAGGGTTCAGTCTCCGAAGAGACAGATGGCATATGCCCTTTTGGCAATTTGTAGTTGACATTTTCTTCTGTTGAATCACAAACAGGGAGGATTGGTTTTTTGAGCAGAATTAAGACAAGCTGGTTCTCAGAGTGAAGTAAATCAGAAAGAGAAAAACCAATATCGTATATGAACCCATATATATGAAATCTAGAAAGACGATAGTGATGAACCTCTATTTTCAGGGCAGCACAGGAGACACAGACATACAGAACAGACTTACAGATACGGGGCGGGGTGGGGAGTGGGCAGCAGGGAGAAAGTAGAGGGTGGGAGGAATGGAGACAGTAACATGGAAGCATATGCACTACCATGTGTAAAATAGACAGCCAATGGGAATTTGCTGTATGATTTGGGGAATTCATTCCGGGGCTCTGGAACAACCTAGAGGGGTGGGATGGGGTGGGAGGTGGTAGGGAGGTTCAAGAGAAAGGGGACATCGGTATGGTGGTGATGGTTTAGTTGCTAAGTCGTGTCCAACTCTTGCGACTCCATGGACTGTAGCCTGCCAGACTCCTCTGTCAATGGCAAGAATACTGGAGTGGGTTGCCATTTCCTCTCCAGGACATAGGTATACCTATAGCTAATTCATGTTGATGTATGGCAGAAACCAACACAGTGTTATAAACCAATTATCCTTCAGTTAAAAATAATTTTTTTAAAAATGATTCTTATCATGGTTTAACAAGAGCAAAGTAAAAGTTGGAATGGGGCACATAGCTTTTAAAAGGTCTAGAAATCAACAAATTCTGTTTTTATAGTTTTCTCTGTTTCAAATCAGTTTCTTAGAGAATGTCATTTTTGTGCATGCAGCTTTTGATGAAACCTTGTGATGTTATAGGTAACCCTTATTTTTTGTTTTCAAAGTAGGCTCTTGTCACAGGTATATGCTACTGTTATTGAGGCTGTTTTGGCTGCCATTGCATGTTATGCTAAAACTTCCAGTCTCATAAAGGTAATTTCAATACCACATTTCTCTTTCCTTAGTTATTTTAATGTGAAACTTCTTATCCATTTGTTTTACCTTTGGACACCTTTTAATACTTAATTTTGTGTGTGAGCTTGGACACCAGACAAAGACATGCCTTTAGAGTACTAAGCTTGTGATGCCTGGGACCTGCTGTTGTCTTATGAATGACAGCTGATTAGCAGTTCTTTGTGGATATCTGATTGTGTTAAAAAAAAAAAATCAATCTATAGTATATTGTTTTATTTAGTAGTTTAAAATGATTTCAAAAGTTAAAAAATTAAGAGAAATATAGATTATTCTGCTATGAATTTTAATAAAGTTAGATCAGTTTGTTTTGAGCTACATAGTTTGATTTCCTATAATTCTTTGTTTTAAAAAATTAACTAAAGACTAGAAAAACTAACTTGCCTCTCCTTGATAGGCATGTATGTTCTCTTTCTCTGACCATTTTCTTTTTTGCTGTTTGTGGTTAACCTGCCATGCTGAGTTGGAGTCTATATCTGACCCAATAACAGATGAGACGAGTTGGCTTGATTCTTCCCCATTGCCGATTGGACCTCTCCTGAAGCAAATCATTTGACATTGGAAAGGTTGTGTTGTAGATATCAAAGAGACTCTAGCCTAGTCACCAGTTCCTTGCCACCTTCCCTCCTCACTGAACTTGAATCCCCCCAGTACTTGGGATTTCTCAGCCCTTGGGATGAAAGCTTATGCAAAACAACAGGTTATTCTTCTATATCAATTCTGCACCTTTGTTTTTTAACTGATTTTTATAACTTAATTTATTTGCATGTTCTTAGCATCTGGGCAAGAAATACTGAGGGCAGTGGTCCCTCCCCAAGGGCCAGGGAGAGGGGAGGAGAAAGCATTTTTCCAGGCCTCATAATGGCACCATCCCAGCTGATTACAGCTCACCAGATCAGGTTCCAGTGCCCACCTGCCTGAATGAAGTGTTCTCATGTGAATAGTAAGGACCTTACAGAAGCAGAAGAGATTAAGAAGAGGTGGCAAGAATGCACAGAAGAACTATACAAAAAAGATCTTAATGACCCGGACAACTATGGTAGTATGGTCACTTACCTATCACCAGACATCCTGGAGTGTGAAGTCAAAGGGGCCATAGGAAGCTTAAATACAAACAAAGCTAGTATAGGTGATGGAATTCCAGCTGAGCTATTTCAAATTCTAAAAGATGATGCTGTGAAAGTGCCACACTCAATATGCCAGCAAATTTGGAAAACTCAGCAGTGGCCACGTGACTGGAAAAAGGTCAGTTTTCATTCCAGTCCCAAAGAAGGGCAATGCCAAAGAATGTTCAAACTACCATACTGTTGAGTTCATTTCGCATGCTAGTAAGATTATGCTCAAAATCCTTCAAGTCAGGCTTCAGCAGTATATGAACCAAGAACTTCCAGATGTACAAGCTGGGTTTCAAAGAGGCAGAGGAACCAGAAATCAAACTGCCAGCATTCATTGCATCATAGAGAAAGCAAGTGAATTCCAGTAAAATGTCTACTTCTGCTTCATTGACCATGCTAAAGCCTTTGACTGTGTGGATCAGAGCAGACTGGAAATTCGTAAAGAGAAAGGAATACCAGACCACCTTACCTTCTCCTGAGAAACATGTATGCATGTCAAAAAGCAACAGTTAGAACCGGACATGAACAACTGACTGCCTCAAAATTGGGAAAGGATTATGACAAGGCTGTATACTGTCATCCTGCTTATTTTACTTCCAAGCAGAGTACATCATGCAAAATGCTGGGCTGGATAAATCACAAGCTGGAGTCAAGGTTGCTGGGAGAAAGAGCCAACAGCCTCAGATATGCAGATGATGCCACTCTAATTGGAGAAAGTAAAGAGGAACTAAAGAGCCTCTTGAGGGCGAAAGAAGAGAGTGAAAAAGCTGGCTTAAAACTCAACACTAAAAAACCTAAGATCACGGCATCCAGTCCCAACACTTTATGCTAAATAGAAGGGGAAAAAGTGGAAGCAGTGACAGATTTTATTTTCTTGGGCTCCAGAATCACTGCAGATGGTGACTGCAGCCATGAAATTAAAAGATGCTTGCTGCTTGGAAGGAAAACTATGGCAGACCTAGAGAGTGTATTAAAAAGCAGAGATATCACTTTGCTGACTAAGGTCCATGTAGTCAAAGCTGTGGTTTTTCCAGTAGTCGTGTACGGATGTGAGAGTTGGACCATAAAGAAGGCTGAGCATCACAGTATTGATGTTTTCAAATTGCGGTGCTGGAGAAGACTCTTTTTTTTTTTTGGAGAAGACTCTTTAGAGTCCCTTGGAGAGCAAGGAGATCAAACCAGTCAATCCAAAAGGAAATGAATGCTGAATATTCACTGAAAGAACTGATGCTGAATCTCCAGTACTTTGCCCACCTGATGCAAAGAGCCCACTCATTGGAAAAGACCTTGATGCTGGTAAAGATTGAAGGCACAAGAGAAGGGAATGGCAGAGGAAGAGATGATTAGATAACATCACCAACTCAATGGACATGAATTTGAGCAATCTTCAGGAAATAGGGAAGGACAGGGGAGCCTGGCATTCTGCAATCCTGGGGTCACAAAGAGTCAGACACTGCTTAGTGACTGAACAACATGTGAACCCAGCCTGAACCAACCAGGCACCTGTTCCCCTTAACAAGATGTTTTCACTTTAATTTATTGATATATACAGAGTAGTCAGGCAAAGAGGATGGGCAGTGTTCTCCTGGCCAGATGTGAAAAGGGCCCTTTCCTCACAGCTGAATGTACTCTTTCCTGCTGTGAAAGCTAATTGTTTCTGTTTTATTACTGGTTTTACAGGCCAAGGAGGTAGCTGAGCAGACCCTGGGATCTGGGTTAAATTCCGTTGAGTTGATGCAGTTTAAGACAGCTCTACGGTAAGCAGTGGCCTGTATTATCAATAAAAACTTTTATTTAATGTTTGTGTTTTTAAAACTTTCTCCCGTGTATTTGATATTCCTTTGAGGAATGTTCTGGTAAATCATTAGTATATGAAGGCGAGTCTTTCATGATGGGGGATTTATTTGAGAAGCCAAGGATGGAGGAACTGTTACAGAACTGTTTCAGACATGCTGATTAGGCTGGAATGGGAGACATGTCAGTGCTAGAACAGACAGATATGGGTTCCAAGGTTAAAAAGATGAAGCTGGGGACATGAGTGGTGAGGTTTGTTAGTAGTGATGATGAGGGGCCTTGGGCACATGAAAATGGTCACTGCTTAGAAGAGAGTTGTCCTAGGCCTTATCTGCCTCTCAGATGGTAGAAACCCCTGAGCCTAGCCATGTCTCAGCGTCTAGATGATCTAGGAATTTGGCTTCCTGGCAGTCTTGCCATCACACACCTGGCATGTCACAGTGGATCTCTGTGTAGTCTTTGTCCATAGCTAAACCTTCAGGAACCCAGTCCACTCAACCTTCTGTCCCATATTAGGACCATTTGATATAGTTTTTTGCGAAGGAGACAAAAGACACCAATATTAGAAAATTTCTTTAAGAATATTTCTGGGGGTTGGAGGGGAAAGGTGGCTTCATGGTGGCTCAGAGGTAAATTAATCTGCCTGCCAGTGCAGGAGACATAGTTATGATTCTTGGTCTGGGATGATCCCACATGCTTTGGAGCAATTAAGCCTGTGTGCCACAACTACTGAGCCTTTGCTTCTAGAGCCCAAGAGCCACAGTTACTGAAGCCCAGGTGCCCTAGAGCCTGTTCGCCACAACAAGAGAAGCCCCTGCAATGAGAAGCCTGCACACCACAGCTAGAAAAAAATCCCATGAAGCAATGAAGATCCAGAACAGCCAAAAATAAAATAGCTAAAAATAAAAATAAAATACATCTGGAGAGACTTAATGCAGGGGGCCCAGGTTCTATGCCTGGTCAAGGAACTATATTCCACATGCTGCAACAAAGATGGAAGATTTCATGTGCTGCAACTAAGCACAGCCAAGCAAATAAATGTTTTTAAAAAATAAATAAATAACACTTCTGGGATGTGCCCTGTGATACCTCGGCTCCATGCCCCACATTTTCTTATATCTACAGCCCTAGGTAGTGAGAAGAAACATTTAGAAAACTAAGTCAGTTAATAAGCTAACAAGAATTCTTTTGCTACAGCTCCAGGAGTGAGTGGGAATGAGCCAGAACTCTTTGGTAAAAGCTTTAGGCTTGCTTAAGGTTTCTTGTCCTTTTTTCTGGGTCTTGTGGCTCATGTCTCTGGCCCTAAGAGGAGAAGGCTAGAGGAAGTTTGGTCTCTTAAGGCTGTGTGCTGACCAGTACTATCTATTCCTGCCAGACTTGAGTTTAAGGAAGCTCCTTTGCTTTCCAACTGGGTGACTTGGGCAAGATAGGGAGCTCTCTGTGCCTCTGTTTCATCATACTCCTGCCCCCTAGAGTGATTGGATAAGTGAATGATAGCGGCTGTCTCAGTGAGTTCTCCTCTGTTACCATTGGCTTGGCTGACAGAGGCATTCCATTCCTCCTGTCCTCGGGACCTTGCCTAGAACACTCTGCCTTTCTAGGGCAAGCCACCTCTCAATCCCGTGGCCTCCTACATGGGGCTGGGGTTGGGGGGCGGTGTCCCACCCTGGCTAGAGGAAAGAACAAGAGGAGAGCACCCAGGCAATAGGAAGAATCTTCACGAGCCAATTCTCCACTCTAGAGCTCCACTTCTCTCCACATGGTCGCTCCTCTCAAACTGCATCAGATTAGCAAATTCTCCCAAGGGCAACACGGGCAGTTAGCATATGACTGACCAGTATTTGTTACAGCAAAAAAATAACCTTAATTCAATTTAGAAACTTTCTTTTACAAAAAGAGTTGGTGCCAAAAGGGTTATCTGGTTATTCCTCGGTTCTGAAGTCCTGACTTAATTATACAGCAGCAATTGATTGTGGGTAACAGTCTGGCTCTGAGCAGGGATGGCAGATTGACTGCAGAGGTGTTGAAGAGAGGAAGAGGATCAGGAGAATATGTCAGGGCTGTGGGCTGGAGGCCTGGGGCACGTAGAGCTTCTCTCAGTCTGTCGTGGGCAGTAGTCACGTAGTTCTCTCCTTCTCTGTCCAAGAGTCAAGATAGTCCTGAGAATCTGCACAGAGGCAGGGCCATGACTGGAGTCAGACACTAGCCGCACATTTGCTAATGGCATGAAACCGTAGGGCTTGTAGGGACATCACATATCTCACTGGGGCGATGAGGGCCCAGCACAGGTGCATTGCAGTGGCAGGTGTTTAGAGAGCTTGCCACACAGTGGTCACAAAAGCAGATTGACTTTTGTTTTATTTTGTTTTGGGTCTACAGCTCCAAGATGGCTTTTCATATACATGCTGTGAATAATCAGGGAAGGTAAGTATGTGTTTATGGTGTGTCCTCATTTGGGGCAAGGTTTAAGAGCAAAATAAGAGAGGCTGCCATGTAACTGCTACCATGGATGATCTTTTCACTCTTCCACACCTGGCAGTGGCATCACTCCAGGGCTGGGCTCAAAGCTGGGTGTGCTCAACTGAGACCACTCTATCCTGACTGCTTCCCACGGAAAGACTAGAGTCCCACGGAAAGACTAGAGTAGGGTCGGGGGTGGATCTGATTCCATCTGAGTGGAATTTTGCATACATGCAACCCAGTGTTTTGATAAAGCTCAAAAGAGATCTAAGTGTGTGAGTTGCTTGCAAGTTGAAAAATAGAGAACATTATAAATCTAATACCTGTCTTTCCTATCAATTTCCTTTTCTAGAATCGTGCCTCTGGACAGTGAAGATAGCTTATACTTTGTGAAGACGGTAAGCAAAGCTGTTAAAGGTGAATTGGCAGGGAATGGCCTCTGAAGGACATCTACAAGGGGTGAGGTAGGAGTAGGTGGGAGTCTTAGGTAGCCTGCTGGAGAAAGCTAGTTGTCTTCAGTACTCTTGCAGCTGCAGCAGTGGTGAGCCTGTGCTTTCTGAGGCTGCCAGGCAGCTGTACCAGGCTCACCACATCCACATGTCTGTGTCTAGGCACCCTAGGTGTCATCTTAGCTGGATGGGTGGGGGAGGGGGCACCGGGGGATGGTAAATATCTCTTCCTGAGGTTCGAAAGGCTTCTTTCAAGTGGCTGAGATTTCTCTGACCTCACGTGGAAATGGGAGCTGAGGACAAGCCTACCTCAACACAGACCAGATTTTCACTGGCTTCTCTGTGTTCCAAGGCCTGTGTTGATGCCCTTATTTAAGAGGAGCTTGTGGAAATAAAAACAAACGTTTTAAAAAAAACTCACAGGTGAAATGGGGTAGTCAGAGCAGAGCTTTCTGACCTCTCTACTGATGGGCCAGGGGAATGGGTTTAGAGATGCAGAAATATTGGTCCCTGGGGTGGTCTTCAGCAGCCAGAGTTTCTAGACTAGCTGCTCCCAGTCACATCCGAATCCTCTGCATCCTGCCCCAGTGCATCCTGATACAAAGAAAATTGGCAAGCAGTGCATAAGAGGATGGTGGACATCCAGCCAAGATTCTGGTTGTAGTATATGCGGGTACAAGTTATACCTTATGTCCATTCTATGGCTCCTGCCTGAACTTTAATTTCAGTGAGATTTTTGATCATGGGGAACTGGGTGCACAGGTGTGGATGACTTGGAGAAAATGCATGCCCATTGCCATCATCAGTGGACAAGCAGTAGTGTTGTCTCATCTACAGAGAGTAGTACAACACGAGTAATTTTTGAAGGTTGTGAGTAGTTTCTGTTTTTGTAATGTACCTGCTCCCTGTCTGTGCCAGCATTTTGTGGTGGTGTTCTTTTAGAACTAATTGAGACTTTTTTGTAACATTACTAAGACTGGAAAATGAATACTTTCTGATGCTAGGTAAATATTACTTTGTCTCCTTGCTAGACTTTAGATTCCCTTACTTCTCTTCTTAGACTCTTAGGCAGTGCTCTGGAAGGTGTTTTTCACTGGAGTAGGTGATTAGGAGTCCAGTACTGTGTTAAGTACACATTCAGCAGCAGCTAATGAAATAGGAAAGAAAAAATAGGATGTTGGTGCTTTCTGTCCAAATCCTGTCCTCCCTTCCAGGCAGAGATGAAGTTCTGCCTTTTCATTTAAGCCTGCCCTACTCATTTCTCCCTATAAGTACTGTATTCTTAGAGTACTCGAAGGTTGTACTACATAAATTAGGGAGTAATTCTATAGTGTGTCACATGTTGACTTATTTGTAGGAAAGCTCTTATCTCTCTAACTTTACATTGTAGGTTTCCTGAGAATAGGAACCATGTTTCATATTTTTTCTGTCCCCTTGCCACATATGGGAAGTACGTAACAAATGCCTAAAAAATACTACATATATTCTTTTTAATGTCCTCTCTCCCCTTCCTGAACACCAGAGGCCAAATAAGAAAGTGGGGATTAGGAGCTGTAGGATTTGTCTTTCTAATTGATCTGGGAACCGAATTGATCATTGTCACGTAAGAGGAACCATGTAGCCCAGGATGGGTCTGTGTCTTCAGATACTCAAAGTTCTTTGAAACAAATTTAAATAAATCTTGGCTCAGACGGTAACATGTCTGCCTGCAGTGCAGGAGACCCAGGTTTGATCCCTGAGTCGGGAAGATCCTCTGTAGAAGAAAATGGCAACCCACTCCAGTACTCTTGCCTGGACAATTCCATGGACGGAGGAGCTTGGTAGGCTACAGTCCATGGGGTCACAAAGAGTCAGACACAACTGAATGATTTCACTTCGCTTCTAGTTGTTATGCCTAATAAGAAAGTTAACAAAAATAAAAGCCATTTTATTTTTGCATTTTTTTATGTATTTCTGTCAGTTTTTTATGCATTTCTTCATCATGACAACATGGATGAATAAGGACTTTATGGTTTGTTTTTTTTCCTTTCAACTCTTCGGCCACCTTTTTTTTTTTGGAGGTTCTGTCAGTCCCTTCCATAGGCCAGCCTCTTTTGTCTCTGCCCTAAGGGTAGAGCAGGGTCCTACACAAGGACATCAAGGTATGAAATGAACTCTAGTTTCAGGAGCTCTACACCTGGTCATTCAGCAGTGTCAGGCCAGGAGGGGCAGGAACCTGGGAGGGCTTATCATGCAACTTATTTTGTATCCCTCACCAGATCTTCACAGTCATCTCAGACTCCAGCTCATCTCAGACTTCAACTTGGGCCTATACCATTTTCTGCATTTCCTCTGCTAGATTGTCCTCAGAATTATTGTATTTTCACTAGTTTTTAACTAAAGTAGAACCTTCTTACCAGCCATTCAGGAGCTTTCTCTGAGTTGCTCCAGTTTTTTTTTTTCCCTGACCTATGTAAGACTCTTATTTTTATTTGTGTTGGCCATAAAATCTTGAACAGCTTTCTTTTAATTTTTTGGTCCTGAAAGGAGTGTTTGCATGTTTTGACATGGAGCCAAAAATATCTGTGAAAACATGTATCTTACTTTCCAGATTTGTTCAGAACTTGAGCCCAAACCAAAGAAGGAATGCATGAGCATGAGGACATAGTAGAATGTGACAGTGGTCACAGTTAAGAAAGGCTGTTACATTGCTTTTCAGGAAGAAGAAGCAATTTGAGGGAATTTATTGAAACATAAAGATCTTCTTCTAGCCCAAGTGTGCCTCTGACCTAGGAGCAATTGCAAGGAAGCCTAGGTGATCCTGAAGTCATCTTCCAGTTTGAGATGCACTTCAAGATAACTTGAGTTTTCCTTAGAAATTCTCGAGTATTTTTTTGCCATGTGGCTTAGTATTTTGTGGTCTATTTCTTGTGGATCTTTCCCTGAATGTTTAGGACTGACAACTGGTCTCTGGTTTCTCACTTGATACAGGCTTGTATGGCCATCTATGACATTCCTGACTTGCTGGGAGGAAGGGGGTGCTTAGGATCTGTGGTGTTCTCAGAATCATTTTTGACATCTCAGATCTTGGTTAAAGAAAAAGGTAAGTGTATGTCGTCTTTGGAAAGCAAAACTTGAACTTGCTTTTATATGTGTGTGTGTGTGTGTGTGTGTGTGTGTGTGTGTGTATGCACATATATATATATTTGGCAAAATAAACCAGTCTAAATCAAAAGACCAGGAATAAACTGGTGAAAATATTAGAATACTTAGAATAAACAAAGGGTGTATTTCCTAATTTATGAAGAGCTTTTACAAATGGATATGAAAAAAACAAGCTACTCAGTAGTAAATGGGCAAAAAATATGAGCAGGCAGTTCACCAGAGTGTAAAATAAAACAAATTTTAAAGTAATATATATATATTTTAATGTTTATACACACACACATGTACATAAGTGACCCCTGAACACAGGTTTAAACTACACAGATTTTTTTCGATTTTTTTCAAGTATATACTACAGAACTACATATTCCATGGTTGGTTGATTCATGGATGTGAAACTGTGGATATGGAGGGCTGACTGTAATTTTCAACTGTGTAGAAGGTCAGCACCACTAGCCCCCACATTGTTCAAGGGTCCACTGTGTGTGTGTATGTGTATGTATGTATGTATGTATGTATGAATGTGAATATGTACAGCCTTACTGACAGTCAGGAAAAACAATTTGAAACAATAGTTAGATACAGTTTTTTTATCCATTATGGTAGCAAAAAATTCTAGAGAATGATAATATCCAGTGCTTGATGACCTTGATAATTTTTGTTTGGTTTTTTAATATAAACACCTGTACTACCTTGACAAAAATTAAAAGCATAGATTGAAAAGGACTCTGTATTTAAATATGTATTTCTGTTTGTCTTAGAAAGAATAATCACATGAGGAAACCTTTCTCCATCCCCTCATTAGGCTTTTGTCCCCAGATGAGGAATTCATTTTCTGAAGGCATCAGACTTTGTATCCTAATAAGAGGAGCTCTCGCTCTTGAGGAGGGGAGGCAGTCAGGGGCCTGCAAGGTGGGCTCTGGTGGTGGGCAGTAACCGACTTGTCTGTGGTCTTCCTGCAGATGGCACTGTTATCACAGAAACCAGCTTTATAATCCTGACAGCTGCCATACCCAGATTCTGCTCCTGGCTGGTTAGTGTCATTCATCGGGTGAAAATGGAGATAAACGTGGAGAAACTGGGGAGAACGTTTAAGGAAGAGTCTCTGGTGGGATGTCAGATCCTGACCTAACCAGTGTTCAGGAATAGTTTTTATCTCTGGTCTTTTTCTTTATGCAAACGAATCTAATTTCGTTAACTTGTAATCTGGGGAAAGTTCCAAAAGAAAGTAACTAAATTATCTGGGTCCCTGTTAAATTGTCAAGGAAAGAAATTAATATCCTTATTATACAGATGAGGAGCCTGAGCTTTAGAAATTTTCCAACCTGTCCAGGGCCACACAGGAAGTGAGAAGTAGATCATGTGCTCACTTTTCTGTCAAGAATGGTTGCTGCTGAGTTTTTTACAGCCATGTCTCTACATGTGGAAAGGTCAGATCTTCATCTGTGGGACTTGGTCTGAATCTCTGGTGCCTTGGGACACAAAGTACTAGTAATGGTCTAAGTACCTATTTCAGAATTTGTTTATATTCTATTTCTACAATTCTGACCTGAATAAAGACAAGCAAAAGTCATCCTCTAATGTGAACATGTTTAAATGAGAACATACTCAAAATATTTTAGTATCTTCTCTTTCCTTCATCCCTAAAATTAGTTTTCTCCAAAATGAAATGTAAGTGGAGGTTAACATACTCTTTCCACACATCGTAGGCTCATTTAGCTGGACTTCAGGTCCCTGTGAGAGAGCCTTCCATGGCCTGGTGCTCTGCGCTTGGTATCCAGCAACCAGGTCTGCCAGTCATCAGGGCCTGAGAACCCTGGATTTGACAGAGACACTGCTCTCTTAGAAAAATGTGAACACGGGGAGACCTAGCAGAGTTTTTTGCCCTTGAAGCAGTGAATTTGAAAATCTGTACTCCTTTTGGACACAGGTAGAAGATATTGAAGTAAAATTGTCTGAGAAAACCCAGCAGTCAGTTCTGGTAAGCAGCCTTCTTATTCTTAATGTTATTAAGATGAAATGGAAACAATTTATAAAAACAATTTAACATATTTCATCTTACTGCTAATCTAAGGGTTCTATACCTCCTTGTCTCAATTCCTGTTTGTATTCTTCCCCTTCAGAGCAGAGCTCTAGAAATAACCATGTATGGAGTACACAAGAGGGATTCTTTGTGCCATTTAAACCTTTTGGTGTTTTTTTAAAATCTCTCAGTACTTTTAGAAGCAGTTCTCAAATTGAAACATGTAAAACTGAAGGTCAAGGCTTTAGGCCAAGGAAAAGCCACCTCTGTTATCAGAGGATATAAATCTACTGTAACATGGACAAGCATTGCAGACAGCATGGTGCCTAGCCTGAGAGGAACTTAACATTCTTTTTCTCAGCATAAGTCACAGGTGCCAGTAATATGGCAAAGAGCTAAGAAGTGCCAAAAACCAGAAGAGAAATTGAGTATATCTGAGGCTGACTTAGCAGCTTTTGTAGACATACAAACCTAGACAGAACTTTTGATTCTGTGAATGTTTATGCTATAAATCACCTGCTCTTTGTGTTTGTTTTTTCAAGGGAGATGAGTGTTTCCTGGGTACTTTTCTAACTAGAGGAGAAGGAGCATATCTTTATTCTAGTAATTCACAATCTTGGCCTGAAGAAGGTGAGCAGCTCTGACTTTTCTGTTTTTGACTCTGTCTGGGTCCCTCTTTCACAGGTCTTGACATGAATGTTGTAATTAATGATACATAAGATACTTGAAAAAACTTTTAAGTGTAGAAGTGTTTTCCCACAGCTTTTCTCTTTTGATCTGTCCATTTTCCAGATGAGGAAACTTGTGCTAGAAAGGACTGCCACCACAACTGCACTGGTCCTCTTGTTGCTGCCTGAGAATTGCTTTCAGGATGGGCTAGAGCAGCAGCATGTCCAGAAATAGGTTCTGTTGGGCTAAAACAAAATCTGTATTAGTTTTTTACTGCTGTGTAACAAATCGCCACAAATTTCATAGCTTAAAACAACATGGATTTGTTATCTCACAGTTCTGTGGGTCAGAAGTCCAGGCAAATTTTGCTAGATTTATGTATAGGGTTTCATAATACTGAAGTCAAGGCATCAGCCAGGCTTACCTCTGGAGTCTCTGAGAAAGAACCTGCTTCTAGGCTCATCCAGATTGTTTGCAGAGTCCGTTTCCTTCAGACTGGAGAACTAAGGGTCCTTTTTTTATTGCTGGCTATCAGCTGGAAGCAGTCTTAGCTCTTTCCAGAGGTCCTTGCCCTGTGACCCTCTCCATCTCAGCAGCAAAGAACTTTTGTCGTGTTGAATCTCTCTCACACTGCTAATCTCTCTGAGCTCCTCTTCTACCACCCACAGAAAACTCTGCTTATAAAGGGCTCTTGTGATTGGAGGAGACCCAATCAGATAATCTCCCTTTTGCTATATAATGTTACACGAACACTGGAGTAACCTAAGAGGATGAAGGTCATGGGGGCTGTTTTAAATTTCTGCATACCATAGTATGCCCTCTGACCCCCACAGTTCTCACATGGAAGATATAATCACCCCCATCCAAGAGCCTCTTTCCATTTTGATAACAATTCAAAGTCTTAACTCTCACCAGATGAAAAATCCAAAATCTCATCATCAGGATTATCTAAATCAGCTGTAGGTTAGGCTCTGGCTTGTAATTTATAAAGTACAGCTCTTGAACACATTTCCTCTCCGTCTATGGACCTGTGAAATTAGAGGCTCTTTTATCTGCCCTAGCCCTCCCAATGTACAAGGTAGGAGTGGCATAGGTTATAGACATTTATATTAAAAAGGAGTCCCAGCCCAAGACAACTTTGAAATTAAGCTAGGCAAACTCCAGCTCCTGGATTAGGTTTCAAGGCCTGGGAATAGTCCTCCAAGACCCTTAGCTGTGCCCTCTGGGTTCTTTGTTCTACTTGTTAAGCTCTTGGTTCTGCCTCCTGGGTTCATGACTCTACCTTCTTGGTTTGTGACTATACCTATGTCATCCTTCCTCTTCATGAAGGTGGCACTTTGTAGCTTATTAGTTTTTCAGCCTGCTTCTTGCCTCTAATTTTGGGGGTCCAGCAGTCTCCTTTCATTTTCTATTCTCTCTATCCCCTTCAGTCCAAACTGGCAGTATTTCTGCTGATTTAAAGTTCTCAAGAACTCTGTGGATCTTGCATTGATTTCCTGGGATTCATTCCATACTCCTTTTGGTCTCCTCAAAATAACATATTCTTATGAGTCCTATTCTTTCCATGTTAGATAAGCCTTTTTTGTTCCACAAATTCCTCATCCTTTACGAAGCAGATTCTCTCTCTGGATAATTTGTTCTTCTTGAAAATATTCTCTCCAGTGGCAAGTTGCTCTCCATGTTCTCAGATCACTGGTTAAACTTCTGCTTCTTCATTGTCATAGAAGACAAAACACAAGAAGTTCTGGTTTTCGATCCACAGAATGCCACGTAGTGTTCATTATCATGACTGTGCTGTGGCCCCTGCATTTCTGCCTCTCCAGATCCTGGCGCAGAAGACCAGGAAGTTAGGAACATTTGCTGAAAACAAGAGTGTGTGTGACAGTACTCCCAGCCTTGAGGCTGAATTGCATAATGTTTTAAAATCAGCTAGTAGACACAACACAGAGACAGTTATACTCTGTCATAGTTGAGCCAGTTATAATATTTAGCGAGGATATTTGCCAAAATTAGTTTGCACCTTCTTAGCAAAGGGCCTTGTTAAAAAAATAATCTTACACTGTATTGAGTTATCCAGCAAGATTCAGTCTATCCTGAGGTCTCTGTTGTTGTTCAGTCACTAAATCATGTCCGACTCTTTGCCACCCCATGGCTACAGCACACCAGGCTCCCCTGTCCTCCGCTGTCTCCTGGAGTTTGCTCAAATTTATGTCCACTGAGTCAGTGATACTATCTCTTCCTCTGCCACGCTCTTCTTTTACCTTCAGACTTTCCTAGCGTCAGGGTCTTTTCCAATGAGTCGGCTTTTTGCATCAAGTAGACAAAAGTATTGGAGGTTCAACTTCAGCATCAGTCTTTCCAGTGAACATTCAGGGTGAATTTTCTTTAGGATTGACTGGTTTGATCTCGTTGTAATCCAAGGGACTCTCAAGAGTCTTCCCCAGCACCACTATTCAAGAGCATCAATTTTTTGGTACTCAGCCTTCTTTATTGGAGAAGGGAATGGCAGTCCATTCCAGTATTCTTGCCTGGAGAATCCCATGGACAGAGGAGCTTGGCAGGCTACAGTCCATGGGGTCACAAAGAGTCAGACACGACTGAGTGACTAAGCAGCAGCAGCAGCCTTCTTTAGGTCCAGCTCTCACCTCCATACATGACTAATGGAAAAACCATAGCTTTGACTACACAGGACTTCTGTTGTCTTAGAACTGATTTCCAGTTGATTCTGAAGAATGAACATGCCAGCAGCCCAGACCAGTGCCTTTTCTCAGGCTTTGAACCCTTAGGACTGAAGAAAATTAAATCAGGTGGAAGTCACATGCTCACTTACAAGTAATTTAAAAATGGCAGAGTAGAAGGACATGTGCTCATCTTCTGTGAGAGCTCCAAAATTGCAACTCACTGCTGAACTACCGTCGACAGGAGGATGTTGGATACCACCAAAAAAAGATAACACATGTCAAAGGGCAAAGGAGAAGATACAACAAGATGGTAGGAGGGGCGAAGTAGCATTTAGAATCAAACCCAATACCTGCCAGAGACACTTGGAGGGCTCAAACAAAACTTTGTGTGCACCAGGACCCAGAGGCCCCACAGAGACTGAGCCAGACCTGCCTTTCAGTGTTTGAGTGTCTCCTGCCGCGGCATGGGTCAGCAGTGGCCTGCCTGCCACAGGGACAGCGACTCTGGCTGCAGCAGACCTGGGACATGTGGTATGTGGCCTACGCCCTCTTAGAGGAGGTTACCATTAGCCCCACCATAGAGCCACTGAGCAGATGACCCACAAACTGCAGTACTATTGTACCAAAGAAATTCTCACAGTGTTAAAAAAGTTCTAGGACCCACAACAGATATCCAAACCTGGGGATCTGACAAAGGAACTGAGAACCTCCAGGGAATTTGACTTTGGAGGCCAGTGGGATTTAATTACAGAACTTCCACAGGACTGGGGAAACAGACTCGTGGAGGGCACACCCAAAACTGTGTGTGCACCAGGACCCAGGAGAAAAGAGCAGTGTCCCCACAAGAGACTGAGCCAGACTTGCCTGTGAGTGTCCAGGAGTCTCTGGTGGAGGTGTGGGTTAACAGTGGCCTGCTGGGGGTCAGGGGCACTGAATACAACAGTGCCCGCAAAAGTCTTTCTGAAGGAGGTCGCCATTATTGCCATTACCCTTACCATAGTTTGGCCTCAACCAAACAAGGAGGGAACACAGCCCCACCAATCAATAGAAAATTGGATTAATGGTTTGCTGAGCATGGCCCCACCCATCAGAACAAGACACAGATTCCCCCACAGTTAGTCTCTCCATTCAGGAGCTTTCCACTAGCCTCTTATCCTTATCCATTAGAGGGCAGACCAGAATGAAAACCACAGTCATACAAAACTAACCAAACTGATCACATGAATTACAGCCTTGTCTAACTCAATGATACTATGAGCCATTGCCATGTAGGGCCACCCAAGATGGATGGGTCATGGTGGAGAGTTCTGACAAAACTCTCCAGTGGTCCACTGGAGAAGGGAATGGCAAACCACTTCAGTATTCTTGCCTTGAGAACCCCATGAACAGTATGAAAAGGCAAAAAGACAGGACACTGAAAAACGAGCTCCCCAGATCAGTAGGTGCCCAATATGCTACTGGAGAAGATTGGAGAAATAACTTAAGAAAGAATGAGGAGATGGAGCCAAAGTGAAAACAGTGCCCAGTTGTCGATGTGACTGGTGATGGAAGTCAAGTCCAATGCTGTAAAGAATATTGCATAGGAACCTGGAATGTTAGGTCCACAAATCAAGGTAAATTGTGTGGATCACAAAAGATTTGTGGATCACTAAAAACCTATGGAAAATTCTTCAAGAGATGAGAATACCAGGCCAACTTACCTGCCTCCTGAGAAGTCTGTTTGTAGGTGAGGAAGCAACTGTTAGAACCGAACGTGGAATAACGGACTGGTTCCAAATTGGGAAAGGAGTATGTCAAGCCTGTATATCGTCACCTTGCTTTTCTAACTTATATGCTGAGTATTATCATGCAAAATGCCAGGCTGGATGAAGCACAGCTGGAATCAAGATTGCCAGAAGAAATATTAATAACCTCAGATAGGCAAATGACACCATCCTTATGGTAGAAATCGAAGAGGAACTAAATAGCTTCTTGATGAAAGTGAAACAGGAGAGTAAAAAGGCTGACTTAAAACTCAACATGCAGAAAAACTAAGATCATGGCATCTAGTCCCATCAATTCATGGCAAATAGATGGGGAAACAATGGAAACAGTGAGAGATTTTATTTTCTTGGGCTCCAAAATCACTGCAGATGATGAATGCAGCTGTTGAAATTAAAAGATGCTTGCTCCTTGGAAGAGAAGCTATGACCAACCTAGACAATATATTAAAAAGCAGAAACATCACTTTACCAATTGAGGTCCGTATAGTCAAAGGTATGGTTTTTCCAGCAGTTATGTGCATATGTGATATTTGGACTGTAAAGAAGGCTGAGTGCCAAAGAATTGATGATTTTTAACTGTGGTGTTGGAGAAGATGCTGAGTCCCTTGGACAGCAAACAGATCAAATTAGTCAATCCTAAAGAAAATCAAGGCTTAATAGTCATTGGAAGAACTGATGTGGAAGTTGAAGCTCTAATTCTTTTTTTTTTTTGAAGCTCCAATTCTTTGGCCACTTGATATGAAGAACTGACTCACTGGAAAAGACCTTGATGCTGGGAAAGATTGAGGGCAGGAGGAGAAGGGGGTGACAGAGGATAAGATATTTGGATGGCATCACCGGCTCAATGGACATGAATTTGAGCAAACTCCTGGAAATAGTGCAGAACAGGGAAGCCTGGCATGCTGTAGTACATGGGGGAGCAAAGAGTCAAATACGACTTAGTGACTGAACAATAGCAACAGCTGGGTTTTTCATAGCTTTCCTTCCAAGGAACAAGCGTCTACACAAGAATAAAGCACACAAACCAGGAATTTCTCGAACCTTGTTAGTCACATACCTGAGAGCTTAGATTTCACACTTCCTTAGTTTCTGAGGAAAATATAGTTTGAATTAGGAGATGGTTTTCTGAGGCCAGAAGTTTCAGTAGGAGCAGAGAATTTAAGTAGAAGTACCCTCTGTATGGCAGAAAGTGAAGAGGAACTAAAAAAAAAGCCTCTTGATGAAAGTGAAAGAGGAGACTGAAAATGTTGGCTTAAAGCTCAACATTCAGAAAACTAGGATCATGGCATCTGGTCCCATCACTTCATGGGAAATAGATGGGGAAACAGTGGAAGCAGTGTCAGACTTTATTTTTTTGGTCTCCAAAATCACTGCAGATGGTGATTGCAGCCATGAAATTAAAAGACGCTTACTCCTTGGAAGGAAAGTTATGACCAACCTAGATAGCATATTAAAAAACAGAGACATTACTTTGCCAACAAAGGTCCGTCTAGTCAAGGCTATGGTTTTTCCAGTGTTCGTGTATGGATGTGAGAGTTGGACTGTGAAGAAAGCTGAGCGCCGAAAAATTGATGCTTTTGACCTGTGGTGTTGGAGAAGACTCTTGAGAGTCCCTTTGACTGCAAGGTGATCCAACCAGTCCATCCTAAAGGAGATCAGTCCTGAATATTCATTGGAAGGACTGATGCTGAAACTGAAACTCCAGTACTTCGGCCACCTCACGCGAAGAGTTGACTCATTGGAAAAGACCCTGATGCAGGGAGGGATTAGGGACAGGAGGAGAAGAGGACGACAGAGTATGAGATGGCTGGATGGCATCACCGACTCGATGGACGTGAGTTTGAGTGGACTCTGGGAGTTGGTGATGGACAGGGAGGCCTGGCGTGCTGTGATTCATGGGGTCACAAAGAGTCGAACACGACTGAGTGACTGAACTGACCTACCCTCTGTCTGTGTGTTAAGCATTTTACCACTTTAGAGCTCAGGTCAGTTTTGTAGGACCTGAAGTTTATAACTCTTTGGGGCTCTCGTAAGGCAAGTAACACATATAAATAGGTCTGTTCTCTGGGCCATGGAAGGGGGCTTAAGCAGGTGACGGGTCCTGAAGTTGAAATATCATTTGGATCTAGGTAAATCTGCAACAGGCAGACATTTAAATGTCTGAAGACATTTAAAAAGCTCACCATTATGCTTATTTTGATTGATCTTCATATCCTGAGCCCCATAGAAGGTGAAAAAGTAGTCTGAGGTTATAGTACAAGTTAGTGATAGCATCTGGAGGGTGGTCCAGGCCTTTTGATTTCCGATCTAGGGAAGGCCCAGTGAAAAAGAATAGTACTTCCTTTACCTTGAAATGTTTCCAGTTCTGTTTAAATTTTTTCTTCCCCAGTTAGTGACTTCTGCTATCACAAGGCTTTTTGTTATGCAGCTTTCTCTTCATTCATTTCCTTTATATGCCCTTCTCTTCTCCACCCTACACTGACCTTGGTCAGGCTGGCTGCCAAATACCTAATCCTCAGGAGCCTGCTTTATTTATTTGTTTATTAAATGATGACCTTATCAAGGGTCATTTTTAAGAAAATAATTTTATTATTTTTGGCTGTGCTGGATATTCCTTGCTGCACGGGCTTTTCTGTAGTTGTGGTGAGTGGGGGCTACTCTCTAGTTGCAGTGTGCAGGCTTCTCGTTATGGTGGCTTCTCTTGTGGAGCACAGGCTGTAGGGCACCTAGACTTCAGTAATTGCAGCACGTGGGCCCAGTAGTTGCAACTCATGGCCTCTAGAGCACAGGCTTAGTAGTCATAGCGCACTGGCTTAGTTGCCCTGCAGCATGTGGGATCTTCCCAGACCAGGGGTTTAACTTGTGTCTCCTGCATTGGCAGGCAGCTTCTTTACCACTGAGCTCATGGGAATCCCAGGAGCCTACTTTAGAGTTTACCACATATACCTATATCCCTAAACAATGTCTTATTTTTTAATTAAATAGGAATTAGAATCATATTCTATCATGTTCTTCTGGGACTTGCCTTTTTTACTCAGTATTCTGATCCTCAGATTCATCCAGATTGTTTTGTGTAGTCATATAGTTGATTCATTTTCATGATTCCATAGGATTGCTTTGTGTGAAGTTAAGCTGTTTACCCTTTTGACTTTTGAAGGACATTTGGGTTCTAAATAGTTTTTTGCTGTAGCAGACAGTGCTGTTATAAGCATTCTTATATATGTCCCTTGGTGTAATTGGCACTAGGACAGTGCCTTGCAACACATCTTTCTTGCTGTATCTAAAGACATAATTGTCATCTATTTTATCTCAGTCCTCTGACTTCCCTGCTACATTTCTGGCTGGTTGTACCAACCAGCATTGAGATCTCTGGTATGTTGGTCCTCCCTTAATATTTGCCACTGTGATTGCTTCAAGTTTTGATATCTCCTTGTGTGTAATTTTCTGTGCTTTGCCCCCAAATAAAGTCAGCCACTCTGACAAGCCTGCCCCACTCCCTCATAAGACTTTTGCACCATGGAGCTAGAAGAGAGGTAATGTGAATAGCCTCAAGCTAAAATACTCCAATTTCCACTATTCTTACCAAGTTTCAGTAGAATTCCTTAAATGCATCTTTTTTGTTGTAGAACTTTGGTCTGTTACCAGAGTCCTTAACTTTTTGTTTTTGACAGTCAGTCCAGTTTTATGGCTGTTTCCTGGGGAGAGAATTTTCCGGACTCCTCACAGCCATTTCAGAAGTTCCAGCCCTCAGGACTTCTGAAAAGACATTTTCACTTGGTAAAGAACCATAGGTTGACCATTCCTTTCTGGGCTTTACTGATGTTGCTCTACTAAACTGTCTTCTTACATAATGCTTACATTATTTCTGAGCAGAAATCTACTGTCATTCTTATCTTTGTTCCTTTCTATACAAGGTATCTTTTAACTCCCCCTGCTTTGAAGATTTTCTTTCGTTTTATCATAGATATTAAGTGGTTTGATCTTTATGTGACTGCTGTGGTTTGTTGCTTATCCTTGGGATTTATTTAGCTTCTTGAATCAATGGATTTAGAGTTTTCCTCAGACTTGAAAACTTTTTGCTCACTATTTCTTCAATTTTTTCCCTTTCCTTCAAGGATTCCAATTACAATACAGTTGGCTGCCTAAAGTTGTCTCACCACTCCCTGATTCTCTGTACAATTACTTTTAGTCTTTTTTTCTCTTTGTGTTTTATTTTGCGTATTTTCTACATATTTTGATTTACTAGTCTTTTGTTCTGCATTGTTGTTATGAGTTTGTTAAATTATCATTTGTTAAATGGAACACAGGGTACTGGTTGGTGAGCCAGGTCCAACAAAAGACCACTAAAGAAATTGAAATAGAGACGCGTATTATTCACAAATCTAGGAGGAAGTACATGGGATGTGCTGATGGGTCACACAGACAAGCAGGGGAGAGGGGACAAGGCAAGGTTCAGGCTAGACCTGAGGTATGTGCCTTTATTAAAGTCTGTGGGTGGAGTGCTTTGAGTTTCCCAGGCTAAGGCCAAACTGGCCCATTCAAACCAAAGAGAGTTTTGGTAAGCTCCGGGGGGGATGGAGTCAATTGACTATATAAGGGGCACACAAGGGAAAGACACTAAGGATTCAGGGAAGACTTTTGGTGACAAGGGCTGCTGGGAAAGTCTTATTAGGAAGTCACATTTGCTTGTGACTCTGCAGGCTGTTGTGTAGGACATGTGCTTGCTTGAAGACCCTATAGTGTCAGTTTAAGGCCTGTGCAGGCCACTCGGCCATACTAAATTAAATCTGAGGCAACAGTACCACGGGATAGCTAACCTCTCAACAGTTGTCTCATGTCATTAGTCTCACTCAGTGTTTTTTTTTGTCCTTCTCAGGAAATGTATTTTTCATCTCTAGAAGTTCTATTTAGATCCTTTTTATATCTTTCATGTCTCAAGTTGGCATAGTTCTGTCTTTCCTCTAGCCTTGAACTTACGTGATACAATTATAATAATTGTTATATTTCTCTTCTAGTCTTATCATCTCAGCCTTTCTTTTTAAGCTTTGTCAGGTAGAAGGCAGAGCAGCATTTAGTTTAGAACAAATTTTACCCCAGTTCTGAGGCAGAATCGTTCTGAGAACTCTAGCTGTCATCTCTATAAAGTATGAGGTTTTCCACTGTGGCTGGTAGGAATGGGCAGAACAGTGCAAGGTATGAATTGATATTCATTATTTTACATGGGAATATCCATTTTTTCCTAGCATAATTTGTTGAAAAGACTCTCCTTTTACTTTAAATTGTCTTTGTACCTTTGTTGAATATCAGTTACTATATATCTACTATCTTCTTATAAGCCTCAGTGAATGGTTGACACTCAGGCAGCACTTTCATTATTCCTGTAGCAATTTACAGAGTATTTTTTCCATCAGACAGAGATTATTTAGCAGTGAGGAGCAGAGATGCTAATACCATTGATGCATAAAGTCTGAGAATTCTGGTGACCAAGCCTTCACCTTCCTGTGTTGGGAAGGCCCAGACAGTGACCATCTGTTTCATTGTGTACCCTCTCATGTATTCCCTTGGGCCCATATGAAGCTGTTGAAGGACACTTTAAAAGAAACTTCTCTATAGTACTGACCATGAATGAATTACACAGCATATACCTACAACATACATAATACCCATAGTTGCGTGTTACCTATGGTGTGGATGACTCTCAGGGACAGGATGTTGAAAGAAGTAAGCAAGTCACAGAATAAATGTGTATTAAGATTCCATCCATATGAAAGTAAAACAGACAAGACTAAGTCATATATAGTTTATAGATACGTTGAAGTATGGTGAAACTGTATAGAATTTGGGTTGTTGGTTTTCTCTGGGTGGAAGAGTGTGTTTGAGGAAGAACACTCAGGAGGCTTCAAAGGCACTAGGAATACTTGATTTCTTAGGCTGAGTGGTGCAATCTAGGCATCAAGGGTTGTTGTAGTTTTGATTTTTTTCTTTAAACCATATGTGTGTACTTCACATACTGTCATATATACAGAATGAAGAGTATGCAGCCATTGCATCATATTTTCCCAGCAGTGATAATGTTCCCTATTTATACAAGCTAGACCATTGGAGGATTTTTATTTGTACAGCCTATTGTCTGAAGGAGAAAAAGCCAAATTTTTTTCATTAACACTTGGTGTCTTATTTTTCCCTGAGGGCTCATTCCTCTCCTGTTAGACTTCTTCGGATGTAGAAGTCAGTCAAAGACAGAGCCCTGATGTAGTCCCCTTGCTCCTTGGGTGCTGAGTATGAACTTCCTCTTACCTTGAGTTTTCAGACTTACAGAATAGAGAAGGAATGACAGAACCCGTCAAGCAAGGCACCAATGACTGGATAAGAAGACAGGGAGATGGCCTTAGGATTTGGCTCCCCCAGTCACTGAGAAGCCCCTGCAAAGGCATGTCCCATCAGACCACAGTTTGACAGTCATGAGTCCAGAACAGATACCTAAAGTATTGCTGCTTCAAGTGGATTGGGATCTGAGAGACCAGGGCACTGGCACTGGACCACCCAGTGATGGACTTCAGTTATCTCACATGTTACTATTCCCAGAGCAAAGCTAATCGGTAGCTGCGACATCAGACGGTCTCTGCACCGGTACTATAATCAGCTCTTGTGTACTGAGTCCTTGCCCTGGGTCAGGCCCCATAGTGAGTGCTTTTCCATACTGCCTTGTGAATTTCTCCCTTCCTCTTTTCCATTTTGTTTTGAGGCTTCAGAATATAGAGGGAGAAGAAGTGCTGGAGATGACCATCCTGAACCACCTCTTTTCCCATCTTCCCAGTGACTACGTGGAATATGCCAACTTTCAGATCTGTGCTCTTTTCTGGAAGCTTTGGAGTGATTTTGAGGTTTGTCCAGGAGGTCTTTAAGTGGTACTTGTTCCTAAGAAGCTTCACATTAGAGATACATAGTAGACAGTGAGCCCAGGACATGGAAGAGCCAGGATACTAAGCAGTAGGTGGGGAACAGTTTCTACCTGATTACACCTGTTGATCCCTCTTTTCTCTGTAAACAGTAGGTAAAGCCATCTTGTGGCTGGAGTTTATGAAGTTGTGGTGTTAGGAGGAGAGTGCTGAGGGTTTTGGCCATGCCCTGGAGGAATTGGTGGACAGAGGTAGCAATGGCGGGACTGCCAGGCAGCACTTGAGGGCTTTTTGAGATTGAGGAAGCAGAGAAGGTACCTCATTCAGTTAGCAACAGATGGGCTGTGGAGAGAGCAATGGTGAAGGAAAAATGTAAGAGAACTAAAGTGCCAGCATGGTACAGTGTCCTGGCATCAGACAAACCTGTGTTCTGTTCTTGTCTCCACTAACAAGTAGTTCTATGACTTTTGGGAAGATCTCTCTAAACTTTGAGTTTCCCCATCAATTCTCTAAGAATACTATTACCTCCCAATAGTAGTTGCAAAGATGGAAAACTATAATGTGTATGACATGCTATGAGTAAAATCTATTCCCATGCCTGTCCCTGTGAATCAGCCCTGGGTGTAGGTGAGAGGAAAGTCAGAAATTTTTGAGCAGTAAGAGAAAATGAGGGAACCAAAGGCTTTGAAGGCTCAGTGACAACACAAAATGAGGTTTGGGGAGTGAGATAGTTAAAAGGATGATGCCATACTGTAGTCAGAGATTAGGTTCTGGAGCTGAAGATTTCGGTAGTTAAGACATTCTGGGTGCTGCTTTACTGCTGTGGAGCTGGGATTGAGGAGCCACAAGGCCAGATCTCTGAGAGGGGAAAGGAGTATTGGCTTCGGAAAAGAACACTGTGAGCACATTCAGAAGCTATTTAAAGTGTTGTGGCATAATTAAGAGGGCAGTAGATGTGAGCAGTAAAGGAAAGGAGTGGCTTGAGTCTCTAAGGAAGTGAAAGTATTTTGCCAGAGGGGAAGGGAATGCTTTGGGAACAGCAGTGACAAACCTTGGTTTGAGTGCAGGATGAGGCTGGGGCATGAGGAACCTCCACTCAGGAGAGCCATAGGGCAAGATTGTGTGTAGGTGAGGCTAGGCTTTACTTGTTAGTGGTGGGAACCTTATTGGACTTGAACCATTGAGTGCTTTGCACTGGGCTGGCTGGTAAGAATGACATTAGTTCCCTCTGACTAGTCATCTAGTTTTTCAGTTGATATTCAGATTTCAAAGCTTCCTCTTGTACCTAAAAACTGCCTCTACCTCTCGCATTCCTCCCCACACCTCATTAATACATACACACAACCACACATACTCACTAGGCCCCTCTGTGCCTCCTGAAACCCCACCTCCTCAGGAAACCTTCAAAACTTGGCCTTTGCTCTTCATATCATTATAGCCTTCCAAAGCTTTGGGGCTAACTTTTTAGAACTACAGCTCAAGGAATCAATCCCTTTTCTTAGTCTCATGTCCTCTGCTTGGAAAAAAAGTGAAAGTGAAGTCACTCAGTTGTATCCAATTCTTTGCAACCCCATGGACTATAGCCTACCAGTCTTCTCCATCCATGGGGTTTTCCAGGCAAGAGTACCAGAGTGGGTTGCCTTTTCCTTCTCCAGGGGATTTTCCCATTCCAGAGATCAAACCCAGGTCTCCCGCATTGCAAGCAGATGCTTTACTCTCTGAGCCACCAACTCTGCCTTAGCAGTAAGATATTGGTGCTATTCCCTTAGCCTTGCCTTGAGCTCTAAGAAGCACTATCTCTTCTCTGTGAAAGCATGAAAAGAAAGGCTATTACAGGAACAGGAAGGATCCAACTTGGACCAGTTCCAGAGAACAACTTCACCTAGTGGTCTTATGGGTTCCCTGGTTGTGTCATTTGGGTCTCCAGAGCAAGTCCAGGCCCAGCCTTAATCCTTGTCACCTTAGTAGTCCATCATTTCTGTGTTCTACTCAGTAGGACCTGTATTGATCTGCTTTGTAACCTTGGCTGCCTAGGAAGCAAGCAGCTCTCCTTAAATCTTGAATTCTTGTCATAAGAAACCCACACTCAGTGTCTATGTCCCACCCATCTTGTTTTTGGGAATTAGAGGACAGCAGCCTCCAGTGTCTGTAGAACACACTTATTGCCTAACTCACATGTTCCTATGCTGGCAAGGGGCCCTTCAGCACCCTTCAATAGTCCTAAACAGTTGAGGCCACAGTGCTCTTTCTTGGGCCTTAAGTGGGAGATGTGGTCTCTTCAGAGCTGAGCCAGCTTCTGCCAAAATAGAAGAAAGGAGCATCTGTAAACTTAGTAATGGAGCAGACATAACAAAGTCTTTTTTCGTATATTTTTCTGGAAGACAGCCATATGTGAATGTGAATTTTGCTTCACTCCATCAGCTGGTAGCTTATTCACTTGTTGTTTCTCTGATTCTTACGCAAAGACTATATCTCATACCTCATTTCTCTCTGAGGCCCTCAGAGGGTATATGGCTTTCTCAGAGCAGAGGGCTCAGCATAAAGATTGTTTTTATTTTTTTCATATATATATATTATTGAAGTATAGATGACTTACAATGTTTCAGGTGCACAGCAAGGTGATTCAGTTATACAAATACACATAGATTATTTTTGAAATTATTTTCCATCATAGGTTATTACAAGATATTGACTATGATTCCCTATGCTGTACAGTAAACCTTTGTTGCTTATTGCACATCTATTTTTTAATTAGAAATCTAGCATTCTATTCATACTAACTCTCAAACAAGTGGAATCAAAATGTCAAAATTTTTTTAGTTAGGCAAAACCTCATCAGTTTTCTAAAATATTATACATATTTATATATATGTATACAAAAGCTTTTCTACTACACTTGATAAAGGCTTGAGAAAGAACATTAAAAAAAAGATGGAGAAATTGGAGAAAATAATAATGAATGAAATGGAAGCACTGAATATGAAATAGAAAAAATGAAACAAACTAGATAATAGTAAAAGATCATCATACAGTCCAGTTGTTTTTAAACATGACTGCTCATTAGAAACATATCTGGAGTTCTGGAGAAAAAAAACAATTCCTGAGCAATTTTATTTTTCAGAATATTTCAGGGTAATTCTAATATGCATCTGGATTTTAAAAAGTGATTACAGGTTTTTCTGTTAGATCCTAGTTTTGGTGATACAGAGTTCTATTATTTTTCTGTTGATTGATCATGATATAATGGTATTGAGTAATAGTTAAATAATCACAACAGTAAAAAACATTTATCAGTTTTCACAATCAATAGCCAGACAAAAAATAAAAGATAATTATAATTACAAGCCATAATGGGAACATGATTAACTTAACAATATAAAATAATTACATAGTATTTGGGAGGTCAAACAGAGTGATGTGGTAAGTGTAGGTGCATAAATGTCCATTTTTTCATCCAGCCAGCCAGTCTATGTCTTTTGGTTGGTGCATTTAATCCAGTTACATTTAAGGTGATTGTAGATATGTATGATCCTATTACCGTTTTCTTAATTGTTTTGGGTTTATTTTTTGTAGGTCTTTTCCTTCTCTTATGTTTCCTGCCTAGAGAAGTTCCTGTAGCATTTGTTGTAAAGCTGGTTTGGTGGTGCTGAATTCTCTTAATTTTTGCTTGTCTGGAAAGTTTTTGATTTCTCTTTGTCAAATCTGAAGGAGAGTCTTGCTGGGTAGAGTATTCTTGGTTGTATGTTCTTCCCTTTCATCACTTTAAAATATGTCATGCCATTCCCTTCTGGCTTCTGTTGAGAAATCAGCTAATAGCCTGATGGGAGTTCCCTTGTATGTTATTTGCTATCCTTCCCTTGTTGCTTTTAATATATCATCTCTGTCTTTAGTTTCTGTCATTTTGATTACTGTGTATGTTGTTCCTCCTTGGGTTTATCCTTCCTGGGACTCTCTATGCTTCCTGGACTTCGTTGACTGTTTCCTTTCTCATGTTTGGGAAGTTTTCAGCTATTATCTCTGCAGATACTTTCTCAGGTTCTTTCTCTCTCTCTTCTCCTTCTAGGACCACTATAATGCAAATGTTAGTGTGTTTAATGTTGTCCCAGAGGTCTCTTAGGCTGTCTTCATTTCTTTCATTCTTTTTTCTGTATTCTGTCCTGTAGCAGTGATTTCCACCATTCTGTCCTCCAGGTCATTTATCCATTCTTCTGCCTCAGTTATTCTGCTATTGATTCCTTCTAGCTTATTATTCATCTCTGTTTGTTCTTTAGTTCTTCAAGGTCTTTGGTAAACATTTCTTGCATCTTCTCAATCTTTGTCTCCATTCTTTTCCCAAGACCCTGGATCATCTTCACTATCATTTTTCTGAATTCTTTTTCTGGAAGGTTGCCTATCTCCACTCATTTAGTTGTTTTTCTGGGATTTTATCTTGTCCCTTCATCTGGAACATAACGTTCTGCTTTTGCATCGTGATTAACTTTCTGTAATATGTTTTTGTTTTAGCTGCTGTGAGACTGTGCTTCTTCTTGCTTCTTCTGTCTGCCCTCTGATGGATGAGGTTAAGAGTCTTGTGTAAGCTTCTTGATGGTAGGGACTGGTGATGAGGAAAACTGTCTTGCTCTGGTGGGCAGGGCCTTGCCCAGTAAAACTTTAATCCAATTATCTGCTGATGGGTGGGGTTGCACTCCCTCCCTGGTAGTTGTTTGGGCTGAGGCAACACAGCCCTGGGGTCTTCAGCCTCTATGGTATAGTTAATAGTGAACCCCAAGGGAGTTTACACCAACGGGGACCTTCCAGTGCCCCTGTCCCTGTGGCGAGCCCATGCTGACCCATGCTTCCACAAGAGGCCCTCCAACACTAGCAGGTAGTTTTGCTTCAGTCTCCTATGGGGTCACTGCTCCTCTCCTCTGGGTCTTGGTATGTGCAAAATTTTGTTTGTGCCCTCCACAACTGGGGTCTCTGTTTCCCCCAGTCCTGTGGAAGGCCTGTAATCAAATCCTTCTGGCCCTTAAGGCCAGATTCCCTGGGGGTTCCTGGTCCCTTTTTCAGATCCCTAGGCTGGGAAGTCTGACCTGAGGTTCAGAACCTTCACAATAGTGCAAGAACTTCTTTGGTATTATTTTCCCCCAGCCTGTGAGTCACCAACCTGGCAGGTATGGGATTTGATTTTATCATGATTGCACCCCTCATACCATCTTGCTGGGCTTCTTTGTCTTCGGATGTGGGGTATCTTTTTTTGGTGGGTTCCAGCGTCGTCCTGTTAATGGCTATTCAACAGCTAGTTGCAATTTTGGTGCTCTCGGCAGAAGGAGATGAGCACACGTCCTACTCCACCATCTTTAACCAGAAGCTTAAGATTATTTAACTTAAGCACTGCAGAAGATCTCCAGTTACCACTCTGGCTTGCCCTAGGACCTGCAGGAAGAACACTATGATACTGGCCACTAGAATCCAGCCCTCGGAGCTCTGACCAGCTCTCTTTTCCTTCCAGGCAAAATACATTTCTTCTCTAATGGCCTTCTGTTTTCTGATCGTCATCACGGAAATATCATCATTTCCAAGGACCACATGAATTCCATTTTGTTCTATGATGGGGTAGGTGTTTTACAATCCAAGTTTTGATGTTCAGAAAGATACTCACACTTCTGAGGGGAAAATCAAATAACTCCCTGTCTCTCCTCTATCAGTGCAGGTCAGTGGGTTAGGAGCCAGCACTGCCCTTGAGGCAGGCAAGCAGGCAGGGAAGTCATGGAGAGAGAAGCTCTTGTCAGCCTCATCAACCCTGCTGCTTTGTAAAGGAGTTAAGTAGAAAGGACTTCTTGGTCAAGAGGGCCAGCAGCTACCCATGCCCAATTAACTTATCCCAAAGAAGACCAGCTGAAGGTGGCCTCCAGTAACCCTTCACAGATGGCCTCCAACCCAGAGACACAAAGACTCACCCACTTAAGAACTGGAAAGAAACAGCTTCCTGTGACATTGTTGGGGTTTCACTAAGTCATTAACATGAGAAAGAATTATAAGAAAGCCTGAAAGGAAGAGAAATAACTAATTTTCTCCTTGAAGGCTTAGTTCTGCCCCCTCTCATACTCAGAGTTAACCTCCAGCTCTATGAAAGTTCCACTCCCAGAACCATCCTTTAATTCTAGTCTGCAACAACACTTCCCCCTTCCCTTGTGGAGATGTGGGTAGCTATGAGTTTTCCCCTGCCTGTACTCTCTGGCCAGGGCACAGCTCATTATAGTACGACACCAGAGCAGAGGGCAGGCTCTCCACCCTGCATAGTCTCAGCCTCAAAACCAGCTTGGTTGGGAGCCGGGAAAGAGATCAGGTGAAGTGGTTTGGTCAAATAGCTTTGAAAATAAATTCTTTTAGCAAGTTAGAAAGAGTTATTTCTTCCATGTAGATCCTGCTTCCTTAAAGGCTGTTCAAAAATGTAGGCAGACCATCCAGACGGATTAGGTGGTCCTGTTAGGTGAAAGCTTTAATATTAGGTTAAAGAGTCTTCCAACATCAGGAAAGAAAGGATGAATCTTAAGTGCTGGGATAATAAATTACTTCATTTTGGGTTGGGGGCTGGATTTTAACTCACATCAAAAGTCAAAATGAACTTCTGAGAAAAGTAAAATATTTTAAAATTTCAAAAGTAAAATATAGCTATAAATTATTTTCTTATGGTGAGAGCTTTTTAAAATTTATTATTTATTTTATATTGGTGTATAGTTTTTTTTACAGTTTACAGTAGTTTCATGTGTATAGCAAAGTGATTCAGTTGTATACTGCATATATCCATTCTTTTTCAGATTCTGATAACTTTTAAGATCTACTCTCTTAGACATCTATATTATTAAATGGTCACCACAGCAAGTCCAGTTAAGAAGAATATAAAAAGGAATATTTATTAAATCTTTAGGGACAGGAAGACTTTCTAATCTTAAGCTTAGAAATCACTTAAGAAATTCTAAAGAAAAAGTTTGTCAGATTTTACCACTTAAGGATTTTTTCAATTTTTGCTGATGGTTTATTGAAGTATACTTTAAATGCAATTAACTAGCTACAAGGACTTAGTGTACAACACAGGGAATGTAGCCAATATTTTATAATAACTATAAATGAATTATAACCTTTAAAAATTGTGAATCCCTATGTTGTACGCCTGAATTTATATAGTATTGTACATCAACTATATCTTAAAAAAGCATGTAAAACATCGAATACTCTTATATTGATTACATTTAAATTAATATTTTAGATATGTTAGATTAAATAAAATATACATACATACAATTAACTGTATCCATTTAAAGTTTTGACAGATGTATATACTCATGAAACCACCAGCACAGTCAAGATACAGATTTTTGTCATGCCCGACACTCCCAGAAGTTTTCTAATACCTTTTTGTAGATCATATTTCTCCCCAACTTCTGGCTTCAGGCAACCGCTTACTAGCTTTCTGACATTGTAGATTAGTTTGCACTTTCTAAAATGTTATATAAATGGACATGATACATTCTGAACCCTTTTGAGTCTGGCATTTTTCACTCAGCATGGTTTTTAAGGTTCATCAGTGTTGTGTGTATCAATAGTTTTTCCTTTTTGCTGCTTTATTGATGAGTAGTATTCCATTGTATAGATAAGAGCATAAAGTTTATCAGACTAATAATTTAAATCTATACAAAATATTCAAAGCAAAAGCACAAACCAGGAAAACCATTTTTAGTGATTTTTTTAAAAAAATGAGTTAATATTTCATTTCTGTGACGATCTCTGTCTTTATCAACATGAAAGCACTGAGTGCCAAATCATGGGTGTTCAGAGGACCTGAGGTTAGTTAACAGATATGTGGAAGCACATCAGATACAGCTTTACACTACCATGTATAACAGTAAATTAGTAAAGAGTAGATAAAAGGTACAGTAGACAAAAGGTGAAGTGGAATTGATAATATGGAATGTCCAGTCATAGTGGTGCGCTAAGCGGGGAGTGGGATGCAATCTTTGAAAATGCTGACAGTTTACAACAACATGGTAGATACTAATGGTAAATTAAGTTTTAAAAGCAAGATACGGAGCTGTAAAAGTAAGTATGACTTCCCAGTCATAAAAAAAGGAGTCAGTGAATGAACAGGAACAGAAGACTAGAAGGAAAAGTACAAAATGTTAGCTCTAGTTGAAGCTGAGTGATGGGACTTTGGATTAATATTTTAAACCTTTTTTCTGTATTCTATATATTTTTCTCAAATTTTTATTTAATGAATGTGACTTTCATTATGAAAACTTAAATATTAAACTCTTGCCTCTAATATCAGAAATAAGACAAAAATACTTGTTTTTGCCATGTCTATTCAACATGGTGTTGGAAGTCCCAGTGAGAACAAGTTAGACAAAAAAAAGAGATGAGGCATTTAATTGGCAAAAAAAGAAGTAAAATCAACTCTCTGCATGGATGACATGCTTTCTATGTAGAAATTTCTTAAGACTACATACACAAACTATTAGAATTAATAAATTTACTAATGTTTCAGAATAGAAAATAAACAGTTAAAAAAAATGTTGCATTTCCATACCCTGCTGTGAATAATCTGAAAAGGTTCTTAAGAAAACAATTTCAATAAATTTAATTGAGGAATTGAAAGATTTAAACACCAAAACCCACAAAGCATTGCTGAAAGAAATTAAAGAAGACCTACGTAAATGGTAAGACATCCCATGTTCATGGATTGGAAGACTTAATATTATTAAAATAACAGTACTACCCAAAGCAACCTATAGATTCCTATTGAAATCTCAATGGCATTTTTTGAGGAAATGAAAAATCCCATCCTGAAATTCTTATGGAATCTCAGGGAAAACCCCACCCCCATCCCTTTCCCAAATAGTCAAAGCAATCTTTAAAAGAAGAAAGTTGAGGACTTCCCTGGTGGTTCAGTGGTAAAGAATCCGCTTGCCAGTGAGGGAGACATGGGTTCACTCCCTGGTCCAGGAAGACCCCACATGCCTTGGAGCAACTAAGCCGGTGTACCACAACTTTTGAGCCTTGCTCTAGAGTCCGGGAATTGCAATTCCTGAGCCCTCTCGCTGCAACTGCTAAAGCCTAAGTGCCATAGAGCCCGTGGTATTGGCATAAGATCAGATGTATAGACCAGTGGAACAGAATAGAGAGCTCCCAAAGAAAGTCTTCCATATATGGACAAAGGTTTTCAACAAAGGTGCCAAGAGCATTCAGTTAAAAAAGACAGTCTTTTCAACAAACAGTGCTGGGAAAACTGGATGCATGCCTGCGTGCTAAGTTGCTTCAATTGTGTCTGACTCTCTGCAACCCTATGGACTATATAGCCTGCCAGACTCCTCTGTCCATGGAATTTTCCAGGCAGGATTAAGCAACAGTTTCTTGAATTTGACACCAAAAGCGTAGACGACAAAAGAATAATATATATAAATTGGATTTTATTTAGTCCAATTTAAAACTTCTCCACATCAAAAGACACTATCAAGAATGTGAAGAGCAACTCACAGAATGAGAGAAAATATTTGCAAATCATTTGTCTGATATGGGACTAATACCCTAGAAAGAGAGATAATATTTTCAGTTCAGGGGAAAAGACCGTGTACTTACCATGTCTCCTAAAACTGGATGTTGGCAGGAACTTCTGTAACTGAATCCCAGTGAACCACACAATGTGAAAATAATTGGACTGACATTCACCGTATGTGTTCTGACATTAGACGTAAGGGCTAAATTCATGCACAATGGCTTTTCTCAGTGATGTTCCCTCTCTTTCTCTTCAGGATTCCACCAGTATTGTTGCTGCCCTTCTGATAGACTTCAAAAGTTCATTGCTTCCCCATCTTCCAGTTCATTTCCATGGATCAAGCAATTCTCTGATGATTGCCCTTTTCCCCAAATCCAAGATATACCAAACATTTTACTCAGAGGTAACATGAATCATTATTCAGCGAAACAGTTACTACCCTTTTTCCTAGCAATTTAATTGGTATGGCAGTGTCTTACAGCTAACACTGAGGTGATGGGAGGGAGAGTTGGGAAGGGCTGATGTGAGTGTGGCTGCTCCTAATCTCTTTGTGTCCTGGAATAGTGCTCTTGTCATTAAAAGATGAGAACCTAAAGGAACTGAACAGAAGGCTTTTTAGTTTCTAAGAAAAACCTTCCTTTTTGCTAATTAGACTCATTTCCCTGTTAGCTACTTTATTGAGTTGTTAGGCCCTCCCGATTGGATTAGAGCTTTCTGTGCTGTGCTGTGCTAAGTCGCTCAGTCGTGTCTGACTCTTTGCGACCCCACAGGCTGTAGCCCATCAGGCTCCTCTGTCTATGGGGATTCTCCAGGCAAGAATACTGGAATGGGTTGCCATGCCCTCCTCCAGAGCTTCCTACCCCACCCCAAAATGTCCTTCTTCATGGTTCATAGGCCCTGCCCTTGTGAGTGGTTCCACCTGGCAGGCTGCACACCCTAGGTTGTCAGCACAGATTGCATGAGTGAGGGAGCTCACCAAGAACTACACAGCTTACCTAGAGACCAGGCAGTAACCAGAGTCATACAAATGGTCAGTCTCATTCTGGTGGAAATGCTTGGAAAGGTGTGATTCAGCAGTGTTTGAGAGGATAGTCCCTCCCTCAGTACAGATACACAGAACATGGAAGAGGCAAGAACCAGCCTTGGCTCCAGAGTGGCTTTTAGGGCCAATCTGTGCCTCCGCCTTACTGCCAGCTGATCCTTTTACCTCCTTGTGCTTGTCTTTTCAGTCTAGGAACCTAGAGATTCTCTTCAGCCATTCCTCTGCCTTTAGGCAGGAGTTGCTTGAACTATTCCTTTCTGGCCCTGTCACCAGGGAAGGACGTGCCCCTGCTGCCAGAACAGTATTACGTGATACCCTCCTCTGTGTTTCCTGTTCTCTTAAGGAGCAGAATCCCTGGGAGAGGAACTCAGAAAGAAATTCTAGTTTGTAAAAATACAGAACAGAATTGCTTCAGGCCTCTATTTTTGAAACAAACTTGTTTGTTATGATGGTTTTTCTTTGTACTGACAGTCTAGATTTTCAACAGCCATCAAATCCCCATGTGGGTTCCATATCCTGTTGTTGGGTTTAAAGTGTTCTTTGCTCTAATTCTGTTTTGTTTAGGTCTTCTCCCCCTGGCAACAGCAGACTAACTCAGGGCTGTCTTTAAAAGTGATCCAGGAAGATGGATTATCTGTGGAACAAAAGAGATTGTAAGTGGCTGCCTTCAGTGTTTATGCTAGCTTCCCTAGGCTGTGTGTGTCTGCTGTCTCTGCAGGATGACTTGCATTATGTAACACAGGAGTCCTGGCTTCTGAAAGGGCCAACACAGTCATTTCTGTGCTGCCAGTTTGCAGGTAGTCAGTGCTCTTAGGAAACAGAAGTCAAGACAGATGAAATCCACCAAGAATCAGAAAACTGTAGTGTTACAAAGGTTTCAGGCTAAGCTTTCTTTGTGGGCAAACCAGTCATCCTTCATTAACACCGAATTTTGCTTAAGTCAGTGAGATGCTTCTTTTCAAAGTGTTGTCTCTGTCACAGGAGTTTGGCTTAAAAATATCAGAACAAGTTATGTAAAGTATGTGTGCTGTAGGGAGATGGAATTCTAATCTGTGAATATCTTTGATATTCCAGACACTCCAGGGCACAGAAGCTCTTCATTGTCCTGAGCCATTCTGCTGGGGAGAAACAGAGTCCTCTAAAGCTCCTCTCAGCTAAACTCCCAGAGCTGAACGGGTGAGCTCTGTTTTTCTGTTTCTTTTAATGTATCAGAACTCTGGGTGTTGGTGCTTTCTAAGCTCCATTTTCTTTCTTTATAGCTTCTTAAGGATAATTATAAAAACACAACATACACAATTTTATACTAGAGATATTCACTAAGGTTTCTGTTCAGCTAAATAAGTTTCTCATGTGAATGGGCACATTCAGAAAAGGCTGGTGATGGTAACATAATAGCACTGTCTTTGTTTTTCTAGGTTTCTCCAGCATTTTGCTGTCAGCAGCATTAGTCAGGAACCCGTGGTGAGGACCCATCTCCCTGTCCTACTGCAGCAAGCTGAAATCAACCCTATTCACAGAGTAGAAAATGACAAGGTACAGCAGCTCACTGAAAAAGCTGAGAATTTATGAGAAGATAATCCTGATAACCTACCCTTAATATTCAGTGTCATTTTAAAAAAGGAGCTCAGGCAGAGTCCCTTTTATAAGACTCTCCACCTCCTTGAATACTGATGTAATGATGCACATGAAACCCACTCTGTACACTGACAGTGTACTGGCATCTACGTTAACGCCAGCTGAGCCCCATGGCAGTGATGAAACCCTGCCATATTTCTGTGGCCTCCTCTTGCTTCTCCAGGTCTTCCAAACTCCTTCTCAGGACTCTCATGCTGTCAGCTCTTTCTGCTAACAAGGTCTTCCTGGCACACTGACCTTAATGAGGGGAGAGGCCTTGCTGGTAAGACCTTGCTAGCATCACCAGGATAACGTGACAGTTTATAAACACTGTCTTCACAGAGTGGATTTTAATCTGCTCCTGCTTCACACTTCTCTCCTCTTGACCCCCCCACCGTTTCTTTGGAACTATATGTCGTAATATGCTCAAAGTGGGCATTTATTTCTGTGCAAATCTAGAAGACACTTGGCTGCAAAAGGAAAGAGAAGCATTAAGTAGTTAGAAGCCTCATTTTTTCCCTTAAGCAGGAGTAAAAGTAAAAATGTTACATTTTAAATATTTTTTAATATATGTATTTTATATTAACAAAGTGCTAATAGAACTGGCCTTAAAGTGAGAACGTGTCTGGCTGTGAGCATGTTTGCTGGGATTTGAGAGGCTGAGGCCTGGTTGCTGAAAAATGGGAACCAAGATGAGAAAATTTGGATGAGAAGATAAACAGAAAGTCAGTTACATGGAGAACTGTCCACAGGTGCAGAAAGGGAATCAGACTAAGGGTCTGGTCAGAGCGGAGGGGGGAGAACTATTTCCCACAAAAGAAGAGGAATCCATAGTGCTGATGTGACTAGTTCAAGTGGTGAGTGCCACCAAGCTGAATTTTAGTCCAGGCCTGTCCCAGTGAGTCTTGTGTATTGTGAAATAAAACACATGTAAGGGAGCCCTTGCCACACTGTGTCACTGACGTTGTTATCCTTCAGCAAGTACATGGTTCCCTTCCTCCTCTGCTTGATACCTTCTTTGTCAGTAGATTTCTTGAGTTGGAATGTCTCCCTTCAGACGGCCCTGTTTTCGTGTAGTCATGTGCCAACATTAAGAAAGTTCAACCTGGCTCCTCTTTTCCCCATCAGATTGAGAAGTGCTTTCTCCACCCAGTTTGTTTCTTTAGGTCAGGCCATGTGGCTTGGATGGCACAAGTCACTCACCTCTTTCACTGAGTTTACCACACCAATTTAGCCTGTGGTATTTTTGTCCCAGACCTCCTTTCCACCCAGTATTTTCCATTATACTTTTAACTGATCTAGTCACAACCTGCTCTGTGGAAATTATCATGGTAACAGTACATTGTATATGGTGTTTGCTGTGTGCCAGACACTGTTCCAAGCACTTTGTTTACATACATTAACTCAGTTAATCATCACAGCCACCCTGCAAGTTAGGTTCTGTAGTGAACCCAAGGTCACATAGCTAGTGAGTGCTGGTGCTGAGGTTTAAACCCACAGAACCTGGCTCAAGAAGTCAGTTCTCTTAACCTGTTACACAGTGCTGCCTCCCAGTTGAATCACAAACCCACATGACTTTTCTTTCATGTAGGTAATTATCAGCATTGTAACTGGTCTCCCAGGCTGTCACGCTAGTGAACTCTGTGCTTTTCTGGTCACTCTGCATAAAGAATACGGCAGGTTAGTATGGCTGCTGCCTTTGCTTTGGGGAAAGGGATTCTATGCCTGGGTCTGCCTATGCACTGGGATACCTTCAGCATGCACTGACCTTTGGTGTAACTGGTATTGGCACAGTGATCACCCATCCATTTGTTTAACACATTTATACTGAGTACTTTTTATATGCCAGACACTGTTCTAAGTGTAGGGACAAATGTACAAAACAGACTAGAAAACAGGTGGTATCTCTGCCTTCATGGAGCTTGTATTCTAGTTTTGGAAGATAGACAATTAACCAGTTAAGAAAAATAGTACATTAGGTAGTGAAAAATGCTGCGGAGAAAATGAAGCTGAGAAGGCCATAGGAGAACTGAGCTGGGGGACTGATTGCAGTATTAATTGGGTACTCAGGGAAGTGGCTCAGACGGTAAAGAGTCTGCCTGCAGTGTGGGACACCTGGGTTTGATCCCTGAGTTGGGAAGATCCCCTAGAGAAGGAAATGGCAACCCACTCCAGTATTCTTGCCTGGAAAAGTCCCGTGGATGGAGGAGCCTGGCAGGCTATAGTCCATGGGATCGCAAAGAGTCAGACATGACTGAGTGACTTCACTTTATTCACTCATTCAGGGAACACCTTACTGAAAAGGTGACATTTGAGCAAAGGCAAAGGCCTGACAATATAAAGGATGAACCCCTGGATATCTGGGCAAGAGACCTGTACCAGCAAGACCAACATGGGCAAAGGCCTGGGAATTGTGACCAGGTTGGTTAGAACTTGAGAGCTGGTGGATGTGATCCTTCCATGGCCAGAAAGGGACTGCATGAGTTTAGGTGGAACTGGGACATACTGGTTTAGGTGAAATTGGAGAAATCATTCACCCATCTCTTCCGTTTGGCTGACAGATTGCTAAACAAACCTTGCTGACTGAACCAGGCTTTTAATATCTAGTCAGTCTTCCTCAAAGTAAGGCAGCCTGCAGGAGACCATATAGAAGAATTGAGAAGATGGAAATCACCTAGGAGTTTGGGACTTTAGAGTGGGAGATTGTGGGGGTTGGGAAGATGAGTTTTGGAGAGATAATGGGGAAATATTAGACCTCCTTCATAAGTACTCAATAGCTAACCGGTTCCTCCCTTATTTCCATTGCTTATGTTCTGTAAACAATCTGAATGCTTCACCTTACCCATTATTCTTTTTATTTTTTGATTGTGCTATGCAGCTTGTGGGGTCTCAGTTCCCCAACCAGGGATTGAACCTGGGCCACTACGGTGGCAGTACCAAATCTAACCACTAGGCCACCAGGAAACTCTTCCCCCACCCCCTCATTCCTTATTCTTAGCAAGAATTTTACTGCAAAGTGGAGTGAAACCACTTTTCTGAACGGCCCTTCAGAAACTGACTGCCTGTTCAGGAGTCTTTCTCAACTCTGAAATCTGTTGGTCATGTGCTTATCTGACCTTTCTCCCTGTGACAGAGCATTTTAAAAGTGCCAAAAGCTCCAACAGAAGTGATTTCAGGGTACAGGGCTCCACACCCAGCCAGTGCCCTCTACCTGTTTCTGATAGCATTGTTTTCTCCTGTATGGGTTCACAAGACCAAGCCTATGGAGTACTAGTCACATTTGAATCCACTGGCAGAACCTATGGGCCAGGCCCTCATGCTGACATTATACTTGCCATTTCCAGGTGGATGGTATACCGTCAAGTCATGGACAGCTCCGAATGTTTTCATGCTGCCCACTTCCAGAGATACCTTTCCAGTGCCCTGGAGGCCCAACAGAAGCGCTCTGTCCGCCAGTCAGCCTATATCCGCAAGACGACCAGACTACTGGTGGTATTACAAGGGTGAGCCCTGGAAGTCTTTTGGGAATAGTGGGATAGTGTGGTGACCTTGCCATTATTTCATGTGTGGTTGACTTGGGGCACAGAATAAACTCCACATATGCATGAGAAGTATCTTTAGCAAGCAGGAACCCCTGTGGCCATCCTGTGGCCCAGAGTGACTGGTGAAGATCACACCCAAGTTTCAGGTTCAGCCTCAACATCATATATCCTCAAAAGGCAGAGAATTGGGGAGGAGGTTTTCTGGGCAAGATTCTTTGATAATTCCTCTAACAGTAGTGGTCCCTAAGTCTCTTCCTTTGCCACTGAAGCAAGGAAGCTTCAGCTTTTTCAGTCCTCCCTCCTGTGAAATTGCAGACAGTCCCCACACTCTAGTCTCAAGCCCCATCCACAAAATGGCTAGGAAGGAGGAAGCAGGCGCATCATCCCCTGGGCCCACAGGAGAACATGCCAGATCAGGAAAACATGGGCTGTGCTTTTCACTGCTGTCATTATGGTTGGTAATAAAGAAGCTTTTGGCAGTTCTCACAGAGTGCTTTTGTGCTGTGCTGTGGTGCTTTGTTTTGTGCTCATAATAATTAGTATTTGCAACTGACTAATTGTTTCCAGTAAAGAATAGGCCCAGTGCCAAAGCCCTGTTTGGTCTCTTAGATGTGATGGTAAGAATTGGAGGAAAGCCAGGCCAGTGGTGCTGCAGGAGGCAAACGGAAATGTGTCCCCTGCCAGGCCATCTTTTCTCTTATTTAGATCTTGTTCTTACATCTGCTTTGGGCTTCCCTTCTGTTGACCCTGCTTGTGGGCTTAGGTTATGGAAGCCACAGAGCAAGAAAGTTAGAAACCAGTTGTTTTCCATCATCTTTAATAATAAAAAAAATAGGTTGGCCCAGTTTCGTCACCTCCTGCCGCCTTTCCAGAGTTGAACATCAGTGGGGGGGTGTGGACCTGGAGTCATATTTGGTACCTTGACATTGTACAGCTGAGGTCATTTCCATCTTCTATTACTTTAGAGAGTACTGTTGACTCCCCGTCTCTGACTGTACAAGTCTGCATAAGTGCCAGCTCTCCTGGCTGCTCTGGACTTCAGTGACAGGGTATGGCCAGCCCACTTGTGCTCTCAGAACCAGCTGTTGCCCAGTCACAGCCCCAGGACACTGGGAACACCAGATGGATTTCCTGCTGCGTTGCTCTCTATGACACTGTTCTTACAGATGGGGCCCATTCCCTTGAAGCTCAGCAGGGAACACATGGCAGACTCAGTGTAGCACGTCCGTCTCCTTGGGGCTGGACCTTTAAGCCCAGTATTGAGGTGAGGGAGCACCCCAGAGGCTTCTCAAGTTGAGAATTTTATTTCTTGAATATGGCCTTTATTTTGATTTATAAAATTCTATGCTGTCGGGCAGAGTTTTCTTTTGCCCCTACAGTGACCTGCTCCCATTCTACTTACTGCTGCAGGTGAGCAGTGATGTTGAGCTTTGACACCAAGTGGAGTATTAGGTTGTTCTTTTAAAAATTGAATTCATGTATTTTTAAATGGTAAAATTTTAAAAATGGTGGACAGATTAGTGGCTGCCAGGAACTAGGGATGGGAGTAGAGGGCCGGGGGGAGGTGGGTATGGTTATAAAAGGGCAATATGGAGGGAGCTTTGTGGTGTGAAACTGTTTAGTATCTTTACTGTGGTGGAGGAGGCTGCGCAGGTGACAGAATTGTATGGAACTGAATACATACACAAATAAGTAGAACTGTAAAAATCTGAGTCTTAAAAAGTTAATTTTAAGGAATTTGAGGGACTGTGTTAGTTTATACTCTAGAATATTGTTAAAATCATTCTTTAAATTATCTACATTAAAGACAAAATATCTCTCAAAACAAAAATTGAATTAATGTAAAATGAGGCAAAATTGCAGGCTTAAATTACAAATGTAAAATAGAGCCCAAAAGACACTTGTATGGAATATCTGTTGTATCAGAAGAAAGTAAGTTAAAGTCCTGCTGAGGTTTTTTTGTTTTTAAATAAAGAAAATACTGACAAGAAAGAGGCAACATGAAGAGTTAGGTTTTTGCCTTCATCATGCAGTTCAGGCAGTTCAGCCAAAGTGGCCAGATACAGACTCAGCAGCTGGATCAGTGTACTTCCTGAAATGAAAGAGTTATTAAAGAAAACAGACCAATGTAGGAGCTCTTAACTTGATTAGAAAATACCAAGTCCTGCCTCAGAGCCCCAGGGTCACCTGCAGGCGTCTCTGAAGTGGGTGGGCAGTAGGGTTCTTTCTTCCACTCACTCTTGCAGTTAGAACTAATGGAACTTGGAAGTACAGAAACACTGTGAACTTCAGGGGCTCTAAATCATGAGGTGACTTGACCCCAAGGAGGCCTGTTATACTCTCCTCTTTTGATACCCTTGCTCCACTCAGCAAGCATTCCTGTCTTTTCCCACTCTGAAGCTCCAATCCAGTAAACTAACTACTCCCTTTTTTCCCCCTAGCTACACAGATGTTATTGATGTTGTCCAGGCCCTGCAGACCCATCCAGACTCAAATGTCAAGTCCTCCTTCACCATTGGTGCCATCACAGTGTGCGTGGAGCCGCTGAGCTGCTACATGGAGCACAGGTACATACTTAGGACCACCTTTAGCCCACAGGATGTGGTGTGTTTAAATGTACAGAAAACTGTTTACCTCCCACCTACCAGTAGGCGACACATTTTTATGTGTTTGTCTTTTGGAATGCATCAGTTCACCCTGGTGGAGTTTCTGTTTTTCAGTTGCTAAGTCATGTCCGACTCTTTGCAGCCCTGTGGACTGCAGCATGTCAGGCTCCTCTGTCCTCCAGTGTCTTCCGTTTACTCAAATTCATGTCCATTGAGTCAGTGATGCTGTCTAACCATCTCTTTCTCTCCTGCTCCCTTCTCCTTTTCCCTTCAGTCTTTCCCAGCATCAGGGTCTTTTCCAATGAGTCGGCTCTTCACATCAGGTGGCCAGAGTATTAAGAGCTTCAGCTTCAGCATCAGTCCTTTCAATGAGTATTCAGGGCTGATTTCCTATAGGATTGACTGGTTTGAATCCTTGCAGTCCACAGGATTCTCAAGGGTCTTCTCCAGCACCACAATTTGAAAGCATCAGTTCTTTGGCATTCAGCCTTCTTTATAGTCTGGCTCTCACATCCCTACATGACTACTGGAAAAACCATAGTTTTGATTATACAGACCTTGGTCAGCAAAGTGACATCTGCTTTTTAATAGACTGTCTAGGTTTGTTATAACTTTCCTTGCAAGGAGCAAGCATCTTTTAATTTCATAACTAGAGTTGCTATCTGCAGTGATTTTGGAGTCCAAGAAAATAAAATATGTCACTGCTTCCGCTTTTTCCCCATCTGTTTGCCATGAAGTGGTGGGATTGCATGCCTTGATCTTAGTTTTTTGAATGTTCAGTTTCAAGCCAGCTTTTTTACTCTCCGTATGGACTGGCATCTTCTCACCACTTTTCTTTGTGCACTAAGAAGTCACCCTTCTAGGATAGTGGGACTTGAAATAAATTCTCCCAGAAAAGAAGAATACCCACGGCAGGCTTTTCTTTTCTTCTTTACTTCAGGAAAGGGGCCTTCTGTAATAAGGGACTTGGAGTACCTCACAGATACTTCTTCATGTGGTTAAGCCATCTTAAAGCATCTTACCTCAGTTAAGGACCCTCATTCTCACTACTAACAAATGAGCTTTTTTTCCTACTTTGGAAATAATATGACAACAACAAAGAAAATTGGGTAATAATTCACCCATAATCTCACTAATTCAATGTAACTATTATAATTTTTGTGAATTCCTTTTTGATCTTTTATATGCATACTTTTTTTACAGTTGTGATATGCATAAAGTTTTATATCTTTCTGAGGTTAACATATAAACATGTAAGTGAAGATATATATGTTGCTGTATTACAGTGATATATTTTGATTGGTTATGTAATCATTTTGTGTGTGTATGGATATAATTGTCTTAACCCGCTCTTCTCTGTTAGTCACAGAGGATGTCTACAACTTTTCACTATCATAAATAATGTGCTATGGGAACATCTTTATATAAATTTCTTAAATTTCAGACAATTTCCTTAGAATAGATTTATCAAAGATGTATTATTATTCAATTGTATGATCAATTTTATTACTCTATATTCACATTTCCAGATTGCTTTCTGAGTGGGTTTTATAGTTTATACTGCCTTAGTAGTATCTAGAAGTATTTATTTCATCATCAGAGAAGTCCACACTGAGAAGTTTCAGACATTACATCTTCCCTTTGTAGAGCTGTTTGGAGGGCTCCCCTGGTAGCTCAGCTGGTGAAGAATCCACCTGCAATGCAGGAGACCCCAGTTTGATTCCTGGGTCAGGAAGAACCCCTGGAGAAGGGATAGAGCTACCCACTCCAGTATTCTTGGGCTTCCCTGGTGGCTCAGTTGGTATAAAATCCGCCTGCAATGTGGGAGACCTGGGTTCAATCCCTGGGTTGGGAAGATACCCTGGAGGAGGACTTGGCAACCCACTCCAGTATTCTTGCCTGGAAAATCCCCATGGACAGAGGAGCCTGGCAGGCTGCAGTCCATGGGGTCGCAGAGTCGGACATAACTGAGTGACTAAGCACAGCACACACATCACAGAGTTGTTTGGGGCTTCCCTGGTGGCTCAGACAGTAAAGAATCTACCTGCAGAGTGGGAGACACGGGTTCAGTCCCTGGGTGGAGAAGATCCCCTGGAGAAGGGAATGAGAAGGGACTGGCTACCCACTCCAGTATTCTTGCCTGTAGAATTCCAAGGACAGAGGCTGCAAAGTCCTTTCTCTGTAGCCTTTAGTAGAATATATCTAAGAATGTATCCAAGATGCGTTATCATGCGATTTTTCTGATTAGTCCATGTATTATTATCATCTCCTGGCAACTGATTGATCTATCCTTAGATCTTCATCTGAAAAAGCTCCCTTCTTATTTGAGTCCCAAGCTGATATCTTTATATTTCTCGTAGAAATTACATTAAAAGTTACTACCCTAAAAAAAAAAAAAAAACTTACTACCCTAATCGTCTTAAGTGATCCTAAGAAATGTCTTCACCATTCTCCCTTCTCATTAGCTCTGCTTTATTTAGGTTCTGCTTTCTCATTTAAAAAAAGCTATTTTTCCTTCTTCCTTAAGGTAGGTTATTGTAGTGAATTCTGAGCATCACCATTGTACTTTAGAATGCTATGTGGACTCTTACATGCCAGTTTTTCTACCATCCATGCCTCTTCTTTTTCTCAAGTTTTTAGTTAATGATGAATAAAGCAGAAAGAGGTCTAACATGGGACTGGACACTATCAGAGATACTAACATAGAAAGGTAGGAAATGATAGTAATAAGCAAAGAACTAGACAAGTACTGTTCTACACCATCAAGAAAAAGTTAAGGAGAAGAGAAACTAATAGAGTGGTGTGGGAAGAGTTCAAGGAAGAGGTGTTAAAGGTCTGGGGAAATGGGAAGGCGGGATCTTTCTGTAGTAATGAAAATGTTTCTAAAATGAAATTGTGGCACTGTTTGCACAGCTCTGTAAATTTACTAAAAAAAAAATCATTGAATCATACATTTTAAATTAGTGAATTTTGTGGTATGCCGATTATATCTCAATAAAACTGTTAAATAGAAACAATCAGGGACTTCCCCATGACTCAGTGGTAAAGAATCCACTTGCCAGTGCTAGAGACACTGGTTCAGTCCCTGATCCAGGAAGCTCTCACATGCTGCAGGGCAATTAAGCCTGTGCTGTGGAGCCAGTGAGTCACAACTACTGAGCCCACATGCTGCAGCTACTGAAGCCAATGTGCTCTAGAGCCTGTGCTCCACAGCAAGAGAAGCCTGCTCATTGCAACTAGGAAAAGCCTGCAAAGCAACAAAGACCCAGCACAGCCAAAATACAAATTTAAAAAAAAACAAACAAAAAACTCAGGGGTCACGTGATTCGATCCCTGGTTGGGGAACTAGGGTCCTGTATGCCCTGTGGTGTGGCAAAAAAAAAAAAAAAAAGGACTAGAACATTATTAAATAACATTAATCTCATTCCATTAAGAAAAGAATTAGGGTGGGAGGGAGGTTCAGGTGACACGAGGGAGGGAAAATATGTATACAATGGCTGATTCACAGTTGTCATATGGCAGAAATTATAAAGCATTTATCTTCCAATCAAATATTAAAAAAGCAGTAGCACATTTACCTAAAGTCTAAAATGAATTGAAAAAAGGTAATCATATAGAAAAACATAGAACACTATACTAATTGTAAAATTTTAAAAATGGTTGGTAAATTTCTTTAATTTCTGATATAAAACTTAAAAGATACAACTATTAAGGTAAATGTAACATGGACTTCCACAATATGGTGCCGTGGATAAGGATCCACCTGCCAATGCAGAAGACACTGGTTCAATCCCTGGTCTGGGGATTCCACATGCCAGAGTAACTAATCCTGTGTGCCACAACTACTGAACCTGCCCTCTAGAGCCCACGAGCAGCAACTGCTGAGCTTTCGTGCTGCAACTACTGAAGCTTGTGTGCCTTAGAGCCCATGTTCCACAATAAGAGAAGGTTCCTCAATGAGAAGCCACGCACCACAACAAAGAGTGTAACGTCCACTCACCGCAGCTAGAGAAAGTCCACGGAAAGTCACAAAGACCTAGCACAGCCAAAAAATAAATATAACAAAACATGCTAATGGATACATGATACATATGTGTATTTATTAAAGTATTATTAAATGACAGAAGTAGTAAAGAGATTAAGTGACCAGTGTTAAGCCCATACATTTGTAAAAAGAAACAAAGTCTGGGAATTCCCTGGCAGTCCAGGCAACCTAGATGTCCATCAACAGATGAATGAATAAAGAAGTTGTGGTACATATACACAATGGAATATTACTCAGTCATAAAAAGGAATGGATTTGAGTCAGTTCTAGTGAGGTGGATGAACCTAGAGCCTGTTATACAGAGTGAAACAGGCAGTGAAAGTGCCAAACCCGTGGCCTGGGTTCAATCCCTGGTCAGGGAACTAAGATCCCACAAGCCACATGTCATGGCCAAAAAAAAGAAAGAAAAGAAATCCTTCTAAGGCCAACTGTGGTAGATTAAAATTCTGGCCATAGCAAAAGCAGCCCTCCCATCAGGACTTAAGTTGAATCTACTTTTCACCCTTTGAATTTTGGCTCAGGCATTGTGACTTGGCTTTAGCCAGTGGGTCCTCAAGAAGCATGAAACAGGCCAAGGCTTGAAGAGCATTTTACACTTTGGGGTTTGCCCTCTCTTGCTTCTGGGAGTTAAGAACCACCATCTGAAGAGGCTGTTGGCGGGTGAAAGACCATGTGGATAGAGAGCCCCAGCCATCCATTCCTGCTGTCTAGACCGAGACCACTGTTGGGCCTGTGAGTGAGACCATCTTAAAGAGTCATCACCCCCACTAAGCTATACCCAGGCTGAAACAGCTGCCCGTTCAACCTATAGAATCATGAGAAATAATAACTCATCATTATTTTAAGCCACTTAGTTTTGGGGTGATTTATTATGCTGCAACTTGTGTAGGAAAATAAGTACAGTCATATATTTTTCCCCCATACTGTTGATAGGAATGTAAAATGATTTAATCTCTTTGGAGTCAAATATGGCCATTCCATTGCTAGAATTTTATTATACAGTCATATTTTTAGAAATGTGCAAAGATATATATGTATAGGGCTATTTGTTTCAGGCAGAATTTTTATTTTTTATTTATATATATTTTTTAAAGTTGTGAGTTTAAATTTTATTCAGGGTCTTAACTGAGGACTGTAGTCCTGGACACAGGTCTGAGGAATTCAGGCAGAATTTTTAATTCTGAACTGTAGAGCCCACTCCAGCATGTTTAGTTGAGGAGGAATTTACTAATGGACAGTATAGCTTGAAAAGCCTCTAGGAGGGTCAGACTGTATTGATGAGGCATCCAGATGGAACACTCAAACTTCCTGTAGGGCTGCCCCAGTGAGATCCCCCTCAGGCTGTCTGAGGCTATCTCAGTCACTTCTTCCACTAGAAAATGGAGTCTGCTTCCCATACATCCCCTCATTCACTTAAAGTCTCGTTGGTAAAACGTAGGTCATATGCTTGTACCAGATGGCAGGAAAGGCCAGAAAAGCAGTTTTCTGCCATTTACTTGAAGGACAGGCTTCCTCAGTCCAAGTCTGGGAAAAGTGTTTAGAAGGTATGGGCAGTCTGAAATATAATAGATGAGCTCTACAGTGTTCAAGACAATAATGTTAATAATATCAAATGGAAATAACCCAAATGCTCATTAATAAGTGACTGCTTCAATTTGAGGATATTCATCTAATGGAAGCAGGTGGCACAGTGGTAAAGAATCTGTCTACCAGTGCAGGAGATGCAAGAGATGCAGATTTGATCCCTGAGTTGGGAAGATCCCCTGGAGAAAGAAATGGCAACCCACTCCAGTATTCTTGCCTGGAAAATTCCGTGGACAGAGGAGCCTGGCAGGGTATAGCCTATGGGGTCACAAAAATTCAGACACAACTTAGCATGTGTAATGGAATACTATGCAGGCATTTTTTTTTTAATTAGGTAGATTTTTATGTACTGATATGGAAAATGCCCATAATACTTTGTGAAGTGAGAAAAGGAAATTACCAAAACAATATGTATTCTTTAAATGTCTATTTGACTAAACATAGAAAATATCTGGAAAAATACATCCCAAACTGTGAATAGTGGTTTCTTCTGGGACATGGTTAGTTCCTTGGGGGCAGATGTTGGATGATGTGTAAAACATTTGATATTTTATAGTATCATGTATATTGCTTCTTTTAATATAACAGCTTTTTTGAAATGTAATACACATATCATAAAATTCACTGTTTTAAAATGTCCCTTTCAGTCACTTCGCATTTCTTTTTTTCCCCAATCCCTGGCAACTAGTCTACTTTCTGTTTCTATGGATATGCTTATTCTGGATATTTTCATGTATGTTGCCTGTTGTACCTGGCTTCTTTGAAGGTTCATCCATGCTGCGGCATGTGTCAGTGTTTCATTCCTTTTCATGGACAAATACTCTATTGTATGGATATATCACATCTTTTTTATCCACTCCTCAGTTGATGGACATTAGAGTTTTTTACATCTTTTGGCTATCACAAATATACTGCTATGAATGTTTATGTTTAAGTTTTAATATGGTCATATGTTTTCTGTTCTCTTGGGTAGAATTGCTGGGTCATATAGTAACTATTTAACTTTTGGAGGAACTGCAAGCTGTTATCCAAAGCCATTGCACCATTTGCATCCTCACCAGCAATATATGAGGGTTCCCATTTCTCCATGTCTTCACCAATACTTGTTACTGTCCATCTTCAGTAATATTACAGTTTAGGGGCTTTCCTAGTGGTCCAGTTAAGAATCTGCCTTGTAATGCAAAAGAGGGGGAAAATATATATATTGCAGTTTAGGAAGGAGGATGATATGTATAGAAGGAAAGGAATTGAGCTATCATTTGTTTTCTGCTGTTTTTAGACACTGTGATGCTTTACCTCTTTCAGTCCTCAAAATCCCCTTTAAGTATTTTGGGAGGCATTTAAGGTAAGCATCATTACCATGTTTTACCGTGAGGAAGCTGATGCTCAGAAAAGTTAAATAATTTTCCGAATGCCACATCCATGGCATGTACACAGTCAATCATGATATGGGGTAGGAAGTACTATAATAAAAATTTCATGTAATTTTACAAGAATTGTTAAAAACAGTGATATCTCTATGAGAAGTTGTATAAATGTGCAAGTCCCTGTGTTCTGAGTATTTTCTTTGCAGCTCTTTCAAGTGAGTAGCTTAATGACCCTCTAACCTGTCAGAGGTTTAAAACATGAGCTTTCAACCTGTGACTGGATAAGATGCACTGAGAGGGAACATTCATCTCAGATGCTACTTGTATGAATTGCTGTGCGCTACTGCGGGAAAGCAAGCGGGACACTGAGAAGGGCTTTTAAGGGCATGTACTGTAAAGTCACAGGAATATCATCGAAAAACCTACAAATAGAGGATGTGGAGAAAAGGGAACCCTTTTACACTGTTGGTGGGAATGTAAATTGACACAGCCACAATGGAGAATAGTTTGGAAATTTCTTTTAAAAACTAGGAATAAAACCTACCGTGTCATCCAACAGTCCCACTACTGGGCATATACCCTGAGAAAACCATTCTAAAAGACACATGTACCCCAGTGTTCATTGCAGCACTGTTTACAGAAGCCAGGTCATGGAAGCAGTCTAGCTGTCCATTGACAGATGAATGGATAAAGCAGTTGTGGTACATATATACAATGGAACACTATTCAGCCATAAAAAAGAATGAATTTGAGTCAGTTCCTAGTGAAGTGAATGAACCCAGAGCCTGTTATACAGAGTGAAGTAAGTCAGAAAGAGACAAACAAATGTCATACACTAACGCATATATTGGAAATCTAGAAAAATGGTATTGATGAACCTATTTGTAGGATAGCAGTACAGTCAAAGACATAAAGAACAGACTTGTGGACACAGTGAGGGAGAGAGAGAGGGAGACAAATTGAGAGAGTAGCACTGAAGCATGTGTAAAATAGATAGAATTTGCTGCATGAAACAGGAAGCTCAACCCAGTGCTCTGTGACAGCCTAGAGGGGTGGGATGGGGTGGCAGGTGGGAGGGAGTTTCCAGAGGGAGGGGTCATATATATGCCTATGGCTGATTTATGTTGATGCATGGTAGAAACCAACACAGCATTGTAACACAGTTATTCTCCAATTATAAATAAATTAAAAAAATAAAGTTACAGGCACTTACTTGATGGAGACAGACATTTTCTAAGAATGCATTTGTGGACTTTGCTGGTGGTCCAGTGGTTAAGAATCTGCCTGCCAATGCAGAGGACACAGGTTCAATCCCTGATCTGGAAAGATTCCACAGGCCATGGGGCAACTAAGCCTGAGCACTGCAGCTACTGAAGCCCGAGTGCCCTACAGCCCGTGCTGTGCAACAAGAGAAGCCACTGCAGTGAGGAGCCCACACCCTGCAACTAGAGAGTAGCCCCTACTCAGCACAGCTAGAGAAAGCCTGTGCATAGCAATGAAGACCCAGCACAGCCAAAAATAAGTCATTTCTTTAAAGAATACATTTGCTCTGAAGCTGACCCTTCAGTGGACTATGAGTGCAGTGAAGTCAGTGAGCTCTATTCTTGGGAGACTCAAGTGAGGATCTCTCTCCCTTTGTTTTGGGGCTCCTAACCTTATTCAGAGCACATCGGGGTTCCTTTGTGGAATTCTTTAGAAACCATGAAGGAATCAGGCAGGTGAACTAGATCCACAGCCCAAAGTTGTACTTACCCAAGTGGCTCACTCATCCACCAAATTTGGTTCCAAATGATGTGTGTCTGACCGTTGTCAGAAATAAAATTAAAAGATGAAGATTTGCCACCACCAAGGAAATTGCAAGAGAAAAACTCTCCGAAGTGTTTTGAACAGCATTAATAGACAGGCAGTAATTCAGAGGGTGACTTCAGCAAGCATCTTATTTGCAGGTGTAGACAACACAGGAGCTTTGTGGTAAACAAACCTGGGCCCCTGTGTAAACCCTCCCATTTCCTAGCTGCATGTAGGACCTTGGGCCAAGTGCTTAGCTCGCTTAGCCACCATGAACCCACTGTTTGCAGCTTTTAAGTACCCAAGGCACAGGGTGGATGTGAGAATAAAATTGTATATGTGAACTGCTTGCCCAGGGCCCAGTCCATGGTAAAAGCCTTTGATAAAAGATAGCTGTTCTCATTAGTATTGGCTTTCTTCACCAAGAAGAGCACTGTGGTGTTTTAGAAGTTTTAAAACACTAAGAATATTGAGTGTTTCTCTGGAGCTTACTATAGAGCTACAGTTGTTAACTCATACTTTGAATTAGTCACCCTCAATCTATTCAGTCAGTTTCCTACTTTTCATTCACCATTTGAGCTTAGAATAAGGTTAAAGAGTGCAGGGTCTTCTGTGGTGATCCAGTGGTTAAGAATCCTCCTTGTAATGCAGGGGATGCAGGTTTGACCCCTGACCCATGAACTAAGATCCCACATGTCGTGGAGCATCTAAGCCTGTGCGGCACAACTAGAGAGTCTGCATGCCATAATGAAAGATCCTACCTGCCACAACTAACACCAGACACAGCCAAATAAATAAACAAACGCTTTTAAAAAAGATTAAAGGGGAACCCGGATTTAGTTGTGCACATAACAGGAAATATGGCAACTTCATTGTTGAAGGCCCTTGGAAGAATTAGGCAAATGTAATTTTTCTCATTTTCCCTTGAAAGTTCCCCTTTACTAACAGGACAGTACCTCTTCAGGGTAAAAGAAAAAGAGCAATCTCTCTTTCTCCGTTTCCTATAGTCTTGGGTGTTGAACAGGGATCTCCTGTTCAACATTCCACCAAGAATTCACTATGTTGGGACTTCTTTAGGGTTTCTGGCTTAGGGAACTCTGGTTCAAAACTATGAATACCTTTTGTATAACCATGGCTATCCTTAATGTTCAGTGTTGCCTGCCAGTTGCCCCACTGAGTAAGCCATTTTATATGTTAGTGATAGTCAAAGTTTTGTGAGAAATCAGTGAAAATCCTGAGATTAATTGTTTTAACTATTTCTTTTCTCTCCGTAGATTTCTCTTTCCTAAGTTTCTTGACCAGTGTTCGCAAGGTAAGCAATGTGCTAGCAATGTGCTCTACATCCTGCTTGCATGCCTTTCAAATTCTGTTTAGATGCAACAGACTTTTCTTCATGTTCCCACCTACCATTCTGAAATCTAAAACAAAACTGATCCAGGGAAGACTGTGGCATTTTTTGCTGTTATCATATTTGATAGGCGGATTTCTTCCAAGAGTTTGTCTCTTAATGATAATAAATTGCCATGTCAACACCTCTTTTGAGCTGCACTTAACTCTGCCCTCCCTTCCAACTAATGTCAGTTGACTGAATAAGTATTCCTAGTCTGCGAATCAGCAAGATTTTGATGCATTTCTTCTGTCCCATGAGTGCAGAGTATGGCCCAGTAGAACCTTCTCCTTTAACCCTCTCCTACATACACTGAGATTTTCCACATCTGCTTTATAATGTTTTGAAAAATCCACCCATCTTGTAGGTTGTACTCAACCTTGCGTTGTCCTACCATCTGGCAGTCTGGAAGCAGCAGTATTTAGTCAGATTAGCTATAGTGGCTGGAGACCCAGAGTAAATTCTAAATTTCCTACAGTAGTGATAAAATGCTTATTGTTGTCAGAAGACCTGGGGTCTGGGCTTCCTGAAGCAGCCCAGCAAGTAGAAATCAGACAGAAGAAAATAACTCAGTGTCCCCAGCACAGTTTTGCCCTGCTGATCCCATTGCCAGCCTACAGGGAATGGGGACAACAGAGCATTAGCAGAGCTATTGTCTTGGGAAAGAGCTGAGCTGGAGGCTGTGCAGAGCAGGAGACTGGGTCACTGGAGAGAAGAATGTATGTGTTTGCTGCACTGAGGAGTCTCAGGTCCAGCTTTTTAGAGGCCCCTGTTGCTTTTTAGCCACTGCACCCTAGAAGCAGAGTTGAATGGAGATTGGCTGGGTCTATCCACAGTGTCCACCCAAGGTAGATCAAAGAGATTATATGGGGGCTGGGTCAATAGGATGTGGTAACAGGTTGGATGGGGGACATTGAAACAAGAAGTATCTGGAATGACTTCTAGATTTCTAGCTTGGGAAATTGGGAAAGTTGGTGGTACATATCCTTGAAATAGACTACATAGGAGAAAACATAGGTCCAGGAGATAACCAAGGAGAGCTGTCTGATCCTTTGATAAATGTTTGGAAGTCATCATCAAAGCCAAGGGTGTGGGCTATAGTCCACCCCATGTCCACCACATGATCACACGATGTTTGCCACCCTGATGCCCCTTGGCTTCTTGACACTTTCTCCTTTAGTGCCCTTCTCCCTTCTTTGCATGTGGGAAAAGTGATCAGGCTGCCTTGGCAAAGAACCTTAGGGAAGTGCTCTGTCTTTACCATCCACAAACCTGGGCCAGTATTACAAGAGGATAGCCCTTTTAAGCCAAGACAGAATGAGTTCTGTCTGGCATTTGGTAGGCATATTTCATTAACACAGCCTTCCAACTCATTGTTCAAAGGCAATGTATGTCAATTCTGTGCTTATATAAAGAAAGATAGGGGGAATTCCCTGGTGGTCCAGTGATTAGGACTTGGTGCTTTCACTACCACAACCCAAGTTCAATCCCTGATCAGGGAACTTAAAAAAAAGAAAGCTAGGGATGTGATCAGATGTGGACAGGTGGCTTTGAGGCCATATATGCTGTTTTCTGAAGTGCAAGGGGCTGGTTAAGTGATAGTTAAGATAGTAAACATCTTCTCCTTACATCTGGGCACAGAGGACCCTATAGACTAATCCAGCCTGGTTTCACCATGAGCACTGGCCTTCTGGGAAGACAGGAGATAGGGCAAGTATTTCTTTCTCCTTAGAGATTTAGTGCCTCCCTTAGAGGTGGAATCTGCCACCGGTAGACAAACATTTCATGTCCCAAGGGAGCATTTGCCTCCTTTGCTCCTGTTCATAAGTCAAGTTCTGATTCATTGCTTTTATAACAAGGGATTATTTTACAGTGAGAAAAGCACTGTACTGCAGCCACAAAATGATGTGAATTACAGAAATCCAAGGATTAGGGAATAATATCAATGATTAAATGACCAGCACAGCTCATTATAATGCTAGCTTTAAAGCAGAGAGCAGACATTTTGCTCCCACGACCTGCTTTTAGAAGTATCTGTATGGTGGAGGAAATGGCAACCCACTCCAGTATTCTTGCCTGGCGAATCCCATGGACAGGGGAGCCTGGCTGGCTACAGTCCATGGCATCGCAGAGTTGGACACAACTTAGCAACTACACAGATATGGAAAAAAAACTGGTGGTTACCAAAGGAGAGACAGAAGTGTGGTGGGACAAATTATGTGTATGGGATTAAGAGATTAAAGACTCCTATGTGTAAACAGCAATAAGTTTATATTGTATCAGATACAGAATTAGAGCCATTATTGTATAATAACATTCAAAGGAGTATAATCTGAAAAAAGACTGAATCACTGTGCTATACACCTGAAACTAGTATAATATTGTAAATCTTCTGTACGACAACTTAGTGATAAAAAATTATTAAAAAAAAATACCTATAGATAGACGAAGTGAGGTTTGATTTCTTCTAGGCTGCTGGAAGCCTTTAGCCAGACTGGGATGGTCAAACAGGCCTCAGCGATGTTTCTCCACTCTTGGGAATGGGCCAGGCTAGGCTGCCTGCTCACTCACAGCCGACTCGTGAGGCATTGGCTAAATCCAAGTATCCATTCCTTTGTACATAGCAGAAGGATGGCCCAAGCAGGATGAAACTGCCCACGATGGCCTCTTCACCTTGTGCTCCAGATAACTGCTGTACCTTGCCTTAATGATGGCATTTCCTCTTGGCAGGTAGCAGTTTGCATAGCTGGCCTAAGGAATGCTGGGGATAATCCTTTTGCTTGTTTCTCCATAAAGCAAAGCCCCATTTCTATGTCCAATTCCTGACCTAGAATCCAAAGCCCACAGGGTTTGTCTACATGATACTCGTGGGGCAAACAGGACTTTGAGCAAGGTGTCTGTCAAAGACTTAGACCCTAACTTTTTCTCAGGCAGGCCAAGCCTGAGCTTGTGATTCTGGTGCATGCTGCTCAGGTTGGCATGTTTGCATTAGACTGACTCTTCAGTTTCTTTTGCCCAAGAAGATACTAAATAGAATCCAAGGGCCTTTGCAGATCTCTCAGCCTTTCCTGGCTCCTCACTGCAAGATACACCACAGGTATTCTTGTCTTCACCCTGGGACTTTCATGGACCCTTGCAGGAGCTGGCTCTCATAACTGCCCTCTCTGGAATGTGCTGACCCTTCTAGAACCCTACCTCCTTCCCCACTGTGCCACATTCTGGGCCTGGCTGCCTAGCCTTGTCTTACTTAGGTTCCAGAGGCCCCAGCCACTTCCTGTAGCTGCACCAGGACATGGGGTTCTGGCAGTAAGCTCCCCAGACTGTCCTCATTGCCTACCTGCAGCCTCCAGAGTGACCTTTGTAAATGGGAATGGGAGCACAGGCACTACCAGGGTCACCTTTCTTAGGAGGTTTCTCTGACACGCTGAGTGCAGATGGTCCATCTTAATGTTAAAGCTTATGACCAGCAAGGCATGTGAGGAGCCTTTTTAAAATAGAATAAACAAAAAGTAGACATACTCTGCATTTGAATTTCTAAGTCTTATGCTATTACCATATCTAGGCCATACCTGAAAACCTAGGGGATAGAAGTTTTAAGTGTAGAAGTAGTTGTTAAGAAAATATGGTTTTGTATATTCCTCTATACTTGTATATGCATAGACTGTCTGAGGAGACATACCCCAAATCTGCTTGTTAGTGGTTGCCTCTGGGGAGAAGTAAGGTTCAGGGTGGCAGAGAAGGGAAGAAGAAACTTTATACTGAACCTTTTCATACCTTAATGAATTTTGCACCAAAATATGTATATCTAATCTTAGCTACATTTTAAAATGGCTGTCTGATGAATAATACTTGCTCAGACTTGCAAGTGCGAAAATTTTTGGCGTGTGTACCCACAGCTTAGTTGCTTAGGCAGCTGCCTCAGAGGTCAAGTTGCATGTGCCTTTTATTATACTTAGTTCATTTATTCAATCTGTTCAGCAAATCTTTACCCAATACCTGCTCTAACCCAGTCCTGAGGGATTAGGAAAGTCTTCTGGAAGAGGTGCTATTTAAATTGTCTACAACCTGAAGTAGGAGTTGGCCCTCCAAAAAAGAAAGGAGGGAAAAGATAGTTCCAGACAGAAGAAACAGCAGGAGAAAAGACCTGATGGTGACTAGAGCCCTGAAGAAGTGCAGCATGCGGGTAGGTCAGACTGGCCAAGAAGTTTAGATATCAGCCTACAAGTAATTGGGATGCATTAAATGTGTTAAGTGGGGAAATTATTTGATCAGATTTACATTTTTGAAAGATTACTCTGACTACAGGAGAAAGAATGAATTGTAGTAAAGGAAGCCTGGAAGTGGAGAGAATGAGCACTAACCTAGTAAAGAGCAGTAGTCTAAACTAGGCAAGTGGTAGCAGGGACTGAGAGTGGAGGATGCACCAGGGCCCAGGTTTGGGGAATTCAGCAGTCAGTGTGCCCTTACCAAGTGACCACTTGAATGTCAGGGGAAGCCACCGGGGAAACTCGCCTTTGAATCCTCAGGGGTCTCTCGAGCACTCTGCAGAGGCAGATGGGCTGTATTTGCCTAAGGCTGACTGACTTGCTATGGAGCACTAACAGATACTTGAGAAGAGCAGGATTCATGTCTCCGAACCAAAAAACCAATAGATTCCCAAACAGCTTGTTAGGCACCCAGGAAGCAGATTCTGTGCTCAGCAGTTGAGCCTTACTTCCTGACATTTACAGTCTTAGACATATTATATACCTTTTGTGTACATCATGCTAAATGATGGGCTGGATGAATCACAAACTAGCATCAGGATTGCTGGGAAAAATATCAACAGCCTCAGCTGTGAAGATATACCATTTTAATGGCAGAAAGTGAAGAGGAACTAAAGAGCCTCTTGATAAGGGTGAAAGAGGAGAATGAAAAAGCTGGCTTGAAACTCAACAGTTCAAAAAACCAAGATTGTGGCAAATAGAAAGGGAAAAAGTGGAAGGAGTGACAGATTTTATTTGGGGGGAAATTTTTTATTTTCCAAAATCATTGTTGATGGTGACTGCAGCCATGAAATTAAAAGATGCTTACTCCTAGGAAAGAAAGCTATGACAAGCCCAGATCACGTTTTAAAAAGTAGAGATACCACTTTGCCAGCAAAGGTCTATATAGTCAAAGCTATGGTTTTTCCAGCAGTCATGTATGGATGTGAGAGTTGGACTATACAGAAGGCTGAATGCCAAATAATTGATGCTTTCTAACTGTGGTGCTGGAAAAGATCTTGACAGTCCGTTGGACTGCAAAGAGATCCAACCCAGTCAATCCTAAAGGAAATCGATCCTGAATATTCATTGGAAGGACTGATGCTGAAGCTGAAGCTCCAATACTTTGGCCACCTGATGTGAAGAGTCAACTCATTGATGCTGGGAAAGATTGAAGGCAAGAGCAGAAGGGGACAACAGAGGATGAGATGGTTGCATGACATCATCAACTCAATGGATGTCAGTTTGAGCAAACTCTGGGAGATGGTGATGGACAGGAAAGCCTGGCATGCTGCAGTCCATGGAGTCAACGAAGAGTTGAATATGACTTAGCAACTGAACAGTGACAGCATACCCTTTGTGTGTGCCTTGTCCCCATCGTAACACGTGACCATTGACATCAATCTCCTAACCCCTGCTCCCTGGTTGTGAATGGAATATGGTTATGAGGTTAGAGTCAATCTTTAGAGTTTGGGAACACTTTTTAAGTATAATTGGTGAAAGGAAGTATCACTGACTTCTGCCCCAGACCAGAGGCAGAGGCCGAAGCCAGGGATCCTGGAAGCTGCTTTCAAACTAGTGATAGCCACTCATCTAAACCATGGGCTCAATAACCTAGACTGGTGAGAGTCACGTGACTTAGCTTCCTGCGTGTTGCTGTGGGTAACTAAGGTCCACGTGCTACAGCCATGCCTGTCAGTCTGAGGAATGGGTCAGTCCAGTCTCCTTGGTGTAGATGATGGTGGTGGTAGTAGTGTCAGGTTACATTTAATGAGTTCTTACTTTCTGTAGCCTATGATAAGCATTTCACCGATAACCTGGAGGTACATATTCCCATCTAACAGAGGAAGAATTGGGGCTCAGAGAGAAAGTTGAGCAATTTGCCTAATATTACCTATGAATAATTAGTAGAACCCAGAATTCAAATTCAGATTTTCTTGACCCTAAAACTCACGATTTCATCTTTATGCTATCTTTTTACAAATAAGAAGATAAATAAAAATATAAATCATATTTTAAGCATCGCCCATGCTATTCAAAGGCGCTCTCCTAGGTTTAAAGAAATGGAGACAGCAGGGTGGCATGAGGGGAGGATGGGGTGGTAAGGTATTAGAAAAGATCTTAAAGAAGAAGTAAGCTAGTGAACAAAGTACAGAATAGTATAATATGCCACTAATCATGGGAAAAATGTATATATACACATTTGCTTGTATAAACTCAGCATATACCTGGAAGAAGACTCTGATAAATGTGGTTGTCTTCAGGGGAAGGTAGTAGGTAGCCGGGGAGAAAGGGAATTTGTTTTCTCTTGTGAACCCTTCCATACATTATGACTTTTGCCCTCAAAAACTAAGTATAGCTAATTTTTTACAAAACCAAACACTTTATTGAAGTAAATAGTATTGGTAAGAGTCCTCTGTACTGAATACTCATTAGTCAGAGTCCTACAGTTACAAGGTTACTTAGGAAAGCTGAAGTCTTACAACTTAGAAACATTCACTTATCAACTAATTATTTATAAAACTAGTTTCTGTTAGTGAAAAGATTAATGATGAGCATTAAATCTTTTTAGATACAGAACTAATTACAACATCTATGAGAATGCTATTACAAAATAGAATATAAATGTTGAAAATCTCAAAAACCTATAAATGAACTCATATTTTTTTTTAATGAACTCATATTTAATAAAATATTAGGAAGCAGTAAGAGAGGTTATCTGTACATTTTCTCAAGTGGGAGATCAGTAAATTTTAAAGTTGTTAAATCAGGTTATACAGAGTATTTATACTCTTTAAAGATATAAAAATACCCACTTGGAGAAACTATAAAATTATTAATATAACCAGCCAGAATGTGATGGTGGAGAAGTGGGATGAATTAAAAGGTACATGAACTTCCCTGTCTCTCATGCGGAAAACTCAAAAGACATTGTTTAAAGATGACAGAATAGCTGTCCTAAGAACTTAAAACAGACTTTAGTTATCAGAAGGAAAGCAGAAAACAGAATGTAGGATCATACTGGTAAAGGTTAAAAAAAAAAATGTTTTTAAACAGAATTCAACATAAACAAGGTAATAGGATCAAAGTACCGTTAAATGCAAGTGGGATATGCTGTGCTGTCAGTCATGTCCGACTCTTTGCGACCCCATGGACTGTGGCCCATCAGGCTCCTGTCTCTGTCCATGGAATTCTCCAAGCAAGAATATTGGAGTGGGTTGCCATTTCCTTCTCTGTAAATGGATTAAACACCTCTTAAAAGGAAAATTATCTCAGATTAAACCAAAAAATCAAATTAAATTATATGATGTTCTACACAAGATCATCTAAAACTAAGGATGGTGATAAAAGAATGGACAAAGATATAACAGACGAATGTAAACAAAAAGAGATGATGTTAATAATAGCAGAGTTGAATTTGTTATTGGTGTTCAGTTGCTAGGTCTTGTCTGACTCTTTGCTACCCAAAGGACTGCAGCACACTAGACATCCCTGTCCTTTACTATCTCCTGGAGTTTGTTCAGACTCATGTCCATTGAGTTGGTGATGCTATCTATCTCTTCCATGGCCACCCCTCCTCTAAGGGAGATCATAATCTTAGTTTTTTGTATGTTGAAGTTTTATGCCAGCTTTTTCACTTTGTTCTTTCACATTCATCAAGAAGTTACTTCCTCTTTGCTTTCTGCCATTAGTGTGGTATCATCTGAATATTTGAGGTTGTTGATATTTCTTCCAGGAATCTTGATTGCAGCTTGCACTTCATCCAGCCCCTCATTTTGCATGATTTACTCTGCATATAAGTTAAATAAGCAGGGTGACAATATACAGCCTTGATCTTTTATCTTCTTCATCCACTAATGGACACTTAGGTTGTTGGTTGTTTCTATAGCTTGGCTATTGTGAATAATGCTGCAATGAACTTGGATGTGCAAATAGCTCTTCAAGATAGTGATTTCATTTCTTTCTGGTATCAGCCTAGAAGTGGAATTGTTGGATCATGTGGTGGTTTTATTTTTAATTTTTTGAGCAATCTTCATCCTATTTTTCATAGTAGCTGTACCACTATAGCGTTTACATTTCCAACAAGAGGGCACAAGTTTCCCTTTTCTCCACATCCTCACCAACTCTTGTTATTTCTTGTCTTTTTTAAAAACATAGCCATTCTAACAGGTGTGAGGTGCTATCTCATTATGGCTTTTTAAAATAACGAATTAAGCATTCAACTTAAGTTTGAAAAAGAACAAGAACTTTTTTTTATAAGATTGAAGTATAAAACAGTATCTAACCTGTTAAGGAACACTATGGAGATTCTATTAGCAAAATCTAGACTACAAGAAATATACAAGAAGCAGTTCTTCAACAAATAAATCACAGACAAATAAGGAGAAACTATAGATTGAAAGAGAATTATGTGATATATCAATGAAATATAATGTGGGGCTTTGATTCCTGGTTCGAAACAATTAATTCTAAGAAAATATTCTTGAGTCATAAACATTTAAATATGGACTAGATATTTTATATTAAGATTTATTGCTTAATCATTCTTTTTATTAAGATTTGTGTATTTATTTATGATTGATTGATTGATTTACACCGGCTTTCTCTAGTTGCATAGAGCAGGGGCTCCTCTTCATTGTGGTGGATGGGCTTCTCATTGCAGTGGCTTCTCTTGTTGTAAAGTACTGGCTCTAGGTGTGCTGGTTTAGTAGTTGCAGCAAGTGGGCTCAGTAATTGCAGCTTGCGAGCTCTGGAACACAGGCTCAGTAGTTGGGGTGTGTGGCCTTTGCTGCCCTGCAGCATGTGGGATCTTCTTGGAGCAGGGATTGAACCTGTGTCCCTTGCATTGGCAGGAAGACTCTTAGCCACTGGACCATCAGGGAAGCCCCATTCATTTTTTTAAAGAGTCCTTATCTTATGGTAATACATACTGAAATATTTTGGATGCAATAATAGGACGTCTGTTATTAGCCTCAAAATCATCCCGTGGGGAAGACAAGGAAAGCCGAAAAGGTGGGAGTATGATACAGAAGAAATACAATTAGACAAATGTTGGTAATTCTTGAAGCCAGGTGATGGGCATGTGGACATTCATTACATTATTTTTTTCTACTTTTATATATGTTTGACATGTTCACATTATTGTCAGTAAAAATGGTTGAATCATACAGATGCAGGTGACATTATAGTAGAAGTGGTGTGTATGCGATGATCATAGCCATGTAGAATAGATATGGAAGAGATATTATAATTGTGTTGGCATGCTGGGATGTGATTAAATTCTCTGATTTCCAAATTATCAGTAGTGTCACAGTGTTGTGGATTTTACTTCTGTATTTTCACAAAAGTATGGGAGTAATTGTGGCCCACTCCACAGCATCTCTTTATATGGGCCACCTATCCTTACTGTGTCACTCTGTAAATATCTTTGTTAGAACTTACCTTGTAATTGTGAGTCCATGGATGAGCCTTCTTGACTGTGCACTATTTAAGAATGATTAGCACCTGACATACAGTTTGTGTTGGTAAATGTGTTCTGAACTGGTGAAAGTCATTGGCAGCAGTTCCTAAGGAGGTTCATGGGATATGGAAAGGGCCATTTGATGAAAAAGCTCCAGGTATCAAAGTGAAATTAAGAAGACAGAGGAGGTTAGGAAGAGAGGCAGCTACAGAGCTGAGGCCATTCACTTCCAGAGGTTGCAGAAAGAACAGAATGATGGCTGTTATATCAGTATTGAGGGGCAAGGGTGTCTACATGAGGGGGCTGCTAAAGGGGATGATCAGGGGAGGGAACAAGGGCTCACATTTGTGCAAACCCTCAGCCCCAGTCAGAACTCTGAAGGCTGAGTTGTTTTTGGTTTTATTCTGCAGGCCTGGTTAGTAATGTGGTATTCACCAGTCACACTATGGAGCAGAGGCATCCTCTCCTTGTTCAGCTGCAGAGCCTCATCAGAGCTGCCAATCCTTCTGCAGCCTTCATTCTTGCAGAAAACGGGATTGTCACCAGGTAAACTTAACAGTCACTTCACTCTGTAGGACGGACCACTTTCTCAGATACAGCATGCTGTCTGTGACCCATTGGGTCTTTCCACTGTATCTAAGACCTGAGCATTTACAGAAGCCAGGTCTTGAACAAGTGCTTTTGATGCTGTGTAGAAATCACCAAGAGGATTCCCACATGTCAGTATCCTGTACTGTTTTGAGATGTTTTATTTTTGATGCATTCACATTCTCATTCATTAAAGGATTCAAGTCAAGACTCTCTCAGTGTTCTGTATGTTAAGATACAAGAGAAATAGCATAAAAACACAGGGAAATTATATCTTTAATTCGTAGAGTTGGGTTCTAGTTACAACCTAAAAATAGAAAATTAGTGACTTTTTATGTAAGGATACTAAGAGTTGTATACTTTTTATATAGTTTCGACCTTTGAGCATTGCAGATATTCTACATATTCAAAAATTAGGTCAACAAGGAGGAAAAAATACAAAAAGTGAATCCATCTGTATATCAAAGTAATAACAACCATACGCACACAAAATAATTCAAGTAACTTTTGAACATAATCCTCTGTTGGAACCCGAATTCCAAACAGCATCACTGAACATTAGGGAAGGGAGATTATAAATATGAAATGGGAACAGTAAGGAAAAACCCTGCAGATGTCAGAGTTGAATGGGGGACTCAATATAAATTCATTAGTTCAAAAAAATGTATATTCCCTCTTTCCATTAAAAGGGACCAAAAATAATACCACAGTAGCAATTAATACCTTTACCTCTAGATCTTAATTTCTAAGTACCAATCCCCACTAAAAGGTATCTGGTTTCCTTGGAGAACTGGTTGATTGCAATTTAGGCAGTGAAAGTACAATGTGAGCCTAGTGCATTTTATGCCAGAAAGGCAGGGAAGTATTCAAAAACTAGTGGAGGTATTTCAAAAGGATACGGAAGCTAGCTTAAGAAGTTTGTCCCACTTGAGTTTGAGACAAGTTGAGTTGTTGTATGAGAGAACCATGATACTAATGGATTATAGCACATGGAATAAAATGAGTCTATGGTGATATTAAAAAAAATTAAAAAGGGAGGGGGACGGAACAGTAAAGCTCTCCTCTATAGAAGAATGCTAGCTAATAAATAAGAGTTTATAGAACTGGAAAGACACCATTTTGTAACCTTTCATATAATAACTTGATTTAGGCAAGAATATCAGTGGATGCTAAAAGTAGTGGGTGACAGATTGTTGAGGAAAAGGATATTCACTTGACTGAAAGTATCTGTCACTCCATAGACTATTTACTGCTTCCAAAGAGGGAAAACGACCTTCACAATGAAAAGGTCTAATCTAGAAGACATGACATTGACCAAAATATTAAACTCAGCAAGACCACTAATGGGACGAAGTGAATCATGTGCTTCCTTCATATGACACTGTGGGAAGAACACATTACTCGGCCATTACTCTTGCCATGAGTGTTTAAATGAATCTAATCATGAGGAGCAACCAGACAAATCCAGGTTGTGAGACACAAGACAGCTGACCATGTACTCTTCAAAATTGTCAATTCCTTGAGAAACAAAAAGTTGGAGGTGTTTTTTCCAGATTGAAGGAAAATTAAAATTATAAATTCAATGAACGATCCTTGATTGGACCCTGAGTGCTCTGTCCCCCCTAAAGGGAGAAATTTGAAAATGGATGTATATTGTTAGATCAATAGTTTCCAACTTTAGCATGCATGTGAACCTCTTGGGGATCTTATTAAAATGAGGGTTCTGATTTAGTAGGTCTGGAGTAGTCTAGAGATCCTGCATTTCTAGCAAGCTCCCAGGAGATACCAAGGCTGCTGGTCCTCCATATTAAATTCCTTAGGTGAGAATTAGTGAAAATCTGCTTGTTTCTAGAGATGCATATTAAAGTATATAAGGGTGAAATAACAGAAAAAAGTATATATGTATGTACTTGTGTGTGTATACAGGGGTGTGGAAGGGAAGGAAAATGCGCAGGTTAAGTTTGATAGTTCTGACTAACCTGGGTTTTCTGTATGTTTTTAAAGGAATGAAGACATTGAACTGATTCTCTCAGAGAATAGTTTTTCAAGTCCTCAGATGCTACGATCTCGATATTTAATGTACCCTGGCTGGCAAGTATTATCACTGAAAAATAGCTAAGATTTCTTTGTAAACTCAATGATTATTTACAGAAAAGAAAAAGTGAAAATACTAGGTGTGCTCTGGGAGGGTGACAATGGCAGTTGCAGTGGCCTGAAGTCCCGGTAGCTCCTGGCCTTATTAGAATCCCAGTGATCCACATCTCGGTCTCAAATTGAGACCCTTGCTGAATGTTGAGACTTAAGAAGTCATCTTGTGAGTACTAAGCACAGTGACGTCCTTTGTTGCCTCCAACCTCTGGTAAGAGTGAGGTAGCTGGCATGGAACCAAGGAGTTATGACCCTTCTGAGTGAAAGAGTCACTCCTGAGAATAGTCAGTCCTCTGGGGTTCCCATCTGACAGATAGGTTGCCTGCTATTGTGGCCCAGAGGATGTTCTCTTCTCTGCAGGTGGCCTCCCAGCCTAAACCTGTCCTCCGGATTCAGGGGAGCAGAGGAGAAAAGAGAATGTGAAGTGCACTGTTGTCATATTTCCAGCATCACTTGAGCACTTACTCTGTGCTACACATTGTTCTAAGACTTTGTTCTCCAGTATAGCAGCCACTGGCCACATTTGGCTACTTAATAAAATTAAATATATATTAATAAAAATGAGGTAAAATTTAGAATTTAGTCTTTAGTCACACAAGACCCTATTCACCTGCTTAACTATAACTAGCAGCTCCTGTGGGACCGTACAGATCCAGAACGTTTCCTTCATCACAGAAAGTTCTGTTCACAGTGCCACTCTTAAGAGTTCAGCCTGTGTTATCTCATTAATCCTCAAACCAGGCCCCAAAGTGGATTTCATTAGTTTCTTCATTTTAGAGACAAGGTAACTGAGGCACCCAGGAGTTAAATGTCTTGTCCAAAGTCACACAGCTAGTAAATCAAAGAGTTGGGTTTCAAACTCAGGTTGTGTGGCTCTCAGAGCCTGTACTCTTTTTCTTTTTTTTTAAGTATAGTAGATTTACCAAGCTGTGTTAATCTCTGCTGTACAGCAGAGACTGTGCTCTTCTCTGCCATGCTGCACTTGTCCCTGTGTGGGAAGGATAACTAGGCTTGCTGTGCTGAAGGTTCAAGGCAAGCCAAAGCTGATCCCTCATGTTGGTCTGATTCATCTCTATTATCCTTACTCACTTCTCTCAGCCACCTCTTTATTATCCTTACCCCTCAGCCATGAGTACTATTTTTTAAAATAGGATAGTACAATCAGTACTATTCTATTTTAAAACGCAGGTCGATATGTAAAATTGAAAATTTTCATGCTTATTCTTAGAAGGAACCTTTGGTTTGAGTCACATCATAATTAAATAGTGGGTAAGTGGATCATTCCTTGTACCTAAACAAGGCAGTAATATCTTAGCTAAAAAATAAAAAAAAAAAGATGGCGCTTCTGGGGTGAAACTCGTCTCTACAGTGGCTGTAGCTACTGACCTTTGTGCTGCCAAAACTAGGCCTCTGGGCTTAGTCCTGAGACTTCTGCCATCTCTACCTGGTGCCTCAGGGAGCATGCACACTTGTGTGTGTGTGTTAGTCACTCAGTCGTGTCCAAGTCTTTGCGACCCCTGGTGGACTGTAACCCACCAGGTTTCTCTGTCCATGGAATTCTCCGGCAAGAACACTGGAGTGGGTTGCCATGCCCTTCTCCAAGGAATCAGATAAATTACTCTTTTATCAAGATCACCATCATCAGATTCCTGCTCATCCCTGTACGTAACTCCCCTCTCTCCTTGGATGAGGGCCATGACCTCAGAGTGAACAGGCTTTATTAGCTCTAGGATGAACTCAGCTTTGTGATGTGCAGAGTCTCAGCCATTCCCCTCTCACAGCCCTCTGTAGTCATTGACCCCACACCTACCTCCCCTGGCAGAGCAGCTTGTTCCTAGTCTGGAAGGAAACCTTGTACTCTTCCCTTGGCCCCTCCAAATTCTCCTAAGGATGCAACTCTGAACATAGAAGCCCGAGAAGCCCATGGTCTCCAGAGAACAGTCTTGGAAAATTGTTATGCCACCACCTTGCTTTAAAGAAATAGCAAAAAGTGAGCTACAGTATAAAATTCAAAAACTGCAGTGCAATTTTGAAACAAAGAAGACTAATCAGAAAATACAATAGAATGTAAGAAAGTGTTTGCATCAAATGTGACAAAGAGTTAACATAGTATTTGGGAGGCTTGTTTAGATTTTAAAGAATAGGTGTTATTGTCATTGTTCAGTCACTCAGTCATGTCCAACTCTTTGTGACCCCATGGACTGTAGCACGCCAGGCTTCCCTGTCCTTCACCATCTCCTGGAGCTAGATCAAACTCATGTCCATTGAGTCAGTGATGCCATCCAACCATCTCATCCTCTGTCATCCCCTTCCTGTCCTGCCTTCAATCTTTCCTAGCATCAGGGTCTTTTCCAATGAGTTGGCTCTTCGCATCAGGTGGCCAAAGTACTGGAACTTCAGCTTCAGCATCAATCCTTATAATGAATATTCAGGATTTATTTCCTTTAGGATTGACTGGTTTGATCTCCTTTCTGTCCAAGGGTCTCTCAAGAGTCTTCTGCAACACCACAGCTCAAAAGCATCAGTTCTTCAATGCTCAGCATTCTTTATGGTCCAACTCTCATATGCATACATGACTGCTGGAGAAACCATAGCTTTCACTAGACGGACCTTTGTTGGCAAAGTAATGTCTCTGCTTTTTAATACGCAGTCTAGATTTATCATAGCTTTTCTTCCAAGGAGCAAGCGTCTTTTAGTTTTGTGGCTGCAGTCATCATCTGCAGTGATTTTGGAGCCCAAGAAAATAAAGTCTCTCACTGTTTCCATTGTTAACCCATCTATTTGCCATGAAGTGATGAGACTGAATGCCATGATCTTAGTTTTTTGAATGTTGAGTTTTAAGCCAGCTTTTTCACCCTACTCTTTCACCTTCATCAAGAGGCTGTTTCGTCCCTCTTTGCTTTCTGCCATAAGGGTGGTGTTGTCTGCATATCTGAGGTTATTGATATTTCTCCTGGCAATCTTGATTCCAGCTTGTGCTTCATCCAGTGTGTGTATCTCATGATGTACTCTGCATATAAGTTAAATAGGCAGGGTGACAAAATTCAGCCTTGATGTACTCCTTTCCCAGTTTTGAACTAGTCCGTTGTTCAATGTCTGGCTGTAACTGTTGCTTTTTGACCTGCGTACAGGTTTTGCAAGAGGCAGGTAAGGTGATCTGTCTGATATTCCCATCTCTAAGAATTTGCACAGCTTGTTGTGATCCACACAGTCAAAAGCTTTAGCATAGTCAATGAAGCAGTAGTAGATGTGTTTCTGGAGTTCTCTTGCTTTTTCTATGAACCAGTGGATATTGGCTATTTGATTTCTGGTTCCTCTGCCTTCCAGCTTGAATATCTGGAAGTTCTCAGTTCATGTACTGTTGAAGCCTCGCTTGGAGAATTTTGAGCATTACTTTGCTAGCATGTGAAATGAGTGCAATTGTGTGGTAGTTTGAGCATTCTTTGGCATTGCTCTTCTTTGGAATTGGGATGAAAACTGACCTTTTCTAGTCCTGTGGCCACTGCTGAATTTTTCATATTTGCTGGCATATTGAGTGCAACACTTTCATAGCATCATCCTTTAGGATTTGAAATAGCTCAACTGGAATTGGCATAGTGGGAGCCCAGAAGAAAGTGGGAGGGGATCCTGAGTAAGGGCCAAAGGATACGAGGAGGGACCCCTAATCCCAGCTGGGATACTTGCAAGCTTCAAAAATAGAAGAGGTCTTTGACTTGAAGAAATTGCTAGTCCACTCTTCCTTCTCTGAAGGGGCAAACATGCTTTCCAGTCTCAAGATGAAAGAGACATATATGCTTTCAAATAGGTGTTTTTTACACAAAATGGAATATGAGTATAGGAGAATTCAAATATGATAATACACAGTTCTGTCGAATGTAGTATGTAATAACACTCAAAGCCCCAATTACTTATATTTATAATTTTTTAAACCTTTTAAGGTATGAAGGTAAATTTGATGCTGGATCAGTCTTCCCATTGATGGTTCAGATCTGTGTATGGTTTGGTCGTCCCTTGGAGAAGACTCGCTTTGTGGCCAAGTGTAAAGGTAAGCCTTGACTGGAACATGTCCGAGCACCGGTAAAAGAGTGCCCCAGAGTTGTCCCCACTTTCTGGCACCATTTTGATTTCCAGTGTGCTATCTCTTCTCACCATTTGGGTCTGAAAGGAGGCAGAGGAATTTGAGGACCCAGGTGTCCCATCCCCTGGGTACAGTGGCAGAGCCACTGGGGGAGGAACTGGTGTGAGTACCTGTGAACCCTAGAGGAGGTGCCTTTCTAGCGTCTAACCCTCCCAGCTGTGCTGCCCTGGCCTTGGCCTCTGCCCCCAGATAAGTAACAACCCTGTCCTATTCCTCCACCAGCAATTCAGTCCTCCATCAAGCCGAGTCCATTCTCTGGAAACATCTATCACATCCTGGGCAAAGTGAAGTTCTCAGGTAACTGCGGGTTTGGATTTTTGACCTCTGCACTGTGGAGTGATCACATCTCGTGATGTGATTTCATAGCCTCTGCTGATGCTTAGCAGACCACTGATGCCTCTTGTTGTTGTTGTTGTTCAGTTGCTAAATTGTGTCTGACTCTTTTTGATTTCATGGACTATAGCCTGCTATGGTCCTCTGTCCTCCATTATCTCCTGGAGTTTGTTCAGATTCATGTCCATTCAATTAATGACACTATCTGACCATCTCTTCCTCTGCCACACCTTCTCCTTTGCCTTCAATCTTTCCCAGCATCAGGGTCTTTTCCAGTGAGTCAGCTCTTTGTATCAGGTGGCCAAAGTATTGGAGCTTCTGCTTCAGCATCAGTCCTTCCAGTGAATATTCAGGGTTGATTTCCTTTAGGATTAACTGGTTTGATCTCCTTGTGGTCTATGGTACTCTCAAAGAGTCTATCACTCCTTCCATTTTTTCCCCTTCTATTTGCCATGAAGTGATGGGACTGGATGCTATGGTCTTAGTTTTTTTAATGTTGAGTTTCAAGCCAGCCTTTTCACTCTGTTCTTTCACCTTCATCAAGAGGCTCTTTAGTTCCTCTTCACTTTCTGCTATTAGAGTGGTATCATCTGCATATCTGAGCTTGTTGATATTTCTCCTAGCAATCTTTCCAACTTATGATTCATCCAGCCTGGCATTTTGCATGATTTACTCTGCATATAAGTTAAATAAGCAGGGTGACAATATACAGCCTTGATGTACTCCTTTCCCAATTGTGAACCAGTCCATTGTTTCATGTCTGGTTCTACCTGTTGCTGCTTTTTTTTTTTTAAATTTATTTATTTTAATTGGAGGTACCTGTTGCTTCTTGACCCACATACAGGTTTCTCAGGATACAGGTAAGGTGGTCTGGTACTTCATCTATGTAAGAATTTTCCAGTTTGTTGTGAACCACACAGAGGCTTTAGCATAGTCAGTGAAGCAGAAGTCCATAGTCAGTGAAGTAGAACTCCCTTACTTTTCCATGATCCAACAAATGTTGGCAATTTGATCTCTGGTTCCTGTCTCTTCGAAACCCAGCTTGTATATCTGAATGTGCTCGGTTCACATACTGCTGAAGCTTAGCTTGAAAGATTTTGAGCATAACCTTGCTAGCATGTGAAATGAGAGCAGTTGTATGGTGGTTTGAACATTCTTTGGCATTGCCCTTTTTTGAGATTGGAATGAAAACTGACCTTTTCCAATCCTGTGGCCACAGCTCACTTTTCCAGATTTGCTGACATATTGAGTATGGTGCTTTAAAAGCATCAGATTTTAGAATTTTAAATAGCTCAGCTGGAATTCTGTCTCCTTTTCTAGCTTTGTTCGTAGTAATGCTTCCTACAGCCCATTTGACCTCATACTCCATGATATTCAACTCTAGGTGAGTGACCACACCATCATGGTTATCCAGGTCATTTTTTTATATAGTCCTTCTGTGTATTCTTGCCACCTTTTCTTAATCTCTTCTGCTTCTGTCAGGTCCTTACTGTTTCTTTCCTTTGTCATGACCATTCTTGCATGAAATGTTCCCTTGATATCTCCAGTTTTCTTGAAGAGATCTCTAATTTTTCCCATTCTGTTGTTTTCCTCTGTTTCTTTGCATTGTTCATTTAAGAAGGCCTTCTTATCTGCCCTGGTATTCTCTGAAACTCTGCATTCAGTTGGGTATATCTTTCCCTTTCTCTCTTGCCTTTTACTTCTCTTCTTTCCTCAGTTATTTGTAAAGCCTCCTCAGACAACAACTTTGCCTTCTAGCATTTATTTTTCTTTGGAGTAATTTTGGTCACTGCCTCATATACATTGTAACATACCTGCGTCCATAGTTCTTCAGGCACTCTGTCAGTTGTAATCCCTTGAATCTATTTGTCACTTCCACTGTATAGTCATAAGGGATTTGATTTATGTCATAGCTCAATTGCCTAGTGGTTTTTCCCTACTTTGTTCAATTTGGTCTGAATTTTGCAATAAGGAGCTGATGATCTGAGCCACAGTCAGCTCCAGGTCTTGTTTTGCTGACTCTGTAGAGCTTCTTCATCTCTGGCTGCAAAGAATATATCAGTCTGATTTCAGTGTTGACTGGTGATATCCATGTGTGGAGTCATCTCTGAGGTTATTGGAAAAGGTTTGCTATGACCAGCTTGTTCTCTTGACAAAACGCTATTAGCCTTTTCCCTGCTTCATTTTTTACTCCAAGGCCAAACTTCCCTGTTATTCCAGGTATTTCTTGACTTCCTACTTTTGCGTTCCAATCCCCTATGCTGAAAAGGACATCTTTTTTTGGTGTTAATTCTTCAGTGTGCTGTAGGTCATCTAACCGGTCACTTCAGCTTCTTTGCTCTCAATGGTTTGGGCATAGACTTGTTTATGTGATGTTGTACATAACTTGTACATATGTTGTACATAGACTTGTACTTGTGATGTTGAATGGTTTTCCTTGGAAATAAACCGAGATCATTCTGTTGTTTTTGAGATTGCACCCAAGTACTGCATTTCGGACTCTTATTGACTATGAGGGCTATTTATTTTTTCTTTCTTTTTTTTTTAATTGTTTTATTTTTTTATTGGACACACAGCATGTGGGATCTTAGTTCCCCAACCAGGGATCGAACCCATGCTCCCTCCATTGGGAGCTCAGAGTCTTAACCACTCGACCACCAGGGAATCCCCTATTTATTTTTTCTAAGGGATTCTTGCCCACAGACTATAATAGCTATAAGGTCATTTGAATTAAATTCACCCATTCCCATTCATTTTAGTTCATTGATTCCTAAGATGTCAATGTTCACTCTTGCCATCTCCTGCTTGACCATGTCCAATTTACCTTGATTCATGGATCTGACATTCCAGGTTCCTACATGATACTGTTCTTTATTAGCATTGGACTTTACTTTCACCATGAGACATATCCACAACTGAGCATGGTTTCCATTTGGCCCAGCCACTTCATTCTTTCTGGAGATATTAGTAATTGCCTTCCACTCTTCCCCAGTAGTAGCATATTGGACACCTTCTGACCTGGGGACCTCATCATCCAGTATCATACCTTTTTACCTTTTCATATTGTTCATGGGGTTCTTGAAACAGGAATATTGGAGTGGTTTGCCATTTTCTCCTCCAGTGGACCACATTTTGTTGGAACTCTGCACTATGACCCGTCCATCTTGGGTGGCCCTGCACGGCATGGCTCATAGCTTCACTGAGTTACACAAGCCCAATCGCCATGGCAAGGCAATGATTAATCAAGATGCCTCTTAGACTCTCAAAAAAAAAAAAAAAAAAACCCTCCCCTCTGGGTCTTACACCATCAGTCTTCCCTTTCATTCAGGGTCCCAGTCTTTCTTCAGGCCCTTCTGCTCTGCAGTGGAGGATCTGTTTTCCTGCCCCTGCATGCACCTGCTCAGGGCCTCTCCTCACAGCTCCTTGACTTTCTTGTTCTGGAGACTTTAACACCCCACCCTTCTTGAGCCATCCATGGCTTCCTCATAGCCATGTCACCAGGAGCTACCCCACCGCTGAGCTCTCTGGCTGTGGATCTGTTTCTGCCAGAGTCTTCAAGCCTTCCACTTTGCTTCTCCTCCCCTTCAGCAGACCTGTTTAACAGCCTTTGACCACTGGAAACCTTGCAACCTGAAGTCAGTCAATCCTGGACTGGGGTTCAGGGAAGTTGTCAAAACAAGGAGCTAGTCATTTCTACATTGGAAACGATGAGAATGCTCCAGAGAAAAGATCTGTGGATCTGAGGCAAAAAGGGCATATTTCAGGAACCAAAAAAAGTTTACTGTGGCTGGGGCCTAGCGGAGGATATAAGGGAATGTGTCTGGTTATAGCATCTTTGGTAGTTACAACAGAAAACTCCTGCTCAACTAGCAGGTGTTGGCTACATAGCAAGAAATCAAGAGGTCTGGCGGTGTAGCAAGACCACCGAAGACCCAGGTAATATATGACTTTTGTGTGCTTCCATTCTTAGTGTCAGCTTTTCCTTGGGTTTTCACCCCTTATGGTTGCCAGGTAGTGCTGCAGGCTAGGTGTCACATCCAGACAGAACATCCAGCTGACGGAAGAGGCTGGCTATTCCTGTGGGTGGCTCTATCAATTCCTCAGCAGACTTCTGTCATTGGCCAAGATCAAGTTGACGTTGACCATGGGAAATTCATATTGGAGGAAGAGGATGCTGGGTAGGCAACCAGGAATGTCTGCAACAGGAGCCCCTGAGAGTTGTAAGCATGGAATCATCTGAGTTCAGATAGGAAAATTAGGTGACAGAGTCTGTATGAAAGAATCTCTCCTGGCCCTTAACCTTTGGTTTAGTTTATGTTATTGAATCAGAAACTTTGGCCCCTCTCTGTAAGCCCCTTACTCAAGCCCTCTTCGCTCAGGCTTCAACAGGCAGCTCCCAACCTGCCTCAGTGGTCTTCATGCCTTCATCTTCCCTCTGCCCTATCATCGTCTCCTTTTCTTCCTTATTTAGACCAACTGTTGACCCCTTTCTTGTTCAAGGTAAACCTCTCTTTGTTTTAGAGTTCTTATCATGCCTTTTTGGGGACCATTACCCTTTTCTTGTGTCTCCAGTAGATCTTAGCTCCCAGCTCCTCGGCCTATTAACCCAGTCACCTCTTTCCTTTCACCATGTGACCCTCCTGTGGCACTTGTACTGTTGAGCATGCCCTCTTCCCTTGGCCTCTCAGGCCTTGGCTGAAACCCACCCCCTTGACCTCTGCCAGGGGGCCTTTCCTTGCTTCTCAACGATCTCTTCCACAGGAGTGACCTGAGCCATCCCCTTCTTCTAATGACTATGAAGGTGGCTCCCATTCAGGGTCCACAGTCTTTCAAATGCCACAGATGCAGAGTCACTCTCTCCTCCCGTCTGCAAACTTTTTCTTCCTCTTGTAATCCCCTTCTGGGTTAATGGTGTCCACCTGATCACCCAATCAGCTGAGCTAGAAACTTACATTGTTCCTCCCTTTCTTACTTCATCCTTTCTGATTTGCTGCCAGTCATACCAGTTCTCCCTCCTGCATGTCTTGGGAATCTGTTCCCAACCCAGCTGCACTACCACAGTCTTAGTGTAACCTTAACCTCTAGGGGCAGGGTCTCAGGGACTAAAGTGTTCTCCTTGCAGACTCTGAGAGGATGATGGAGGTCTGCCACAACACTCTGGCCAACTCCTTGAGTATCGTGCCAGTTTTGGAGGGACCCACACCACCCCCTGACTCCAGAACCTCACCTCAAAGCAGCAGCGGGCAGCAGGAATGCTACCTCGTGTTCATAGGCTGCTCTCTGAAGGAAGAAAGTGTCAAGGACTGGCTGCGGCAGTCGGCTAAGCAGGTGATTTCGAAGCCCAGACAGATCTGGTACCAGTATGACCAGACACTTCGGGGTTGCTGCTGGCCCTGAGGCAGAAGCCCCTCCACCCTCCCTGCTCTCTCACCACTGGTTCTCCTGTCCCAGGTTCAGCCAGCATTTTCAGGGACTCTGAGAGTGGGAGGGAGCCCCTGAGGCAAACTCTAGGCAGAATTGTTTTGCTGACTATCCTGAGTCCAGGTTTTCTAAGCCATTTCCATTCCTACTTCCCATGGCAGACTAGAGTTATTAGGTGGCTTAACCAGGACCTAGGTGAAACCTAGTTGTTTTGTATGGACCCTGGATGAGATTAGTGTACTAAACTCAAAATGTCTTCTTAGCTGAACGTAGTTCATAGCCTCTCCTGTGTTCTGAGCCCAGCATCTCCTGTACTTTGGTTCTCTCTCTAGAATGGAGATATAAAAAGATATGCTTAGAGCCCTTTGCAAACCAAGACTCCAAGCATAGACAGCAGAAGCCCCAGAGAGAGGTACGGGGAAGAGGAGGCTTGCCTGTAGACACGCGCAGGCATCATTAGTCCAGTACTACAAAGAAAAAAATCCGAACTGGGGTTAAAATCATTTAATATGCTGCAAGCTTTGGGTGCTAAGCCTCAGTGCACAGTCTGAGGTTTAGCTTATCCTAGAACTCTGGAAATAGAGTTGGCTGCAGCCCAGGTCTACTGTACATGCCAGGTTGCGACCTGTCTTTTATACTAAGGGGAGATGACTGCCTGCAGACTGCGTCTTTCTCAGACTCAGTGCCTATTGTTGTTTAGTCACTGGGAAAAACTCTTAAATGGTATTGGACTATAAGACCTCCAGTCCTTTTGTCTACATGTCTGTCACTGGTGGGATTTAGGATTGAGAATCTTCAAAGAGGCAGAAACATACCTATTTACAAAAGCATCAGTCTGATTCTGCCAGTTGTTCCCCCCCGGCATGTAGGATGCTGGGGGGAAAGTGATGCTCTCCAGGGGCAGACAGGCAGGGTATTACATCCAGGCCATGACGGCGCTTGTGCTTCCCCCTCTGCTGGCATCTCAGTCATGTAACCAGCCCCAGAGCTCTGACCCTAACCCTTCCATGTACTCCACCAGCTCTGTTGGGACCTAACCCCCATTACTTCTCTGCACAGAAGCCTCAGAGGAAAGCCCTGAAGACCAGGGGGATGCTGACCCAGCAGGAGATCAGGAACATTCATGTGAGTATTCCATCTCGGAGGCCTAAGTCCCCTCAGTGTCCCAAGGCGGTTCTGCACAGCCCTGTCCTTTAGGATTCCTGAGTGAGGTGGCTGTTACTGGGGCATGCTGGAGGTCCTGCTTCTCTCAGGCTGCAGAGGGAAGCTGGGTAAAGAGAAACCTCAGCTCAGCTGGCCTTGCAGCCTCAGCGAGAAGAGTAGGTGACCTCTGGTGTTGATGTGGTCATGAGATTGAGGAGAACCCAGTGCCTGTGGGAGGAACGGATGACATGGAGCTCTGTTTTATCATCCTGTTCAAGCAGCTGCAGAACAGCTGCCCCCTGCCTTTCCTCTGTCCTAGATATAAACCAGCAAGTGCCCAGGTAAAAACTGTCTAGATCCTGAAGTTGCTCATGGGCAGGTTGTGGAATCCTGAGGCCCAGCAAAAGGCCCCTTGAGGAACCCGCTCAGACTCCAGGCTGACTCCGAGGCTCTGCCCCAGTCTGCATCCACACTGAAGCCTTTTCCTGATGGCTTGGGGGCAAAGGCCAAAAGGGCCAGAGAGTCCAGGTGTCTATATGAGCTGTGTCACCAGTCCCAGTGATGGGCAGGCAGGCAGGACTCTGGACGTCCAGGAGCCCTTGCTCTGGACTTGAGAAAGACCTCTTAATTCTAACAGCTGGGCAACTCTGCATGTTCCTGGTGAGGAGACCAAGGGCACCTCAGAAGGCAAGCAGTGTTGTTTCCCCAGATGTAGACCTTAAACAAGGATTTGAGTGAAGGTAGTTAATTTGGGAAGTGATTCTGTAAGCTACCAATAGGAAAGTGGGAAAGTAAGAGGGAGAAGAGAAAGGTGTATTGTCAAACCAGTACCACTGGGGGCATCTGGGGCTTAATCCCATTAGGAATTCCAGAGTTCCTCCCTGAGAGGTGGGAGAACCTCCTTCACTCATTGTTTGATGGCTGCTGTGGGGATGGTGTGATGGTGTTAATTCCCTGGCATATCTTTTTTTTGCCTGCACTGGGTCTCATGGGCTTTTTGTTGAGGTGCACAAGCTTCTCGTTATGATGTGTGGGTTTAGTTGCCCTGTGGCATGTGGGATCTTCATTCCTCAACCAGGGATCGAACCTGTACCCCCTACTGTTTCAGCGCAGAGTCTTAACCACTGGACTGCCAGGGAAGTCCCTATTTTTATTTTTAATGAACGAGTGAATTATAGAAAATGGTCAGCTTAATTCTAACAGGACTCTCTTCCTACAGGTGAAACGCCACCTGGACCCCCTACCTGCAGGCTACTTTTATAATGGCACCCAGTTTGTCAACTTCTTTGGTGACAAGACTGATTTTCACCCACGTATCCTTGGAATCTGAGGCAGAGAGGCTGTGGGGGGTGTGAAAGCCTAGCTGTAAAGAGGGTGTCTGCTAGAGCCACCACAGCCCAGCCTCTGGTGCAGGGTGGGTTTGGGAATACACAGCAAGTCACAGAGGCTGACTTTTCATTTTGTCCTCTTACAGTCATTAAAATTACATTTCTCCTTCATTCAGTGATGGCTGAGGTTACTCGTGGGTTGTAATTTAAATGCAGCTGTGGTAGCATCTTGTGGTCATCAGGGAGTCATAATTTACAAGCTGGAGTTAATCTGTGAAAAAGGTGGATGGGGTGCTGCTGTGTGCTAGTGAAAACTGAAGGGCTCATTCCTAGGAGCTCATGAAGTGCCCTGTATCAGCCTCTGTTACACTGTCCTGTTCTTTGTAGCTGTGGTGCTGCCAGTATATTAAAAGAGCCAGTCAGGTACCTTCTGTACAGGCTGAGCAGTCACTCAGCCTGTACAGATTCCTCTGGCCTGGGCAGCTCCCTTGGCCCCCAGGCTCAGGGCTTTCTTCCTTAATGAGGTGCCAGTCATGGACCAGTTCATGAATGACTACGTGGAAGAAGCCAACCGGGAAATTGAGAAGTATAACCGTGAGCTGGAGCAGCAGGAGTATCACGACCTCTTTGAGCAGAAGCCCTAGAGGAAGAAGATCTTGGAGATGGACATTTAAAAGCAGGGTGTCTTAACTTCAGCTCTTCCAAAGGCCTCTCCCTAGAGGGCTGTCTTTGTTCTCCTTGGCCTTTGTGTGCTGCTTGAGTGCATGTTGTCTTTATTCTCTATACAGCGCTGAAGAGCATCGCCTGCACCACTGATTTGGCAGCGGGGTGAGGGTGGGGTCCTCATGGAGGATGAGCAGACAGACGCTTCCCTTGGTTTGCAGCTGGCAGTCCAGGGCCTCTGGGTTTCTGATAACAGTATTTCCTTTGGGCTGTCGCAGCACTGTGTGAGGGTGGGGAGAAGCATTTGGATTGCACAGAGTAACTGTTGATACACAAAGAATCCTGGCTGCCCAAACTGTGGTCATGGCTAGGGGGGCCAGGCCACCACAGGCCTCAGGCTTCAGACACTGCCCCAGGAGAGCCTTTCTCCCCAGTGGAATGCCTGCCTCCCTGGTTCAGCCCCTTCCATTGAAGGTTTGGTCCCTGTTGACCCTGTGCCCAGTCCTGGAGGAAGCAGCACAAGCCCTGGCCAATCCCAACCATCAGAGCCAGCAGCTTGGACTGAGGTCAACAGTTTCTTCTAAAATGAGGGAATTTCCCTTATGTACTAAACTGAGGAGAAAGACTTGTTGCTTTCCAAAAGTGTGGCTTTTGAATTGACACAAGCAGTCCGCCTTGGGATTGGTTTTGAGCTCTGCTCATGTCATCAGTCTGGTTTGCCTAATAATTCTGGGATGAGAAAAATTGCTGCTCAGGCCTTGCTGGCAGTGTTTTGCCTCACTCTTAAGGGCACTGTCCTTCAACTGCATAGTCTTAGGCCCAGGATTCTGATCACTTATGGGACATCTTCACTTGAAGGGCATTCAGTCTCTGGCACCCATACCTCCCCTCAGTCTTGTCAGGGGAGGTATGGGTTTTCAAACCAACCTTTAGGCAACTCATGTCCCCAAGCATCATTGCTGGCCTTGGACTAGCTTGGCTCCTGAGAACCAGGAACTTCAGAGCCTTCCAATATCGAAGTTAGAATTCCTTCTAGTAGCTTTTTTCCCAGCCGGACTAAAAAGCAGAGGGGAATTTCAAGTGTATCCCATGCCTGACCTCCAGAATTAGTACAGGGAAGAGAGAGGTCACTAATGAGATGTCTGTTAGGACTTCAGCGCCTCAGCTGCCTAGATTGTAAATGCTTTCTGAATTTCACAATTTTTTTTTTTTTGCATGCCTTAGAAAGGAGCACATAGGCAAAACCAGCAAAGTTTTTAGTAATGTAGAGGGGTTTTTGAGAAAGGGCCCTGGCACAGAGGAGAGAGAAAAATGACGGAGCACATGTGATCTGTCACACAGAGGCCTGCATGCAAGTAGTAAAGCAATTGTTAAAGGCTTGCTAGTAAAATGTACTTAATGTTGGAAGAAAATTTGCATTTGAAGCCAAATGAACAGTACTCCAAATACCATTTAATAAGAACTCTTGCATGAAGAAAGGCTTCTGAAAAGACCCATGTGCTCCAGTCCCAGCTCCAAAGCTGCTGGTGACAAGGGCCCACATGTGGAGCCCCAGTCTAGGAGCCCTTCACTTCTAGCTGGCCAGAGGCTGGGTCCACAGTAGGCCTTCCTCTGCTTCAGAATCAATAACCAAGATCTTAAGTGCAATTGATGAGATAAGCAATGAGTTACTGTAGCTTCCTTTAGCTCTACCGAGCTCTTTTTAAAAACTCAAACTTGAGCAGCCTTGTTGGGGGAGGTTGGGGGTGGGGGGACAACAGGCCATCTGCCTCAGGTAGATTGCTGTAACACTTAAATGAATGCTCTCTTTCTTGGAGCTTGAGCCATTTCCTGGCTGCTACACAAAAGAGTTTTTAAAGAGGGGTCGGAAGCCCACCCATAAAAGTGGGTCTTAAACACTGTGTGGGGCTATACCTCCTGGTGGTCTTGTTTTCTGACCATTGTCCATAGAAATGCTCTCTCACCAACTTGCCCCACTGTCCCAATTCCTCTCCTGTTAGAGGGGAAACTGTGATTACCTCAACTTGAATATGAAACTGTGATTGAAAAAAGTCAAAATGTTAAGTTTCAAAGCCAAAAAGGCAAAACTGGCTGAGGCTTCCACAGACACTCCTCAGCCTGCTTGGGAGTGTGAAGGGCACACTGGCGAAAGGGCATTCCTTGGGGCACACTGGCTGTGCCCTGGTGAAGAGGCACACTGTGGCGCGCTGCGTGAGCTCTTTGAGAACTGAGACTGGGAGGATGCTTCCTCCCCACACTGCTCTTTCTGGAACCTTTGGGGCCTCTGGGTTTTTAATGTGAAGTTTAATATCCACTTGATTCCTCTGGGCACTCCAGGTGGGGGTGTGGTGTCTTAGGCTGTCTCTAGAGGAAGGGCCTTGATACTGTGTTTGAAATTTTGACCTTAGAAGTGGATACCAGGGATCCAGCAAAGACATCAGGTTCCCAGGGACAGGCAGAGTTCTCCAGGAGCTTAATGCTTTTTGCCAACTTTCCTATTAGCAGCTTCAGTTTTATATCACCCCGAGTGAGTGTGATAATGTTGAAGTCGCTGAAGTTATAGGTTATTTTACATTTTGATGTGGGATTTTTCTTTTTTTTTGATTGGAAAGAGGAGGCAGATATTGGAGAAAAGGGATCACCCTATGAAGGGGCCACTGGCAAGGAGCGGCACTGGCCCCACAGAGTCTTGGGGGCTCTGACCTGAGGCCTAGACGCGAGGCCCTGTGGGTCACAAAAGTACCCTCCTAAATTCTATTAGGATTTTGAAAACTTTTGCACAGTAATAAGCTCTGGGTTTGCTCTTCGGGCTTCTCAAAAGGGAAAAGTTAAAGACTATAAGCTATTAAGTATTCCAGCCATGTTGCTGACCTAGATGGATAGTTGTACCTCAAAAAGTAGGTGAGAAACGGCTTCCTCATTGTCCCAGGTTGTCAAATACTAATGACAGAAGAGCTCACTTACGTGCCAAAATTGACTTTTATACTAGTTTTTCAGTGCTTTAATATTTGTAACTTAAATTTTAAAACTATTTACAAACACTACTGTAACTTCAGTGAAACAATTGTGTGATTGAAGCTTTTTGCTTATTATAGTATTTATTACACTACTTCAGTAAATATATAAGAGTAGCTTTCAATTTATTTTTATATTATTTTCATGTTTTTACTTGCAGTTGTGTATGTGAATTTACCTTGTTAACTGAGATGTAATGCTAAGGACCAATAAACTGTCACTGAACAAGCAGGGCCTCCAGTAGTTGCCTATTGCTATAGTCCCAAAGTGTTCTTGGAGATTAAGGAGGTGAACTGGGATTGGGGACCTCCCTGCAGCTTCCCTGGGAACGCCTCTCTTGGGGCTGTTGCAGGAGGGGTCCTGGGGACTTGACTCTCCTCCCCAGAGCTCTGAGCCACTGCTGCCGTGAATACAATTCCTAAGAGGCCACCTTGGCCTGGGCTGGGTACTCTCTGAGAGTTCCAGATCCCAAGGAGGAGCTTGGGAAGCCAGCTGTGGGTGCAGGGGTCTCCCGGGGCCCCAGAGATAAGTTCTCCCACCTCACTCTAAGAAACCACATCTGCTGCCCTCAGGCTTGTCTTGGCCGTCAGGGCACCTGGCCTGTACCAGGCAGTATTAAGAACCATTGCTTCACAGGCTGTTAGCTCGGTTTAATTCTGGCCATAGCCCCACTAGGAGGCCACAGTCCCTCTTTAATAATGGGGAATGAGCAAGGCATGAAGGGCCCAGTGGTTGGCCCAGGGGGCAGAGTCACTTTCCTTACCCTGTTAGATCCGAGCACCCCTCCCGGCGCGCCCTCAGCCAGGCGGGCCTTGGAACCACATAGTCCAAGGGGGAGGTCCGGCAGAGCCCCCAGAGCTCTTAGGGAAGGCAAGACGACTGCGTGCTTCCTGCCACAGGTGGCGCACTGTGGCCTGGGGGCCCACTCACATCCTCTATCTACCCAGGTTGGGATAAGGGGCTTCCATCATTTCAGGGGAAAAGGGCTGACTAGGAGGGGTCACCACCAACGTCCACAGAGACCCTGCTTCCTATCCCACCTTCAACGCAGAGGCCTCTGGACAAAGGAAGTGTCCCACTGGGAGGATCTGGGCGCTGGCTTAAGGGGGAGGGTGCAGGCTCCACCCACAGCCTCCCTCTAATTAAGGTTGGGGAGGTGGTCTTGGGTTTGGAGGCTTGATGTGACGAATCAGTCATGTACAAACCAAACACAAAACTGCCTGCGAGGGATGAAGAGAATTGGGGGAGGGGTCTTGGCCACAGGTTATCACCCTCCTCACAACCTGCTTACCAGAGCCTCCCAACACACCCACCTCTTTCCCCCATGCCCCATCCTACAGGGCTTGACCCTTGATGGAGCTCCTGTACTTGGAGTTCCCGGAAACCACCAGGGTATGAGGATTACCCCCAGAGAACTGTCAGGGAGGAGACGCAGAGAGTAAATGGTGAAGAGCTCCAGGGCTGGATGATCTTTTGAGGACCAGGAGGACTCAGATGTCCGAGGATGGAGAAGGGGGCCCTTCCCACCAGAGGTCCACAGGAGGGACGAAGGTGGCTACTGAACTGAACCCTAGGGGCATGCCTGACCAAACCAGAGTCCCAGAATCAGGGCGTCATGGTGGGACAGACATGTGGAAAGTGATTTGGAGCAGAAGGTGGAGCCGCTGAAATCAGATCACTCTGAGGAGCACAGAGGAATGCTGATGTGTTCATTTCTACCATATAATCTCATATAATCTAGGGACCAGCACAAAGAAAATCTCACTATGACCCTACTGCCAGTTCATGATGGAATGGCTTGGTTGGTCTATGAGGAGTCCAGGGTAGTACCAGCTTCAAGTTCAGCTGGTCTCAGATGTCATCAGATTCCTCTTTCCATCTTTAGTGATTTCTCTGCTGGCAGTAAGCTTCCTCTATGCCACTAACAGGCTCAACACCCTAAGGCAAGACCCAACCTCCCTCTCCAGAGGCAACCCCAAAATCTGGGGTCATATTCTCATCCCTGAATCAGTCACAGTGGTCAGGAGTCACTGATGGGCCTGGCCAGGGGTCACTGCACATGTATGAGGGCCCCCAACATCATTTGAGAGCTGGATTCCCCAAAGAAGGGTTTGCTCCCCTGGATCAGCAATGCATATCCAGCTGCAGGCTATTTCTGAGCTATTCTGTTAAAATCAGATACCTATTTGATTTAAAATTTTTTGCTTTCTGCTAGTCTTTTCTAGTACAAGTGATAGCAAACAGTTATTTATTGCTGTGGTGGTGATTGGTAGTAGTGACTTTTAATCTTGATTAAAAGTTGTGACATTTACAACATTTTTTAAAGTTAAAAGACGTTTGAAAACATCTATTCACTAAGATATTTGCACCCCCTGAAGATGGAGAAAAGGCTCTCTACTGCCTCTGGATACCCAGGGACACCAGTAGTCCATGGGAACCTGTTTGATACTTTTTTTTCCCCCTAAATAAAAGACAGGATTCTGCACTTCCACTGCCATGGCCCAGGCTCAGTTCCTGGCCAGGGAACTGATTTGACCAAAAAAAAAAAAAGAAAGGTCATGTAGACTGTAATGCCACTCATTGGTGGGGTGAGAAGTGGACCAACTAGAGAGTGATTCTGAAGGAATGGTTGACAAATGAAATGACTAATGAGACAAGAGCCAAGCGGATGATCTTAAGGTAGAAGTGGAAAAAGCCAAAGTGGAAAAAAACCCAACTTTCTGAAACAACTCCAAAACTTTGTTTCTTTCTCCAAAAATCTGAAGAAAAAATAAATTTGTTTATCCACAAATTATTCCTGTTTTGCCCAGGACTTTACATGGCTAAACTAATGAGCCAAAATGACTAGGTTAAAAAATTGTATCGAGGTCAACAAATCTTATGTCAAACTGATAATAATAAATCTGAAAAAAAAAGCTAACCAAGTAAACTGTATTTACATCCTACCATTACTACTGTTTTTCTCATACCAGTAAAGAAGTTTAATTTTTTTCCTTCATAGCTTCAAATTTTTAAGACCTTTACATCTTTACTCTGAAATTTCATGCCTGGGTGAATGTACAAATAATAGCAAAATAAAGACAACAGGAAGAGAAAAGATGGTTTGATAACCAAAAATTCATGGAATTTTCTACTAAAAAGATGCAGTTTCTAGATAACTAAAAAAAATCTGGGCTTCCAAGATGGCTCAGTAGTATAGTATCTGCCTGCCAATGCAGGAGACATGGATTTGATCCCTGAGTAGGGAAGATTCCCCTAGAGAAGGAAATGCACTCCAGTGTTCTTGCCTGGGAAATCCCATAAACAGGGGAGCCCGGCAGGCTTCAGTCATAGGGTTGCAGAGAGTCGGACGTGACCAAGCATGAATATTCTGTAATGACCTATAATAGGAAGAGAATCTGAAAAAGAGTGGATCTATATATACATAAAACTGATTCACTTTTCTGTACAGCAGAAATTAACACAGCCTTGTAAGTCAACCACACTCCAGTAAAAATTAATTAAAAAAAAATTCGATTTCAACCTCTTATAGGTAAACAGGGTGAGAGACACAAAGAGGCTGGACATCTTGCCCAAGGGTTTTGTCCTGTGCCTTCCACACTCACTTTTCTGTGCATCCAGCTTCCTTAGAGGCGCTTCCTACAAGGGACTGTAGGTCACTTGAAAGGCAGCTGAAGTGGTGCCACAGGCAGTGTCAGCCCTGAATGATGAGCTTGAAGCAGAACCTTGGGCAGCTCCTTGACACAAGGGCTCAAAGAGAATGAGAACCACGGATAAGGAGGACATGGGGTACACCTAAAGGCTAAGGAGGGCAGTGATGGCCAGGAGGGTGACAGGCTGCCTGGACTCACCAGTTGGAAGGACTTAGGTGGCTGGTGATAGGGTCCAAATGAAGTGGGGCCTGGGGGTAGATGAGAGTGGGGAATTTTGGGCCCAGCTCTGCTGGGAATACAGATTCCTGGCCCCCTGTAGGAATACCCTGGAGAAGGATGAGGAGAATTAGGTCAGTGTTTAGTGGTATCTGTCTGCCAGGGGTTTTTTGGCTGAGAAGCTGGGCTGCAGAACTGGAACCAAGGTCAGAAGGCATGAAGGTAGTGGGGCAGCTCTAGAACCTTCCTGCTCAACAAATAGCCTGCTGAATGGCACTAGATTCTGACTCTTGAGTATGGGGGGGCGGGGTGGCAAGGGCACAGAAGAATGTTGTCCTGAGGGGAACAGGTTCTCCTGGCCCTCCACAGAGCTCCTTGCCTTCCTGGCTGCCCTTATAGGAACTTGGATCTTCCTGAGGTAGATGGCAACTCCCTCAGTAGAGGAAAAAGGCATCAAACCATGTTATTTGAGCACCAAGGGTCTTCCTCTCACCTCCCCAGGGGCCTGGAGAGGTCCCCCAGGAGAGCAGGGAGGTCCTAGTCTCTCCCTCAGCCCCTCCAGCACTACTGGAGTGTTAGTGTAGAAGCAGTGTCTCTCCTCCCAGGAACAGCGAGATGGTACAGCCACAGCTGAGAGAAGGGCTGGGAGGGTCTGGGAATGCTTGTCAAGGCTGCCTGCCCTGGGCAGCAAGGTGCCCCAAGAGGCTTGTGACTTCAGGGAAAGCCTGAGGCTCTAGGTGTGGGAAGCCATGCTTGCCAAGGGTTCAAGGAAGTTGAGAGCAGTGGGACAGGGCAGACTGGAAGTAGAAAAACAAGGACTTGGTGACATCTAAGGAGTCCAAGTTACAGGAAGGAGGCAGAGGGAGTCAGGAATATCTGGCTGGAAAATGTGAGTGGGAGTAGAGGATGAAGGCTAAAGAGGTCATCACAGGGCTTCATGGCTTGAAAATTTCCAGGAACTGTATATGGATCCAGGTGTTGGTCATGTGTTCAATATGTCATGTATTTATTGAGCATCTACTACACCAGTGTTTTGCTGATGAAAGATTACCATACAATTGCTCTCAAGGAGATCCCAGTCTAGCCTGGAAGATGGACCAGGCAGCAAAGTAAGAAGAATAAAGAAGCGTGTGCTGCAGTTAGGGGTCATAAGGATCTGTGGTGGAAGGACATAGGAATGAACTTTAGATGATGTGAGCTGAAGGAGGAACTGAACCATGATAAGAGCTGTGGACACAACACATCTTCCAGACACTCAGACTCTCCAGGCCTGGAGACAGGTAGGGGCCAGTTGTGTTGGAGGAATTGTTGGCAGCCATGTGGCTGGAACAGTGCCCTCCTGAGAGGAGAAGGGGACGACAGAGGATGAGATGGTTGGATGGCATCACCGTCCGACTTGATGGACTTGATGGACATGAGTTTGAGCAAGCTCCAGGAGTTGGTGATGGACAGGGAAGCCTGGTGTACTGCAGTCCACGGGGTCACAAAGAGTCAAACACGACCGAGCAACTGAACTGAAATGAGAGCAGGAGTCTGGGATGAGATGGGAAACAGGCAGGTGCCAGCTTGTACAGCACTCCCTAACCCACACCCCTGCTCCCCTGGGCCATAGCAGAGTGTTTGCTTTTATTTATTTCCTAAATGCCATGAGAACCCACTGGAGGCAGAGAATGGATGGTGGGTGGGGGCAAGTGAGAGGGCCAGATGACGGATGGTGTGCAAATGGCAGAACTGAGCTCTATTTTGAAGGTAAACCTAACAGAACTTACTCATGGATCTGTGGATGAGTAGGGGAGACTCCCGGGTCCAGCGCAGCCAGGTAGATGGTGGTGAATAGTGGACTCAGGAGCACTATTTTGCCTGAATTTCACTTGAATTCCCAATTTGCCATCCAGATTGGGGACAGAGGGGAAGAAGGCTATGTCATGTTCAAGCCAGGAGCTCAGTAATAGGCATCATGGATCCAGGGAAAGATCCAGAGCTGGCCAACACGCCTAGGTCCAAGGAGGTGAGGAGAGAAGGGATTACCTAGTGACTCAGTGGTAAAGAATCTGCCTGTCAATGCAGGAGACATGGTTTGTTTTTGGTTTTTTGTTTTTTTTTTTTTTTGAGACATGGGTTTAATCTCTGATCTGAGAAGATCTCACATGCCACAGAGCAAGTAAGCCCAGTGCCACAATTACTGAAGCCCACGCACCCTAGAGCCTGTGCTCCACAACGAGAAGTCACCACAATGAGAAGCCTGTGCACCACAACTAGAGAGTAGCCCCCACTCTCTACAACTAGAGAAAAGCCCGCATAGCAAGGAAGACCCAGCGCAGCCAAAAATAAATTTTAAAAAATTATAGTGGCTAAAGGAGAAAACTCAGTTGAAATACTTCAGAAAGCCATTAAGCGCCTTGTGGAACTCAGAACTCAAGGTTGTGTCCACAGCGCAGTGAAGTCTGAGACCTCAAGGATGGGAATGAGAAGGAATGTGTGTGTTTATGTCAGAGTCCCTAAACTACCTGTGTAAGGACCCAATGGGGCACAGAGGTGAGGGGAGAGGAGAGGAGGGAGACCTGATCCGCAGTGGACAGGTGGTGGCTGGGAAGACTAAAGGAAACAGCTTCTGGCTTTGCAGCAGGGGTGCGGGGGAGCCAGCAGCTCTCTCCAGGACAACCAGGGGAATGGAAACCACAAGGGCAGAGCACAGGAGGATATGGTAGAGAAGGGGTCAGAAGCGGTCTGTGTCAGCGTCTGTGAGAGTCCGGTCCATAGGCCCCTGGGGGAGATCTTGACTGGGGGCTCCTGTTTCCTCAGTGATCTCAGTGGTGAGGTCTCAGATGAGGGAGGAGGCTGCAGGAGGGGATGAGAGGTGGCCCCTACATTCTAAGTTTGCTTCCTAGAACAGCTGGGTTGGAAGGTCCAGGTGTTTGGGGGCTGCTGGTGACATGGAGCAGTAGATGTAGAAGCCTAGGCATTCTGAGATGAGAGGGGCTGAGGGCAAAACAAGTGGCTTTTCAGGGGTCCAGCCCCTGCACCTCCCACATGGAGCTCTCCTCCCTGACAATCAGCCTGCCTGTCGTCAGCCCCCCTCAAATCTCCATCCCCTAATCCTGGGGCTGTGGGAGACTGTGCAGTGGGCTGCAGTGTAGCTAAACGGCATCTAGAGAAAGTCCCATGGCTGAGTGGAGAAGGTACCCCAGAGTAGGGATGATCTCGAGTCTCTGCCTAGGCTGCTCACCACAACCAGAGAAGCATGTGGCCAGCCCCGAGCCAGTCGCGGTCTGAGTGCCATAGATCTCTTCTACAGCATCTTCTGCAATAGTAGGGAGTGCTCAGGGCCATCCTGACCCCCAGGCCTTCATCTGCCAAGGGGGGCACCTCATAGCTTTGCTCCTAATGCTCTCTTACCTCGCTGGGGAGGGGAAACCAGGTCAGCCTCACCCAATCTATGCATGGGGCTTCCCCAACGCACCAGGAACTCCTGGGGGCCACAGGGCAGCCCCCTGGTATACGTGGGGTCATCTTCTGGTTGCTTCGCCCGCCCTCTTCCGTGTCTGGGGGACAGAGGCTGAACTCCATGCCAGCAGGAGGTGAGAAGAGGGAATCAAGGCTCTTCCTCGGGCTAGCAGCCAGTGTGGAGGGGATGGGAGGTTAGCAGTCCGTTGTGGGGAGAGTTCCTGGGTCAATCCGGGGCCCGAGAGCCGCAGAATCATTTGATGAGAAGCCGCGGAAGGTCAGACCAAGAGTTCTTCAGGAGGGGTGGATTTGCCCGGGCGCGAGCACCACCGCCTCCCTACACAAGCACGCGCGCGCACCCTACCTCCACGACATACTACACAAGGAGGACCAGGTGCCGGAGAAGGCGCGACCCAGGGCTGAGCTTCCTCGTGTCTGGGAAAGAAAACTGGGCGGCGGGGCCATCTTGGGAAGGGAAAAAGCTGCAAGTCAAGACCTTGACCAAAGAGAGAGCCGAGGATTCAACGAGACCAGGAGCGAAACCGTGAAGGGCTTTGCCAGCAAACCCGACGCCGCCGAGTCGGGAGGGCGGCGGGTTCCGGCTGCCAGGGCGTAGCCCAGAGAACGCGCACCGGCCGGTGTAGAAAGTCTAGGTGCGCTTCCCGGAGGAGGAGTAAGAGGATTTGCTGCTTGAGAGGCCAGGTTGAATGGAGGGGGCGGGGCCCGGGTGGGCTGGGCCCAGCGGCGGCCCCCTGCCGAGAGGAGGGGACGGGCCTAGTACTTAAAGTCGAGACGAGGGAGGCCCCACCCGGACCCGCCGCACCATCTCAACTGCGAGGGTCTCTCAGCTCACCGTGCTTCTTCGCAGAAACAGCATCCCTGCTCAGCCCCTAACCGGGCGACACCTGGGCGGGCGCGAGGGCCCGAAGAAGCCCAGTCTACGCGTTCTAAGTGGCCGCGGGCTCCCGGGAGCAACCCACCCGGGGTGAAAAGGAGTACGGGTGAGGGCGCGGGGCGGGCGGGCGGGCGGGACCCTGGTCCACGCCGCACGGCCTCCGGCGCCAGGGAGGACCGGCGGCGCGGCATTAGGACCCAGGCGCGCCCCGGGGGTGTGTCGCCGGCTCCCGCCGCCGGCCTGTAGAAGACTGCGAGGTAGGGGTCCCGAAGCCCCGGGTGTGGACCCGTGGCGTGCGCGCGGGTGTGCAGCGGTTCTGCGGCTGACCGCTGGGCTGTGGCCGCGGGCACCAGGTGCGCGTTCCATCTCCATCCATGCGGCAGGTGCCCGCGGCGGGAAGGCCGTCCGGTCTCCGTCGCAGAGCCGTGCTGGGCTGGGAAGCGGAGCCGTCGAGGCGCTGGGAGGAACGCGAACGCGGCCGGCCTGCCCCGGTCCCCGGCGTAGTGGGCGAGAGGGTCTTGGGGGCTTCCCAGCCGGGGCGGGGGTTCCCGGGGTGAGTTCGGCCTCTAGGGAGTGGGAATCCAGGTGGGTACATGGGTGGTTGGGGGAAGCACAGGACGACTTCGTGGGCACGGCGCGCTTAACGCCGTTTTGAAACAACAGTTTTTGAACCTACGAGATAGCCGGGGGAAGGGTGGAAGGCTTGCAAATAGCGGGGCGGAGTTGTGGGGTCCCCAGCACCTCGAACTCCAGGGTCTTCGCAGGCGGGCGTCACCCCCCGCCCCTGGAAAGCCTCATTTTATATTCTACCCGACACCTTCGGCGCTGCGCGGCAGCCTGCCTACTCTTAGGGGTCCCTGGTTCTCTGACTGTCTGTCCCCTGTGCGGCCACGGCAGTCTCTCGGTCGCCGCTCTGACACCTGAGGGCCGGCACGGGGGTGTACTGTTTACGTGCACTTGAATCGTGCGGCACGGGAGTAGGGTGTGCACCATCCCCACCCTTCCATACCCTCGTCACCCTCGTCCTCTGTCCACCCCTGCGCCTCTGCTGCTAGGTTTACTGCCCCCGCGTCTCCCTTCTGCATACCGCCGGGGCTTCTGCCCCGGGAGACAGTCCGCATTCTGCACGACCCCTCCCCCCGACCCCCACGGTCTCCGAGTCGGAGGCTCTTTCCTCTCGTGCACGCGGCCGCTCCTGTCGCTTCCTTCCTTGAACAGAGCGACACAAACAGCGTGGAGCATCCATCCGGGGCTCGGCGCAAAGAGCGCGCACGCCCCACCCCGCCCCCGCGCCGTCTCCCAAGAGGACCAACGGCTCCGCCTCCCAGGAGGCCCGGAAAGTGGGTGGTGCTGAGGGAAGGAGGTCGTTGCCTCAGGTCACCCACTGTGACCCCTGGCGCGGGAGGTTAGGGGCGACTGCACGTGATGGGTCTGGATAGCGCCAGGGACCGACGTGAGAGTGAGAACCGAAGAGATGTGCTGGGAGAAGAGCCCCCGCCCGGTTCCCGGACTTTGCACGGAAGGCTTGAGAGAGGGAGGCTGTCTTCTGCAGGGAAGGTGGCCAGACAGGTCTCCTCCCTTCAGATTTCTGCAACTAGCGTGTCCTTCCTTCCTTCACGGGGTACTGTTAATTATTCCTGGAGAAAACATGCTGAGAACACCTCCCCACCTCCCTCCTCTCCCACCTGGGCAAGCCCTTAGCAGATGGGTTGAAGAATAACAGGAAGTGGCTTCCTCTAGCTCCTCAAGGGGCCCCTGGCTAGTGCTGTCCCCTGCTCCTTTTTCTCCCAGGGTCTCTGGGAAGGGTAAGAAAGACTCAGCAGGGGTTGGTGAGGGGTGGGCAGCAGATGTGCAGGAGAGGCTGTCCAGAACTGACGCATGGAGCTGGTGACAATTCTTTGGTTTGCCTTACAGAAAACTCTTCTGTCATGTCGCAGAATGGATACTTTGAGGATGCAGGTGTGTACCTTTCAGGTGTGGGTGTTTGTAGAGAGCTTCTTGGTCAAAAGACTTTAGGGGACCTAGTCCATCCACCTGTAATCATGGTCCTCTGCTGGTGCTGGGATGCCTTTGGATTCTACCTCCAGGAGGTTGTGGTGTGGTCAGAGAGGCAGCTGACACTGCCCTGGATACTGGCAGGTCTCTGGTGGTCCTGGGGTCCTGGGAGAGCGAGCTGCTCCCCATCCTGGGCTCTGTAGACCATCTGATATGTCATGGTTTGCTGTTAACAATGCTCTGGTTATCTGACCAGGTTTTAGGCCAAATGTTGTATATGCCCACATTCCTAAGATCCTGCCCGGCCCTGTGAGGGAGGGGCTGCCACTGTCCCTCTAAAGAATTGCAGTCTCTGCACCTCAATTTTCCCTGCTTGCACCAGCCTAGCTCTCTCCCTCCCCATATCTCTGGGGTGGCTACATGCTCCTGTGCCCAGGTTCGGGAAGTGGCCTGACCATCATTTAGTGGGACAGTGCCTGGACAGAGTGGCAGTGTGTTCTATATAGGGTTCCCAAGGCATGATGACTGCATGTACCAGGCTGCTGGTGGGCAAGTCCCAGGAGCCTTGCCGTGAACTGGTGGTATCTATTGGGTAGGTCCTAGGTTGAGCTCAGGATAGGGGAGAAGTGGGGCAGTGTGAGGGACATTCTGGGAAACAGACAGTGCTGGTGGGGGTGGTAGAGGCTGGGACAGGTTGGGGCTGGGGAACCAAGCAGTCTAAGCAAAGCAGATCTAGAACTGGGGAGGAAGGTGTTTTTCATGGACATGAGCTCCATGACAAGTAGGAGAAGGATGTCTTTTGACTTAATAGTTCTTCTCTGGGCTCTGGGTGCAGTGCAGACCTGGAGCTAGGGGTCACAAGTCCATGAGGGTGTTGATAGGGGAGGCCTAGTGCTTCCTACCCAGAAAGAGCCCAGGCTGAGCACAGGATACCGGGGGAACAGGGCCTGGGATGTAAAGAGGAAACCAGCAGATGAGAGTGGAAGTGAGTCAGGGTGAGTCACTGCCTGGCAGGTGGAGGCGTGCTACTGACCCTTCCCTGTCCCCACATGGGTGTTTTTAGGTGTTTGTGGGATCTGAGCTACAAGGGCCCTGGGAGAATCACAAGTGGTGGCCCACAGGGGACCCACAGGACATAGTGAGGAAGAGGGGCCAGATGAGCCAAGAGTAAGGCAGGGAGGGCCCTCGGGGGACTTGCCAGAGGAGGAAGGTTCTGTTGAGCCTTGAAGAAGGCCCTCCGGGGAGGGAAGCCCTCAGCTTACAGGACAGGAGCTGGCCCGTCTGGGGTGCTGGCCACTTGGCCTGAGGAGTAAGAGATTGAGGTGGTGGTGGGACTGGGCCTGAGGGACCAGGGATCTGGACTGGAGCAGCAAGGCTGGCTCAGGCTGTTGGCCCAGAGGCAGCGAGAAGCCCCAGCAGGACTCAGGGCAGCATGTCAGCAAGGCGGCTTCCTATACGAGGGAGCCTATGCTGTGGGGCAGTTGCAGGAACTGAGAGGCAGACCAAAAGGAAGGGGCAGCAGGCTCTGTGCTCTGGGGTCCCAAGGCCTGAGATGAGGCCTCCTTCTGGGGTCCTGTCCCCTCTCTGTCCCTTGCTCTATTTCTCTGGCTCTCTTGCTGCCTGGGCCTTGTCTGATGTCACACTGAGGCTTCTCGGCCTTAATGCTTTGCCCCCAACACCCTCCATGTGACAATGAGGTCTGGATACTGCAGGGCTCTGGCTTCCGTTGGGTTGCTTCTGAGGAGGGAGCAACCCTCCCCAGAAGCCAAATAGCTCTCTCCTCCCTGGGGAGCCAGACAGGTCCAGGTCCCACAACCTGGAGGTTCTGGGAAGGCAGTGGCCAGGCAGGCTCAACTGTGTCATTGTACCATGTACCTGGCCCAGTGTTTGTGGAATGAACATGTCTTTCTCTAGCTAAAGGATAGGCATGGCACAGAACCGTACATGGTTCCCACAGCTGAAGAATGTTCGAGAAAACTGTTGGGTAGGGGGTGCCAGCTGGCTGCTATACTCGGGCTGGGCCAGGACCAGATATTGGGCCTACCTGAGCCAGGGCTTCCTTCCCGGCCGCTAGAGGCCACCCTCACCGCTCACCAAGACTGCACCCAGTAGGACAGCCCAGGGGCCCTGCTCCTTTGGCTCAGAATCCCTCTCTCCCATGTGTAGCACTGACAGCCAGGCCCTCTTGGGGGGGTCTCTCTTGGTGGTGGTTGGGGCTCCAGGCTACCTCAAGTGTGACACAGATGATGCCTCTGAAACCCGTGAGGAGAGCCTGAGGGATGAGGCCTTCGACACCGTCAACTCCTCCATTGTGTCTGGCGAGAGCATCCGCTTTTTTGTCAACGTCAACCTCGAGGTGCAGCCTACCCAGTCTGGTATGGGGGTTGTGGCAGGGACAGGTTGGGGGGGCATGCATGGGACTGGGGACTGAACAGATGCGGCCACACTTCACCACGGAGACCTGAAGGGCTGGGGCAGCACCCTGAGCCCTCCCGCTTTCCTCTAGCAGAGAGTGAATCACCTGGCGGCTACGGGCTCCTACACACCTCCCGCAAGGTGAGCGGCCCGTCGGCTGGATGGGAAACATTTGGTTCCAGGCCACTAGCTGGGGATGGAGGTGGTCACTTCCCTGAGAGAGCTCATATCAGCCTGGGGCTGACCACACTGGCCTTCTCTCTGGGAAGGGGGTGTCAGCCAGGGACAGTCACAGCGGAGGGGTCCAGGGAAGGACAGAGGGTCTTATTTATGGGCCTGTGTGGTTCTGTGCACGGGGTCCCCACAGTACCTGAAGTTAAAGAACTTTGAGGAAGAGATCCGTGCACAGCGGGACTTAGATGGCTTCCTGGCACGGGCCAGAATCATCCTGAATGAAACAGCCACCTCCCTGGATGACGTGCTGCGGGCTATGCTGTGCCGCTTAGCCCAAGACCCCTACAACAGCGAGCCAGACTGCAACCTGGACCTGCTCACGGCCATGCTCTTCACTGACGCAGGGGCTCCCATGGAGGGTAAAGGTAAGGGCTGTCTCTTGGCCTGGGCGGGAGGTCAGGGAAGTGGACCATCTGACTCTCCACTTTGTTAGCAGTTCACCTGCTGTCGGACACCATCCAAGGGGTCACTGCCACAGTAACAGGGGTACAATACCAGCAGTCATGGATCTGCATCCTGTGAGTTGCCAGGCCACCATGTTGGCCTCCCCACGTCACCTCAGAGACAGGCATCCAGTAACCCTGTGAAGGCTGGCCTGCTCAGTCTGGGGGGAGTGAGGAATTCATCCCATCGGGTCTTTTTTCCTCCTTAACAGAGGTCACTGGGGTCATGGTTGGGAGTTCTGGGTGGCGGGGGTGGAGCCCCAGCTCCCAAGGGTAGCAGCCATGTGCCGTGTGCCCTCCCTGTCCCACCAGCTGTACCTCCAAGGCCCTGCTGAGGCGACACGTGTGCATCAGCCGCCTGGTCCGCCCGCAGAACTGGGGGCAGAATTCCTGTGAGGTGCGGTTTGTCATCCTGGTGCTGGCCCCACCCAAGATGGTGAGGAAGGGTTTCAGGTGGCTCTGTTTCCTGGGAAAGAGGGTACCAGGTTACCCTGCCCTCTCCTTGGGGGCATCTCTCCCACTGCAGGCGGCCTACAGAATCGGCCTCTGAAGGCCATATTCCCACCCTGTCTGTTCATCCCTGGGTTTGTCTGAAGAATACTTGCTACGTCCTCATTAAGCCCTGATTTCCCCAGAAGTTGCCCAAAAGATTATATTTCCTTCCTGACTGAAAAGAGATACTCCTTAAAAGTATTACTGTTCAAACACAGGGGCCTTTCTTTGGCCTGCACGATGCTGACTCTTCTAATCGGCTGACCGTGATTTGTTGACCAAAGAGTCCCACTCTTTCCTGGGCTGTTTATCCCCTGGCCAGGGGCAGATTATCTCACTTTTGTGGGGGCTGAGCCATACAATTTGGGGAATCTTCTTTTATGGGAGAGGATTTAAAAATCTTGAGTAGAAAATGGCAAGGATCCCCCTCCAGGCTTGGGAAGGGCCTTAATGCTTAATTAGGCTTTTTGATGATTCTGCCCCTGCCTCTGGTGTAGACTCAGAGCTTCAGATGGCCCCTCCCCAGGCTTTCTCTATGCAAAGAGGTGCTAATGGGATCACAGACACAGTGAATCTCTCTAGATGTTATTGTGCCGGGAACAAAGAGCATTTAGGGCAGCAGGCACCTCTTGGGTCAGAGGAGTAACAGCTGACAAGGTGGCCAGAACAGTTGGAAAGAGCAGAATCCCTAGGGCTGAGTGGCTAGCCTGGCACCTTGAGATATGCCAGCCAGCCTGATACCTGGCTCCTCCTCGGGAGAACAGGCCTGTTCTAAAGCTACCAGAAAGCAGTGGGTGCAGGTGCAGGCCTGGGACACAGCTTTGGGCAACCCAGAGGGGTGGATACCGCTCCCAGGGGCCAAAGTGGTCGAGGTGAGAGGTTGCTGTGGTGGAGGCTGGACACAGAGTTCACAGACAGGGCTGACCTTGGCCAAGCGAGAGGGATAAGGCTAGATGGCCTGGAACCCCTCTGAAAATCAGATAAAGCAGCAAACAGTGCAAATGCCCCAGGTGAAAAGCAGTTGAGCAAACATTTTTTTCCATCATCAGTATTTCATTATCCACAATTACACAGATTTAACCTGAGACTGTAAGAAAAATACTAGGTCAGTGGTAGTCTAGTGGTCTGCTGATCTGGTGGCAATCGTGGCAGGATCCGCTATGTGTGAATGTTGGGGGACTCCACCTGGATCATGGGGAGAGTGGCCAGGGCTGGGGAGGGTGCCCTCCACTCTACAGTGGCTACAGATGTGATTCTCTTACCCCATCCCCAGAAAAGCACCAAGACTGCCACAGAGGTGGGACGTACATTTGCCACCATGTTGTTAGACATCACCTTCCGCCAGAAGCTCCTGAAGACCCACACAGAGGAGGAATTCAAAGAGGCCCTGGTCCAACAGAGACAGCTGCTCACCGTAATGAGCCACTGTCCGAGTATCAGCATGGACTACAGCACGAGCTCCATCTGCCTCGTCAGACACCCACAGGTGCAGGGCAGACATGGCCTGGGTGGGCAGCCCAGGGCAAGGACACAGGGCTGATGGGCATGTCCTTTTCCCAGCCCCCACAGCAGAAGGACTTTCTCCCCATGGGGAAGGGCATCCAGGAGGACATCGCCCGCAGGTTCCCCGTGTACCCACTGGACTTCACTGATGGTAAGTGTCCCATGACCCTCTCAGAGGTTGGCCTGTACCTCAGGCCCCTGGCCTGGCCTGCCTCCCCAACACACCCTCCATCCCGTCTCCCTTTCCTAGGCATCATCGGGAAAAACAAGGCTGTGGGCAAATACATCACCACCACCCTGTTCCTCTACTTCGCCTGCCTTCTGCCCACGATTGCTTTTGGGTCCCTCAATGATGAGAACACAAAAGGGGTCATCGGTGAGGGGTTGGAGGCTAGCAGGGAGTGCTGGGGGGGGCGGGGGGCAGTCCAGCGCCACGGTGCCTCCCTGACCACCTCACTTCCTCAGATGTGCAGAAGACCGTGGCCGGGCAGAGCATTGGAAGCCTCTTGTATGCACTCTTCTCTGGGCAGCCGCTGGTGGTGCTGCTGACAACTGCACCCCTGGCCCTCTACATCAATGGTGCAATGGGGGGTGAGAGTGGGAAGGTGGTTCCTGGGGTCCCTGCCCCAACCTGGCCCTGACTGCTCACTCCTGTCCTGCTGCCCGCAGTGATCCGTGGCATCTGTGATGACTATAATCTGAACTTCAGTACCTTCTATGCATGGACAGGCCTGTGGAACAGTTTCTTCCTCACACTTTATGCCCTCTTCAACCTCAGCCTGGTCATGAGTCTTTTCAAGAGGTAACAGAGCCTTCCCTAAGCTTCTGGGACTTTCAAGCAGGAGGGAGACCAAGGCCAGGGATGTGGGTCAGCTTCCATGCCACCCTCCAAGGCCCTGTAACCCCAGATAAGAGGGGGTGCCCCCACCATATCACTACCCCAAGGGGGAAGCTTGGGGCCCTGGCCCTCTTCACGCAGGAGGTAGGAGCCATGCCGAGGCTTGGGGAAACCCACCCTCTACAATTTACCCCATCTTACGAGACATACCTTCTGCTGGCAGGTCAACAGAGGAGATCATTGCCTTGTTCATTTCTATCACGTTCGTTCTAGATGCTATCAAGGGCATGGTCAAAAGTGAGTATTATACAGCCAGTGGCCACCTGCTGCAGGGGAAGCTGAGTTGAGATGGGGGTACAGACTGTGGCAAGGCAGCCAAGAAGCATGCAAGCTAAGGCTGCTTCCACGGTCCAGGGTGCTATGGGAGCCATGACTGACAACGCGCAGCAATCAGCAGGTGACAGAGCTGCCTTAGGCAGCATCAGAGGCCCTGGGCCAGGCAGGATTCGCTGTCAGAAATGGACAAAGGGCAGGGTGTGAGGTGCTGGGTAGACAGACAGGTTGAGGAATCCTGGCTGACAGAAGGCCAGCTCTCTCCTCTTCCGCCCAGAATCCCTTTCTCCCCTCAGGGCTCCTTCCGCCCACATCTAGGAGGAAGTTGCTAGGCCCAGGCTCCCAGAGCCCAGATGACTGAATTCTGATGGTCTGTACCCATAGTCTTCCAGAAGTACTACTATGGCCATGACACTAGACTCTTCAAAGAGGAGGAGTCCTTGGTGAACCTGCTGGGCCTCAACAGTAGCCTCCACACTGCCCTCAACACCAGCTTCCTGACTAGCCCACCGGAGCTAACTACAACGGGCAGCCAGGACGCCGAGCCCCTGGCCCGGGACACGGCTGTGCTCAGCCTCCTTATCATGCTGGGCACACTCTGGCTGAGCTATACCCTCTACCAGTTGAAGAAGAGGTGAGGGGTGCCCCCTGGGTGAGGGGGACACAAGCCCCTAGGCCACACTGACACTCACCTGCCTCCGTAGCCCCTACCTGCACCCCTACATGCGTGAGATCCTGTCAGACTGTGCCTTGCCCATTTCGGTGCTTACCTTCTCCCTCATCTCTTCCTACGGCTTTCAGGAGATTAAGAGTAAGTTAGACCAGCCGTGGGGGGGGAATGGGGTGGGTTGCTCTGTGGGGGATGCAAGCTTGAGCAGGGGCCTGTACCCTACTGCAGTGGTCAAGTTTCGCTACAGCCCGAGTGAGAACCTGTTCGAGATAGCCGAGATGCACTTGCTATCCCCGGTGGCCATCAGCAGCGCCATGGGCCTCGGCTTCCTCCTCTCCATGCTCTTCTTCATAGAGCAGAACCTGGTGGCTGCCTTGGCTAACTCCCCACAGAACAGGTTTGCAGGGCTGGGGATGGAGGGGTGAGCATGTGCCCAACCTTCCAGGGGCCAAGAGGGCTCTGGCCATATGTGACCCTGCCCGCTGCAGGCTGGTAAAGGGCACTGCCTACCACTGGGACCTCCTGCTCATCGCCATCATCAATACTGGGTTGTCTCTGTTTGGGCTGCCCTGGATCCATGCTGCCTACCCCCACTCCCTGCTGCATGTGCGAGCACTGGCTTTGGTGGAGGAGCATGTAGAGAACGGGCACATTTACGAGACGTGAGTGTGGAGAGGGCCCCTCGAGATGTGAGGCCAGAGTCACAAGGGCCCTGAGGTGGGGGGCAGCCCTGGGCCACATGGGACTTGAGGAGGGATACTGGCTTGGGGGACAAGGGCCCAGAAGTGACAGAGCCTGGTAAGCATGTGACCTGGGATGGACACAGCCCCGTGGACCAGGCCAGAGTGACTCGATGCACTGGACCCTCACAGGATTGTGAACGTGAAGGAGACACGGCTGACCTCCCTGGGCACCAGCATCCTGGTGGGCTTCTCCCTCCTGCTGCTGCCCTTCCCACTACAGTGGATCCCCAAGCCTGTGCTCTACGGCCTCTTCCTCTACCTCGCGCTCACCTCCATCGACGGCAACCAGCTGTTTCAACGTCTGGAGCTGCTGCTCAAGGACCAGGTGAGTGGCCCTGAGAGTGGGGGCCGGGGTGGGGGATCTGGCTCCAGACCTGCCCACACCTGGTCCCTGCCACCCACAGACGTCATACCCACCCACCCACTACATCCGGAGGGTGCCCCAGAGGAAGATCCACTACTTCACAGGCCTGCAGGTCCTGCAGCTGCTGCTGCTCTGTGCCTTTGGCATGAGCCCACTGCTCTACATGAAGATGGTCTTTCCCCTCATCATGATTGCCATGATCCCCATTCGGTACGGAGGGTGGACAGCAGGCAGAAAGGACTCAGCGGGGCGGGAGAGGGTGGGCTAGAATGGCTGCTCTCTGCCTATTCCTCCCTGCCCCAATGCTTATCTTCCTGCCTGTTCCTCCTCCCCGCAGCTACAAGGTGCTGCCCCAAATCATTGAAGCCAAGTACTTGGATGCCATGGATGCTGAGCACTGATGTTCTGACTAGCAGGTCCTGGCCGCACCCCATTTGCCCATTTCTCCAGGTCTTCCCAGGCTGGCTGTGTAGCTGTGTGTGGGCATCCGGGAATGCTGCTCTGTGCTGCACCCCCTCACAGCTGTCCCAAGTGGCCGAGGGTGCCTGGGCACTCAGGGAGCTCTGAGGGATGTGTCTGCTCCTCTCCCCACTAGCCCTTTGCTTTGGGTCCAGAAGGCTGCTCAGGGCAGCTTCTGCCCAGGGTGGGACTAAGCAGGACGGATTTTCTTTTGATAAAGAGTGTGAGGTGGCTGAAAGAGAAACCATTTCCTTGATTGTGTAAGGAACTTCCTGGATGCACATTAGAGAATAAAGCTTCTGTTTCTATGCTTCTACATGCCACCTCCATCCATGCTGCCCTGCCCCAGCCTTTGAAGGCCACCCGAGGACTCTAGGGAGGAAGAGACCCTCCCAGGGGAAGAGGGATGAAAGGGACTGACTGTTGAGCGCCCCCTGAGGGTTGTTGCTTCCAGCTCCGCAGAGCACCCCAACAGGGAAGTGTGGAAGATCCAGGAGGCCCTTGTACTGCCGTGTTGCCAGGAACCTGCAGGGAAAGTGTTCCAGGAACAGCACGTGCGAGGGCCCCAAGAAGAAGGCTCGAGGCCAGTGAAAGGTGGCTGGTGGGGTGGGACAGGCAGTCACCATGCTGCTTGCAGGATGGGTCAAAGTAAAAGTGGTAGTCACTAAGTCTGTCCGACTCTTTGCGACCCCATGGACTGTAGCCCACCAGGCTCCTCTGTCCATGGAATTCTCCAGGCAAGAATACCAGAGTGGACTGCCATTCTCTTTTCCCAGGGGATCTTCCCAACCCAGGGACCAAACTCAGGTCTCAAGCATTGCAGGTGAATTTTTTACCGTCTGAGCCACCAGGGGAGCCTGCAGGATGGGTAGCTAAGTTTAAAGAGGGGGTCAGAAAGTGTACTGTGCACCCAGGACAGAAGTCTATGAGGAAGCAGCTAGGGACCAGAAAGAGAGAGGTGCCCTGCTCCAAGTGCCACGGAGCCACCTACTCACATAACAGCAGGTGACCCTTCTATGGGGCCCCTCCCCAGTAGCCTGGGTGTTCCCTCCAGGTAGGGCCATGTCCAGGATCACCAGGTAAGAAGGCAGGCACCCCCCCCCCATCTGAGTCCCAGCCACATACCACCTACGCCAAGGAGACAACTCAGAGGAGGCTGGGCATGGCCACTGGCACTTTCCGAGGAAACACCCAGCTGGGCTTCGCAGGCAGCAGAGGAGCAAAGGGATGAGGTCCTGTCCTCACCCATACCTGTTGCCACAGTCTAGGGAAGCAAACATTAAATCCAGGCCCCAGGCCAAGCTGCCAGGACTGAGGAACAGTGATGGGAGGGGACAAAGCTTAGGCCTGGGAGTGACACACCAGCACTGAGGACCCCTACCCCCCAAGCTACTACACACAACAGGCTTTTCTGACTGTCCTTGGGGTTGGGCAGCTCCTCTTTACCAAGGTAACACCTGCAGAAAACAAGGGAGCCACTCCAGCCCTCTGAAATCCCCCCAGGGAATGGCTTCACCAGGGCACAGTAAGGGTCTGGGGCAGCTGAGTCGGGCCCTTAGTTGGTCCCCCAGGCTGAACTATGACATATCAACCCAACGGGGTCAAGTACTCCATCCCCCATCCCTGCCACAAAAATGAATCTGGAGTTACAATCATAAACCAGCACTGTAGCTGCTCTAATGTACACCAGCATAAAGAAAAAGCACTCACCACCCCACACTGCCTGCCCCACAACCCAGATGGCAAACACAACAGAGGCCAGCTGAGTGGCGGAGTGGATTTCGCATGGAGAAGTTCAACGCGTGATCTGAGACTTGAAAGACAAAAGGGGAAGACAGAATATTCCAGCTAGCAATGGTACACAAACAGCCTCAACACAGCTCTGCCCTCATCTGGCCATCCCACCCCTCAGCCCTCTTTCCTGACCCTGAGAGGTTTCCTGCTTCTGCCTAAAGGGTCTCAGAAGACAGATGCCTGCCTGGGGAGGTTTCAAAGCAGCTATGCCCAATTTATTATGGAAGAAAGTACCTTCTGGAATTTTTATTTGCTGCATTTAAAAAACATTGAAGGCTGTTTGTATGGTTCTTCCCCAAACCGTTAACCCTTTGAAGCATTAACACCCAAGGTCCTTTCAGGATTCCAGGCCTGGAGGGCATAAGAGACCACTGAATCCACAAGGGCAAGAGGATGGTGTTGTCCTTTGGCCAAAGTCTCTCCAAACAGAGTCAGCTGCTCCTGACAGCTGGGTAACACCGCCAGAAAGTGGTAATCCTGAAGGAAATACTTGGACAGGTGCCTGCCTGATAGAGGTGGTTTCAGGCTACCCCTCTCCAGATCCCCAGCCAGAGTGGTCATCACCGGCCCCAGGAGTCAAGCTGCTAAAGTATTCTTGCAACTCAAGCAGGGCCCGGAAGCGATGGGAAATGGTGTTCTTCTCAGCCTTGGGCATCTCTGCATACCTACAGGGTGACAATAACAGCTCAGAGAAGAGGGAGCCCAGATTCGGGGAGGGTGTGTACACCTTACCGCATCCTGGAGCCCAAAGCTCAGAGTCCCTAGTAAAAGGTAGCAGGGCCACCAGCTCCTGGCAGCCAGAGTTAATTTTTTAAAAATCAAAGAGTCTTAAATTCCACTGTAGGTAGAAATCCATATTAATCTGTGTGGAAGGATACTAAATTTGTTCTAGTGTGTCCAAAAGTCATTAAAAGGAAGCTGGGGACAGGGGGATGAGCTGCATGTTTGATTACCTTTGTCATCTGTTGACAGGAAGCAGTGGGGCCTAACAGAGCAAACACAGCAATTTTCTCCAGGGCACTGCGGGGCGGGCAGGTGGGCAGGGGAAGTGGGCCTTGAACAGCCAGCCAGTAACCTGCCACCCATGTCAGGACTCCAATGAGCTGAGAATCCCATACTCCAGTTGTTACTTTCACATCTTTGCCCTCCAATACAGTGGTCACCAGTATGTGGCCATTTAAATTTAAACCAATTACAATTGAATAAAAATAAATTCTGTTCCTCAGTTGCTCTAACCACATTACAAATGCTCTACAACCACATGTGGCTAACATCTACTGGATCACACAGTGCAGCTACAGAACATTTGTGTCACTGAAGCGATGTTTCATGTTGTCCTCAGTCCTGTTGTAAGGCCTCAGGCCACGCTCCTGAAGGGTCCCTCCAGCTTGACAAATCCGATTCCCAATAATGGCCAACGTGTCCCATGTAAACAAGTGGGGGCTAGCCTGAAATACTGAGAACACCTGGCAAGGGGGTGGGGGGGGGGAGGGCGGGAAGTGGGCGTTCGTTAATGTGGTGCCCAGCTGTTAACATTTTTCCAAACTAGATGAGGGTCAGATAATCATCCATCCATCGCGAAGCTGACAAGCCCAAGTCAGAGAGGGGAAGCTACATAGCTGCTCTGCGGTGAGCTGAGCCCGAGAACCCAGGACTTCAAGCTACACCCAGCTGCCTCCCAGCTGTGGACTGTGTCACTCAGATTCCTTGCATCCACCCCCAGCAGAGCTGCCTTCAACTGGAAAGGCACCTCAGAGCCTGCCCCCGCCCGTGTCCGCATGCCTGCACCTGGGTTGGGCATTGGCCCAACCCAGACCACGGCCATCCGACCCCACACCCCTGGAAATAACTGGGGCTCCTTACGTCTGCTCATATCCATCAGGCTGAAAGCAGGGGTCCCAGCCAAAGTCCCGGCAGCCACGGGGCACCACAATCCGGCCCTGCCAAAGAAAAGGGGGCATAGCTATGTCACTGGACGTGGAGATGCACTGTGCACTAAACTATGCACAGTTTAGTTTAGTTAATGAATTCGGTTAAACCCTAGTCACTCATATTATTTCAAGGGGTCCACGGTGCCGGCAAATGATTGCTGAACACACAAAAAATGCAGAGCAGGAGAGCTCGCTCCCCACAGACAGGGAGGAACCACATGCTTGATCAGGCCACTGATACCCCTGGGACCAGCCTCCCTCTCCAAAGTTTTGACAAACTGTGACCTCACTGAGGAAAAGTCAATTTTGAAAAATTAACAGAAAAAAAAAAAAAGAAAAATTAACAGAAAACATTTTCCCCTAAGTGGAAGTTTGAGGGTCCTAAACTTTGCCGACAAACCCTGTATCTCCTACTGTTACTACACTTACCAAAATACAAAGATGGCTCTAACAAATAACACAATAGCACAATGTTCAACTCAAAAATAGCTCAATAAGTATTGGCTGTAATAGGCAAATTCCAAAAGGAAAATTTTACAAAGAGAACAAGTGTCATGAGATATCGGGTTACTTTGGGAGTTAAAAAAAAAAACAAACACATTAAAAATACAAGGGAGGTAGTAGAGGATGGGAATTAGCCACATAAATTCCAAGTCCTTTAGACCAAACGCAAATTCTGCTTTTGCTAATGGGGAACTGTGTGACCGAGGCCAGTTACTGAATCACTCTGAACTTCACCCATGCGACAAATGTTTTTTGAATACCTTATCAAGGCAGGCAGTGTTTTTAGCACTGGGATCAAAGAAAGCCTTAGCCTTGCCTTCACAGAATGGATCTCTTCAGCAAAACAAGCACTGCACCAGTAAACAAATGAATGATTACCAAATCATCAGAGGGCACAAACTGGGAGCTGGGCTCAAGAATAACAGGCTGGGGAGCTCAGGGAAGGCCTGAGTGAAGATGGGACACTCTGACCACATAAAGGCGAGGGTAGGACATTCTAGGTGGAGGACAGAGCTGTGCCAAGGTCCTGAGATGGAGAAGGGCCTAGCACACACCCTGCTGAAAGGACTATGTGGCTGGGGTTTAGAGAGCATGGGTGAGAACAGGACAAGAAGAAACAAGGCTACCTCATTTAAAGTAAGGGCTGGCAAACAATAAAGCACAAAAACAAAGGACAAAAACAACAAAGCCACAGCTGGGGAGACAACAGGGAATGGCGGCGGTGGCCGTGATCGGGCCCAGTCAGCAGCATAGCAGCTGCTCAGTCACAGGGCAGGAAACTGAGCCTGTGGTTGGTCAAACTTTTGATTTCTGAGAGAATATTTCTGTGAGAGTAGAAGACCACTATAATCAACGTCAAAAAATTTCACCAGGCAATACAATCTAGTAATCCCATTTGTGGATATAGATCCAAAAGAACTGAAAATGGGATGTTGAAGAGATATTTGCACACCCATGTTCACAGCAGCATTATAATCGAAAATGTGGAAGCCATTCAAGTGTTCATCAACAAGTATAGGCAAACCTCAGAGAGATTGTGGGTTCAGTTCCCGACCACTGTAATAGAGCAATTAATCACAATAAACCAAGTGACATGAATGTTCTGGTTTCCTACTGCATATAAAAGTATGCAATAGCATTATGTCTTAAAAACAATGCTTGTCGGCAGAGTGGGGCGGGGGAAGGAGAAAAAAAAAAAAAAACAATGCTTGTCTTTGTTGTTCAGGCACTAAGCCATGTCTGACTCTTTGCGACCCTGTGGACTGCAGCACACCAGGCTCCTCTGCCCTCCACTATCTCCCAGAATTTGCTCAAATTCATGTCCATCGAGCCTGAGATGTTATCTAACCTTCTCATTCCAGTACCACATTGGATATTTTCTGACCTGAGGGGGGCTCATCTTCTGGTGTCATTATCTTTTTGCCTTTTCATACTGTTCATGGGGTTCTTGCGGCAAGAATACTGAAGCGGATTGCCATTTCCTCCTCTAGTGAATCACGATTTGTCAGAACTCTTCACTATGACCTGTCTGTCTTGGGTGGCCCCAGACTCATAGATTCATTGAGTTACACAAGCCCCTTCACCACAACTAGGCTGTGATCCATGAAGGGAAAATAAAAAACATAAATATCTTAATTTAAAAACACTTTATTGCTAAAAAATGCTAGCCATCATCTGATAGTACAGGGTTGCCACAAACTTTCAATTTGTAAATACACAGTATCTTCAAAGCTCAATAAAACAAGATATGCCTGTAAATAAAGTGGTACATACATACAATGGAATATTATTCAGCCTTAAAAAAGGAGATCCTGTCACATGCTACAACATGGATGAGATGAAGACATTATGCTAAGTGAAATAAGACAGTCACACAAAAACAAACACTGCAGGACTCCACTTATATGTGTCTGAGGTAGCTGAACTTAGAAACAGAGGTAGAATGGTGCTTACCAGGTGCTGGGGAGAAGAGAGGAAGTGAAGTGAAGTGAAATGAAGTTAAAAGTCACTCAGTCATGTCCAACTCTTTGCAACCCCACAGACTGTATTCTGCCAGGCTCCTCTGTCCATGGGATTCTCCAAGCAAGATACTGGAGTGGGTTGCCGTTCCTTTCTCCAGGGGGATCTTCCCAACCCAGGGATTGAACCCAGGTCTCCTGCATTGCAGGCAGATTCTTTACTGTCTGAGCCACTAGGGAAGCCCAGACGAGAGGAAGGTGGACTGTTATTCAATGGGCATAGTTTCAATTTTGCAAGATGAGAAATTTCTAGAGATCTTTTGTACAATAGGGTACACTACTGTACACTTAATGGTGAAGATGATAATTTCTGAAACCTGTTTTTTTACCATAAGAACTGAACATCTCATCAGGGAGGCTTCCCTGATGGCTTAGTGGTAAAGAATCTGCTTGCCAATGCAGGAGATATGGGTATGAACCCTGGATCGGGAAGATTCCCTGAAGAGGAAATGGCAACACACTCCAGTAATCTCGTCTGGAAAAACCCATGGACAGAGCCTGATGGGCTACAGTCTATGGGGTCACAAAAGCATCAGACACAACTTAGATGGAGCCACTGGTGTAGGGCTATATGGGCTACAGTCAGACTCTGGATTTTATCCTGAGCAGAGAGGACAAAGTAGAGAAGTGATGTGTCTGAAGGTAAACCCTGCCACAGGGAGGGAATGAATGGGCTGGGGTGGGGCGGGAAGCCCAGCACAGACGGTGGTTTGGACTGAGAGAAGCAGCTGAATCTATGGTCTGATCGGTAAGCCTAGAGACACTGAAGGGCACCTTTGAAAGGAATGAGCTGGGGGAAGAGGAAGATTCTATATGAACATAAAAACTTGGAAAGGCTGTGAGATGTTCAAGGCAAGCTGTTTCACAGCAGTGTGATAAGGAGATTCAAGCTTGGAGAAGTCTGAACTGCACATGTAGCTCTAGTTGTTGTCATCTTTAGTTCCCACATCTGCTTCTCAGGAGAGCATACAGTGTACAGCTCTGGGTATACCAGGCTCCAAAAGCTGTGAGCCATGTACGTTTCCAAACATCAGACTCAGGGGGCAACAAGTTTTAGGACTGACAACATTTCGAGCTGTGGTACCTAGGGGTGTGACCATCCCACCAGATAGCATCACTGGGGGGGTCACAGCGCCCTCTGGTGGCATGCAGGGGAACAAGCACGAGCACATACCATTGTCCGGCCCTTGAAGAGGCGTATGGGCTCATTCGGGTCCCCAGTGCTGAATGCGAATGTGCAGAGTGCATAGGCAGACTTGTCTTGGAACCCCTCCAGGAGCTGGTAGAGACCTGAGGGAAGGTGCAGTGAGGGCTCAGCACACTCTATGCTGCCAAGTCCCAAGGCCAACTCCCCACCCAAGGGGCCCAGTTGGGGGAGGGGAGTTATACACTTCACCAAATAGGCCCTGTGCTGATAACCCAGGAAGCTGGGTGATGGGGATGTAGGGTCCCTTATTCTACTACTGTGGGTTCCAGGGTATGGTGCTGGGACCAGGAAGAGAAGCAGGGTGTCCCCCTCTCCACCTCCTGCTGAGGCAACGACAGCAAGTGGTGGGGCCAATCCTCTCAGAGCCAGAATCTCCCTTTGCCCCTCAATCTCAAAGCTCTCACCACCACCACACCCCCCCATCTACTCCTCCCACATCTCAGTGCTCCCTGGAGCTAGGATTACAGGGAAAGTGTGAGCCGTAGATTATAGATGGGGAAACTGAAGTGAATAGAGGCCTCAAAGGGGACAGAACCTGAGACTCCTTATTACTAGCTGGAGCTCCTCCCTTAGAACCCACAGATTTCTTAATTCCAAGCACATCGAAAAAGACAAATGGGAATAATACCTTCAGGCTTTAACTTCTCCAGAAACCACTTTCTGCAAGAGAAATAAAGGTGAGACAGATACCACAAATAGATGGGTGTTCCTACCACCTTCTTTCCAGGCTGCATCCCCCAGGAATTAAAGCTCTGAGACAGTCAAGGAGAAAAGATAAAGAATGTCTCAACTCAAAATGAAGAGAAATAATCCAACAGGAAAAAGGAGATGGAGACAAACAGGCAATGCACAGAAGAATCAATAAACCAATGAAGGACTAAACCTCACTGCTAATTAGGGAAATGCAAATTAAAATTGCATGTGATAACATTTCCAACTCACCCACTAAAGTACTAAAAAGTCATGGAACAGTGCTGGTAAGATTACAGAGCATATGTAGGGGTGCTACTGCATTGGCAAACAAATGAGCAATCCTAAAGTTAAAGATACAGTTAACCCTTGAACTACATGATTTCAACTGCCAAAGTTCACTCACATGTGGATATTGTTCAATAGTCAATACTACAGTAATACATGGCTGAATCCACGGATATGGAAGGCCAACTGTAAGTTATACGCAGGTTAACCCCAAGTTGTTCACAGATCAACTGTTTACTTAACCAAAACCCAACAAACTGAGGTACCTGTACCCCGTGTGTGTGTGTGCCCAGGCTCAGTCATGTCCGATTTTTTGGGACCTCATGGACTGTCACCCACCAGGCTCCTCTATGCATGGAATTTTCCAGGCAAGAATCTAGGAGTGGGTGCCATTTCCTTCTCCAGGGGATCTTCCTGACCCAGGGATCAAACCCACATCTCCTGAGTCTCCTGCACTGGCAGGAGGTTCTTTACCACTAGTACCACCTGGGAAGCCTGAGCGGGGTCCAGGACACTGGATAGATTTAAGGAAATCCATCTGCAGATCTCAACTTCCTTATTTCCTCTTTCCTGAAACTGACCTGCCCAAGGATTACCTCTCCAATGGGTGAGTTCCCCTTGCCCATCTCAACTTACACAATCACATTCTCACACTTAACAAAAGAAAGGCATGCCTCTCCCCCATCCCTAATCCTTCCTCAATAATCTGACATACTCGTGTTGACACCAAGACAGTGAATGACCTGCAATATCAAGTAACCAATCAACTGAAGGTGGTTTTGCGGCCAGGGCCCCGAAAAGGGGTGGGAGAGCACTCACATGTAGGGGCCAGGGAGGCCCCCAAGGGCGTTGAAGCACAGACAGGTGTCCTCCACCAGTACAGGGCCCTGCACCTGCAGCATAAGGACATCCAGCCCTGAGACCCGTGCCCACCAGCAGGCCCCACCTCTGCTCTGAATTCTCAGGCCACCCAGGCCAGGGCCAGACCCACAGCTAGCGGGGATGTGCAACAGCAGCAGCAGACCCTGGGCTAATCTCTTCTCTTATCTCTTATCTTCTTATCTGTTTGAGAGACAGGAACAACAAAGCCTCAGCGGGTTGTAAAGCTTGTACAATGACAGGAAAGGTGGGATTATATTCAAGCAGCCTGACTTTTACAAAGTGCTGTTTCTCAGCTCCAGAGAGATGTGAGTGCAGGGTGGATATGTATGGGGAGAATGCAGGGGATGGAATGAATGCACCAGAGACCTGGGAAGAGAAAACTGTGTGTGTGTGTGTGGTCATCTTAGGGGGATACTACACAGTTAAGGTTGAGAAAGGAAGGCAACATATAACTATTAACTGACTCCAGCCTGATTAGACATGGAAAGGTCCTTCAAGTCATCATAAACTGTGCCCACCATATTCTCCACCCATCCCCAGCAGGCATAGACCCCAGGAGCCACCAGGACAAGAAGAGCAAGTACAGGACACAAATGGAGCAAGCACCTGGCGAGCTGCCTCCTGACACTTCCGAATGGAAATCTCATCAGGCTCTCCTTGGTACTCTGGCACTTGTGAGGGAAACAGACACATAGTCAGGTCACAGGGAGTTAGAGAAATTGAATCATCTTTTAAAAATAAAACTAAACAGAGACATACGGTCAATTTTCTGCGCCACCAAAGTGCACGGAAATTTATCTCCTAGAATCTGAATGACCTGTTCCAAAATGAAAGAACATTTGTCACCATTTAATGATTCCCCATTACTGCACAAGCTGTCACCCACCTTTCTCATCAGGTAACTCTCCTGTCAGTTCCCTAAAGTTCAAAGTCAGGTCCATGAGCCTCAACTCTAGCCCTCAGGGTCCCACCCCAGCAGGTCAGCTCCCTCGTCTTCTCATTCTCTGATCCCTCCCTCCTACTTCAGGTCTCTGTTCATGCTAACCACCACCTAGAACACCCTCTTCCCTTCTTAACGCTCCCAGAACCTATCGTTTAGGCCAGGAATTTTCTATCAGGGGTTACCTGGAATTCAAGAGGATCTACCCAGAACTTGGATAGGAAAAAAAATACCTCTCTATTTTCACTAACCCTGAGCTGAAATTTAGCATCTCTTTCAATTGTGTATACAGAAAACAAATAGCATCAGCAGTTCCTGTGACATTTAAATCTATTAAAATCAAAGATGTTGTCATATCCCTTTACAGTTCTAGCAGATAATCTCAAAATACCAGTTACAACCTTCACTATTATTAAATTGATAATAACACAAAATGATAGATTCAATTATTTAATGAACAAAAAATATGTAACTAGATCACAGATATTTATATTTTGAGAATTGGAAATCAATAGAACTGATTTCCTTTGTGGTGGTGATTTTGTCACTAAGTCATGTCTGTCTATTTGCAATCCCATGGACTGCAGCCTGCCCGACTCCTCCATCTGTGGGATTTCCCAGAATATCCCCTTTTCTCCAGGGGAATCTTCCCAACCCAGGGATTGAACCCACATCTACTGCTTTGCAGGAGGATTCTTTACTGCTGAGCCACCAGGGAATCGCTTGATTTCCTTGGTAATCTCATGTATTTTATTTTGTACATTTAAAAATATTTTCCTGAGAAAGGGTCCATAGGCATCATCATTCTGCCAATGGGATAACAAGTTAAAACTCTTATTTTAGGCCAACTTCAAGTCCATCTTCTCCAGTGAGCCTCCTCTGGCCACTCCAGTCTGGTTTTTTTTTTTTTTTTTTGGCCATGCCATGTGACTTGTGGGATCTCTTGAATCCTAGCCACTGGACCCACAGGGAATTCCCTCTTGCCTCTTTAAATGTGGGAGGGCCACATTCTCAACCAGAAGTAGAGATAGGCTTGGGAGCTGGAAGCTACCATTTTGCATGGGGCTCTGTTCAGGGTAGTACTGCCTGTCTGACTGATCTGGCCTTAGGATCCCAAACCTCTTCTCAGCCCAGGGCTCCGACTTCTGAGAAGGCCACTCTGAAATGGCACAGACGTGCCATCAGTCCTTGTACTGTAGATAAATGAAGGGGCCGCTAATGACTGCACCCCACTGGTCTGCCTCAAATATCGAGTGGATGTCATCATGATTCCCCACACATGACCCATCTCCCTGGCCATGGCTGACTGAGCAGGGACAAACCTTTGATCCAAGCAAGGCCAATCAGAGCTGATGTCTGGCAGAAGACTCACTGCCTCCTCCACCAGGAGGGGAAATGCAGAAAAGACCTCAAAATGAAAAGCGATGAGCATCCAGGGAGAACTAGAAGGACAAATAAACCCCTCTCCAGGGACCCCTGAGAAAGACTCCTTAAGTCCCGTGGAACAGCACACTATTGTATTCCCACAATAGTCACCTGGTGATTTACATAAGCTATCTGTGTCTCTTTACTATTTGCAGCCAAAGAGGTTCCATCAACCCCCAGAATCCTTACAGCTAGCCACAAAGTCCCGGTAGACAAGAACTTTGATCCACTGCCTCTCTCACACCTCTCCTTTGCTCTGTGAAACAGAGCTCTTGCATTATCCCCATTTCAAAAATGGCAGAAAGAGGCTGGGAGACTGGGGACCACATTCTGGACTGTAGTGGGGCGTGGACGGCTCGGCTTGGATGCCTGGCTCCACACCCTGTCCGGTCCCTGACAACCCCAGGCCAGCAGCGGTGTTTGGATCAACTCCAGAGGGGTGTCGAAGTCCTGGTTTGGGATCCAGCTTAAGAGGTGACCTTGGGGACAAGTGCTAAGGACCCCACCATTTAGCTCCCGAAACCCCTCAGCCCACAACTCCTGTGCCCGGATTTGTCAAGGCCCTTATTTTATTGAGCACAACCCCGGGTCGCCCCCACTCCGCACACGTGCGGGTCCCAGTCCGCGCGGCACTACCGGGTTACAGATCCAACCCATCCCTCCCAGTCCGACTCTTCGTTCCGCGTCCGCTGCTCCACCCGCTTGCTTCGCTCCTCCTGGAAGCCCCTTCCGCCTTCTCCCGAACCAGCCTGGCCACACGCTACCCTTTCACCGCCTCCTAGTCGCCACCCTCCCATCACCTCCTCCAGCTTTTTGGCGTTCCCAGTGACAAACACGATCTTCTTCCCGGCCAAGGAGGCCGCCATGGTGATCCCCAGCTACCCCGCAGACACACCGGAAGTCCTCCTGCTTCGAGTCGCAGGCACTTCCGACTACCGGCGGAAGGGGATAACCTGGTTTCCGACCGCTGGTCCCAGGAAGGCATCCTGCGGTTTGTGTTGCGTGCCCGGGGCTGCGGCGGCGACTGCGGCAGCAGTGGCAGCCTGGGCGCCTTTAGGCAGGAACGCCGCTCTGGGCATCCAGAATCCTTGCTCGGACCCCCAGTAGTATAGCGCCCTTTGGATGAGCAGCCTGGGGCACCCGAGGGCTAGAAGGGAGGAGAAGGGCTTGGCCTCCCTTACTGGAATTGCTGGGGTCTAACGGACACTGGCTGGAGAGGGCAATGGCACCCCACTTCAGTACTCTTGCCTGGAAAATCCCATGGACAGAGGAGCCTGGTAGGCTGTAGTTCATGGGGTCGCTAAGAGTCGGACAGGACTGAGCGACTTCACTTTCACTTTTCACTTTCACGCATTGGAGAAGGAATTCCATTCCAGTGTTCTTGCCTGGAGAATCCCAGGGACGGCGGAGCCTGGTGGGCTGCCGTCTGTGGGGTCGCACAGAGTTGGACGCGATTGAAGCGACTTAGCAGCAGCAGCAACGGACACTGGCGGTTGAGTGCGCCGAGACCAGCCCCTCCCGGCAAAGCCAGAAGAGACTATTCTAACCACCTGCCCCACTCCTGTTTTCACCCATCTCTGGGGCAGAGGCACCGAGGAAGCAAAGAAACCCTTCGTGCCTACCTCGAGGCCTGTGATAAACTCCCTAGGCTCTGGACGATTCGCCTTCACTGCTGGCACCTCTAAAGTTGTCTCTGAGAACTGTTTCCTTCAGGACAAGGGCTCCCTAACCTGGGTCTTTATCCCCATCTCATCTTCAGCCCGGCTTCCTTAGCTCCGCCTTGCCTGCCAGCTCCGAACTACCTGACTGTGATTTTTAACTTGGCATAGCCTTAATCTAGCCCGGTCTTTTCACCCATGTCCCAGACTTGGGACTTCAGTATTTAAGTTCCTTTATTACAACATCCCTCCAGTTCCTTCTCAGCTAATTCTTTTCTTCCCCAACACAGCAAAGAGTAGAAAGTGCCCCAGCAGACCCACCTTGCCATAGGCCTTAACCCACTACTGACACTCGCACTGGGCAGTTCAGCTGTCTGTCTCCTTCGTGGGGCAGATTCCAGGCCAGCTTTACTCCTGGTGAGGCAGCTCCTGTCAGGAGTATCATGGGAAGTCTTGTGAGCTGGCAATGCCTGGATGAATTATTTTGTTTACTGTTAAAGGCATCTGATCATCCCGATTATCAGATTTTTTTTTTTTTTTTTACATGCCAGAATTTCTCCTGGGGGAACGTTTATTTTTAAAAAAACCCTTTGCTCAATGACTACCATAGTGGGAATATTGCACAGGCCAAAAGAGATTACTATGTCCTAATGCAGGTCCTGGAATTTCCCATTCTACCATGTGATTCTACCATATGATCCCTTTCTACTGGGTGATTTGCCAATCTCTTTGGAGTTGACATGAGAAGTAGTGGGTTAGATCAAGAAGTGATGCCCTGGGTCTATGTCATGTGTCTTCCTCATGAAGTCATGGTGAATCTTCAGGCATGTGAAGATGGTTCACAAAAGAGGTTCAGCTCAGCAAAGCTGACCTCCTGACAGGCTAGGAGGAGCTTTCTAAGGACTGAGTATAGGCACCTGGTGTACCACAGACAAGTACCACGTGGTATGGTCAGCACAAAGACAGTTGGAACCCTGGAGACTGAGAGAACCACCTAGGTTTGTTGAGGGCTCCTCAGCAAGATGTGGGAGCCCACAAAGGTTATTAAGCAGGAGTATTGGAAGTGAGTATTCACAGAGTGAGATAGACCTCACTCTAAAGCTGATGGCCTTGGGGAATTCCCTGGTGGCCTAGTGGTTTGGACTCTGCTTTCATTGTTGAGGATATGGGAACTAAGATCCTGCAAACCAATCAAGCAGTCAATTAACCTGAAGTTCTTTGAACCCAAGAACTTGGTGAGGAGGGAGGACATATATGAATACCAAAAATTGTATGAAGAAGTTTGTGTATGTGTGATCTTTAATCAGGATCCTTGGTTTCAAGTGACAGAAATCCTCTTAGGCAACAACGAGACAAAACAGAGGCATATTGATTGCTTTACCTAACTGATGATCCAACATGTGAAGAAACAGGTTCTTTGTTGTTCTAAACAGAAATGAAAGGGATTGCATTATTCATTCATTAAATAGAATTTGCTAGAATTAAAATGTGTGAATTTTTATTTCTCTAGCTAGGATTATGATGGAATAATCTCTTTGGAATTGCCCTTCCCTCATTGTGGAGGAAACTAAGTTAAATGAAAAAGGACAATTCTTGCCTTCAAAGGAGATTGTCAGGCCCTATTAATTCTACCTCTAAAATAGTTCCTTTTATTTAATTTTTTAGTATTTGAATGGTTGCATGCATGCTTTTTTTTTAACATTTATTTTTATTTGACTGCAGCAGGTCTAAGTTTCAGTTGTGGCATATGGGATCGTTGTTTTTTTTTTTTTTTTTTTAATATGGGATCTTTAGTTGCAGGAAGTGGGCACTAGTTCCCTGACCGGGGATTGAACTCTAGCCCCTTGCATTGGAAGTGCCCAGTTTTACCCACTGAGGAAGTCCTGGTATTGTTTACTGTTTTGAAAATATACATTGCTTCAATACCTAGTCTGGGAACTGAAAATCCCACAAGCTGTGCAGCCAAACCCTAACAGAAAAACAAAACCCTAAAACGGAAAGTACACACACACGCTCGCTCGGTCGCTCGCTCCCCATTTAGTGAGTCCAGGGCGGGGCCGAGAGGTGGGCGGGGCCTAGATAGGAAATAGGAGGGGCCACATGTGCGGTGGGCGGGGCCTGGGAGATCCCGGGTTTCAGGGTGACGCGCTGGTTCCACCTGGAAGTCCACGTCATGGTGTCCCCCGTGGTGTACTTGGCGGTGGCAGCCCTGCTTGTCGGGCTTATTCTCTTCCTGACTCGCAGCCGGGGCCGGGCGGCAGCAGGTAGGAGATGCCGCCGCCCCAGGGCTGGTGGGGCCGCGCGTCCTCTTGTCTCCTCAGCCTAGGTAGGCCGTGGAGCCGTGGCTTATGCGCATGCGCTGACTTGCCCGGCGGAGCTGAGCAGATCTCCGCGCCTTCCGCCTGCCGCAGGCCGCACGCTTGAGCATGCGTGCGCAAAGCGGGGGCCAGCAGGGCGCTGCAGTGCAGATGCTTACTCGTGGACCAAGTGGCTGGGTCCCACACCTTTTTCCTGGCCCCCAAAGAGAGCGTGCTCTCATCTTCTCGCCCCTTTGGCCCTCCCTGAGGGCCAGGCCCTGGTAGACACTACCATCCTTTATCCAGGCAGCCCCCGACTGCGTCCGTTGAGGGATCCACAGGGGTTTCCCATGCTTCCCAGGCCGGGTCCAGAGCAGCTGACGAGAAGGGGGCCCCTAAGTGTTTTCTACCTACCTGCGAACAGAAAAGAGTATGAGGCGGCTCTAGGAAGCTCTCTCCTTACCCCTCAAGAACACACATGTGTGCTTGCACCCTCCTCCCTGTTTTGCACCCCGCCCGGAAGGCCGTGTCAGCTGCCAGGGCACGTAACAGATACACCTGTCATCCTGCACCCTGGCACCCTCCCCATCATTTCTTTATCGGCATATGAGTTTGTGTATATGTCCCTCCACCTCCTTCGGCCCACAAGCTATTCCGAGCATCTGCCAGGGGCTGGGGACAGAGAAGCTGAGGTAAGGCAAGTAGCCAACAAGTCTTCCTGGGAGGAGAGACTTCGCGGTCGGGTCTGCTCTCTGATTGGAGTTCCAGATAAAACCGTGGCAGGTGGTGTTAAGCAAAAGATTAATACAGTACTGCTGTGGGCATTCATTCAGATGAGGCCTGGAGAGGTCAAGGTGGGCTTCTGGAAGAGGTAGAACAGCTCCATTTTGCAGGGTGGTAGTCTCCTGATGGGTCAGCTGGAAAGGTGGGGCCTTAAGAGGAAAGAAAGGTGTCAACAGAGGTGGGAGGAAAGGAGTGCGCTTGCTGCATTGGACCAAGGTCAGGGTTTGGGTTATGAAAGACTCCAAAGTCGGGCTGAGAAATTAGGACTTTGTTGTGGACAGCAGGAGCTTGGAGGAAGTTGAGCAGAGGAGGGTGAGGTTTCCAGGATGCTGTTCCCCCTGCCAAGAGGTGAGTTGGGCTGCCAGAGAGAATCATGGTGCTTCTCTTCCCTACAGCTGTCCAAGAGCCTTTGCACAATGAAGAGGAACCAGCAGTAGCAGGCCGAGTGGCTCGGCCTCAGCCCCTAGAGCCCGAGGAGCAGAGAGCCGCAGGCAGGCCCCGGCGCCGGAGAGACCTGGGCAGCCGCTTGCAGGCCCAGCGTCGAGCGCAGCGAGTGGCCTGGGCTGATGAGAATGAGGAGGAGGCCATCATCCAAGGTGAGAGGGGCCCAACCTGGTGGAGAAGGGGCCTGGGTTAGAGGGTGAGGTGACCCCAAAGCTGGGCAAAAGAATGCAATGTGAAGCCGTAGTGTGGGAGGAATGTCTGGGAATCCTTGGATGTGGTTAGGAGAGACTTTGTTGTTGTTTAGTCGCTAAGTTGTGTCTGACTCTTTTGTGACTCCATGAGTCCTCTGTCCTGGGATTTCCCAGGCAAGAAAACTGGAGTGAGTTGCCATTTCCTCCTCCAGGGGATCTTCCCAGCCCAGAGATCGAACCCACATCTCTGCATTAGCAAGTGGATTCTTTACCACTGAGCTACCAGGGAAGCCCCTAGGGGAGACTCAGGACCCATCCTTTCTTCCCTGGGGGCTAGCAGCTCTGGACCCTGATCCCTATTCCATTGGGCCAACCCCTTCTTCCTTCATTTTGGCTCTCAGTGTCCAAACAGGAGGGCAGGAGTCTTTAGGTTGACCTAGAGAATTCTTCAGTCCACTTCTTCTATCCCAGCACTCTTCCTTGTGGGGGCACACTCATTCTCTGAGGGCTTCACTCAAGGGTTCAAGTGCCCTCTTTATGGCTATATAGCGTCTAATATTATCATCTGTTTTCTTGCTCCATGGTTCCCTCACCCCTCTCCCAAACCTAACACATACACCCCAGACAAATTTCTGCATGGCAGAGGCTTTAAGAGGGCAGAGCTAAACTAGTGGTATTTGCAAGTGAGTTGAAGGAAATCCCCCTCAAGGAGAGTGACAAGGGATAAGGTGAATATCATCTGTCCTCTGTGGCCAGGACCTGACGTGTCTTTCTCTGACCATACTCAGCCCAAGAGGAAGAAGACATAGAGAAGCCAGTGGAAACTCACTTGTCCGGGAAAATTGGAGCCAAGAAACTACGGAAGCTGGAGGAGAAACAAGCACGAAAAGCCCAGCGTGAGGCAAGCAGGAGGGATGGGGGTGCAGCTCTGAGAGGTGGGAAAGGGCCCTGCCTTCCTTGTCTCCTATGTAGCAGACCCTCCCCTCATGCTGGGTGGGTGTTTGATGCTTGTCTGTCTCCGTCTCCTGCAACTGTGGTCTTTGGCCTGACCTGGCCTGTTTGGGAGGTGGGCAGGCTCTGGCTGGAGGTGGAGATGTGCCAACTATGAAAGCCTTTCTCCAGGCAGAGGAGGCTGAGCGTGAGGAACGGAAACGCCTTGAGTCACAGCGTGAGGCAGAGTGGAAGAAGGAGGAGGAACGGCTTCGCCTGGAGGAGGAACAGAAGGTGAGCCAGGCCCCAGATGCTGACTTCTGTCTGCTGTCCAGGGAGCCTTGCTTCGTGTGTGTATGTGTGTGCGTGCGTGTGCGTGCCCGTGAATGCTCAGTGGTGTCCAAGTCTTTGTAACCCCATGGTCTGTAGGCCGTCAGGCTCCTCTGTCCATGGAATTCTCTGGGAAAGAATACTGGAGCAGGTTGCCGTTTCCTACTTCAAGGAATCTTCCCGATCCAGGGATCAAACCCACGTCTCTTGCATTTCTTGCATTAGCAGGTGAATTCTTTGGCGCTAGCGCCACCTGGGCTGCCCTCTTGCTTCCCATGCAGCTTCTCTACACCTGCAGCCTAGAAGAGGGGCCGTGAGCCCGGTGCAGGCCATGATTTATTTGGTTCCTGTGTTCTGGGCACAGCTTCTATAAAGCTGCTGCTGAAAAAGGGAGCCTGAAACTGAAATTTTGTGCATGTAATTTATTGGACACACCTGAAGCATTTGAAGAACGTTGAGACAGAGTGGCTAGAGCAGGGTAAGGAGGAAGGAAAGGGGTCAGAGAGGTGAGGTGGGGCGGGGGGACTCTGAATCCTGAGGCCCTTTGGACCATTAAAGAACATTGTAAGAGATGGATCATATCTGTACCAGGTTCTGTTCAGGGCCTGGCAGAGAGAAGATGCTTGGAGAATGGAGACCACTGCAGTAAGGGTGGTGAATCAGCCTTCATTTGCCAGGTGCTTCCTTCCTTTTGAGAATCAGGTGCCCAAGAAGGGCACCACCATAAAGATATGGGGTATATAGAGTAAGAGCCCGGGCTGCCCAGCTGGGAAGACCCCATAGCCTGGTACCTTTGGCCTCTGACTGGCCTTGTTATTCAGGGATACTGGATGTCCGGAAAGCCTGGCTCTGGATGCTGGAACATAGCAGAAGATTTCAGTCACTAAGTCGTGTCCAGCTCTTTGTGATCCTCTGGAGTGGAGCATGCCAGGCTTCTCTGTCCTCCACTATCTCCCACAGTTTGCTCAAATTCACGTCCACTGAGTCAGTGATGCTATCTAACCATCTCATCCACTGCCGCCACCTTTTCGTTTTGTCTTCAATCTTTCCCAGCTTCAGGGTTTACTTTTCTGAATATTGATTCTAATAATGCATCTAAAGTATTCTGGGGCTCTTCTCCCCTACACCCCAATTCCCTTACTATTAACATCATACCTTATACCTTACTGTGGTATATTTCTTACAACTAATAATAATTTATTATTAAGTGAATTTGACACATTATTGGGATTTCATTCAGTTCAGTTCAGTCACTCAGTCATGTCCGACTCTTTGCAACCCCATGAACCACAGCACGCCAGGCCTCCCTGTCCATCACCAACACCCGGAGTCCACCCAAACCCATGTCCATCAAGTCGGTGATGCCATCCAACTATTTCATCCTCTGTCGTCCCCTTCTCCTCCTGCCCTCAATCTTTCCCAGCATCAGGGTCTTTTCCAGTGAGTCAGCTCTTCGCATCAGGTGGCCAAAGTATTGGAGTTTCAGCTTCAAAATCAGTCCTTCCAATGAACACCCAGGACTGATCTCCTTTAGGATGGACTGGTTGGATCTCCTTGCAGTCCAAGGGACTCTCAAGAGTCTTCTCCAACACTACAGTTCAAAAGCATCAATTCTTTGGCGCTCAGCTTTCTTTATAGTCCAACTCTCACATCCATACATGACCACTGGAAAAATCATAGCCTTGAGTAGAGGGACCTTTGTTCACAAGTGATGTCTCTGCTTTTTAATATGCTGTCTAGGTTGGTCATAACTTTCCTTCCAAGGAGTAAGCGTCTTTTAATTTCATGGCTGCAGTCACGATCTGCAGTGATTTTGGAGCCCAGAAAAATAGTCAGCCACTGTTTTCCCATCTATTTGCCATGAAGTGATGGGACCGGATGCCATGATCTTAGTTTTCTGAATGTTGAGCTTTCAGTCAACTTTTTCACTCTCCTCTTTCACTTTCATCAAGAGGCTCTTTAGTTCTTCTTTACTTTCTGCCATAAGGGTGGTGTCATCTGCATATCTGAGGTTATTGATATTTCTCGCAGCAATCTTGATTTCAGCTTGTGCTTCATCCAGCCTGGCATTTTGCATGATGCACTCTGAATATAAGTTAAATAAGCAGGGTGACAATATACAGCCTTGAGGTACTCCTTTTCCGATTTGGAACCAGTCTGTTGTTCCATGTCCAGTTCTAACTGTTCCTTCCTGACCTGCATACAGGTTTCTCAAGAGGCAGGTCAGGTGGTCTGGTATGCCCATCTCTTGAAGAATTTTCCAATTTATTATGATCCATACAGTCAAAGGCTTTGGCATAGTCAATAAAGCAGAAATAGATGTTTTTCTGGAACTCTCGGCATAGTCAATAAAGCAGAAATAGATGTTTTTCTGGAACTCTCTTGCTTTTTCGATGATCCAGTAGATGTTGGCAATTTGATCTCTGGTTCCTCTGCCATTTCTAAAACCAACTTGAACATCTGGAAGTTCATGATTCACGTATTGCTGAATCCTGGCTTGGAGAATTTTAAGCATTACTTTACTAGCGTGTGAAATGAGTGCAATTGTGCAGTAGTTTGAGCATTCTTTGGCATTGCCTTTCTTTGGGATTGGAATGAAAACTGACCTTTTCCAGTCCTGTGGCCACTGCTGAGTTTTCCAAATTTGCTGGCATATTGAGTGCAGCACTTTCACAGCATCGTCTTTCAGGATTTGAAATAGCTCAACTGGATTCCATCACCTCCACTAGCTTTGTTCATAGTGATGCTTCCTAAGGCCCACTTTGCATTCCAGGATATCTGGCTCTAGGTGAGTGATCACACCATCGTGATTATCTGGGTCATGAAGATCTTTTTTGTACAGTTCTTCTGCGTATTCTTGCCACCTCTTCTTAATATCTTCTGCTTCTGTTAGATCCCTGTCATTTCTGTCCTTTATTGAGCCCATCTTTGCATAAAATGTTCCCTTGGTATCTCTAGTCTTTCCCATTCTATTGTTTTCCTCTATTTATTTGCATTGATCACTGAGGAAGGCTTTCTTATCTCTCCTTGCTATTCTTTGGAACTCTGCATTCAAATGAGAATATCTTTCCTTTTCTCCTTTGCTTTTCGCTTCCCGTCTTTTCACAGCTATTTGTAAGTCCTCCTCAGACAGCCATTTTGCTTTTTTGCATTTCTTTTTCTTGGGGATGGTCTTAATTCCTGTCTCCTGTACTGTATCACGAACCTCCATCCATAGTTCATCAGGCACTCTATCAGATCTAGCCCCTTAAATCTATTTTTCACTTCCACTGTCTAGTCATAAGGGATTTGATTTAGGTCATACCTGAATGGTCTAGTGGTTTTCTCCACTTTCTTCAGTTTCAGTCTGAATTTGGCAGTAAGGAGTTCATGATCTGAGCCACAGTCAGCTCCCGGTCTTCTTTTTCCTGACTGTATAGAGCTTCTCCGTCTTTGGCTGCAAAGAATATAATCAGTCTGATTTCAGTGTCGACCATCTGGTGATGTCCATGTGTAGAGTCTTCTCTTCTGTAGTTTTCCCCAAATATCCTTTTTCTTTTCCAGGGTCCCATCCAGGATACCACGTTACACTTAGTTGTCATGTCTCCTTAGGTTCCTCTGAGTTGTGATAGTTTCTCAGACTTTCTTTGCTTTTGATGACCTTGACAGTTTTGAGAACTGTTGGGAAAGTATTTTGTAAAATGTCCCTCTATTTGCATTCTGCTTATGTTATTGTCAAGGTTAGAATAGGGGTTATGGATTTCTGGGAGGAAGACCAGAGGTGGAGTGCCATCCTCAACACAATATATCAAGATTTCCTGTTATCAACTTGACTTATCACTTGTATGCTAACCTTGATCACCTGGCCAAGATTATGTTTGCCAGATTTCTCTACTTCCCATGGTTTCTTGGAAACAAGCTACTGCACAGCCCACACTTAAGAAGTAGGGAGTTATGCTCCATCTACTTAAGAGGAGAGTATTTACATGAAGTATTTAAAATTCATTTGTACAGATTTATCTTTTCTTTATTTATTCAGTTTATTTGTATCTACATGGATATGACTTATGAATATCTGTTTTGCACTTTGTATTGTAATCCAAGTACTATCTTTTTTTTTTGGCCGTGCCACATGGCTTGTGGAATCTTAGTTCCTCAACCAGGGACTGAACACAGGCCTTCACCAGTGAAAATGAAGAGTTCTAACCACCTGACTACCAGTGAAGTCCCATCCAGTGCTATCTTATTTACTTTTTTGCTTAGATTGTTCTAGCTTTGGCTACTGGGAGCGCTTTTAGTTGACCCCTGTTTACCTTTGACATACCCTTATTGTTTTTCTTCTTTGAGTGCTTTCTTACTTTTGACACTGAAAAATGCTCCAGGCTTATCTTGTATATTCCATGTCACAGCTCTATCTTCATGTTTAAGATAGATCTTTCTCTGAGAATCCTGGAAAATGGGTTGGTTTGGGGCAAGACTGTTGCACTAGGTGATGGTGGATGGATCAAGCAGTTTTCCAGAAGTTAAAGAGAGAAGTGGTAAATGGAGCCTCATTTCTGACCAGGGCAGCTGGCCAGATAGCTGTGAGATTCGCTAAGCCGAGGATTCAGGAGGAGTACCAGATGTGTGGGGAGGAGATCACAGGGTCTTTCTGGGACATCATCAATTTGAGGTGCCTGTGAGACAGCTCTGTGTGTGTGCCATGTGGGCAGTCGTTTGTTTGGGAAGAGAGATTTGTGTAGGGATACAACAGCATCAGTCACTGGCACTCAGATACCCTTATTATTAACATCATACCTTACTGTGGTATTTTTTTTACAGCTAGTAATAATGCGTTATTATTAAGTGAATTTAACACATTATTGGGATTTCATTCGTTTTTCATTAGGGCATAATTGATGCTGTGGGCATAGTGAGGTGGTGCAGAGAGTGGAGGAGAGAGAAGGGACTGGGCTGAGTGATGGAGGCGGTGGGAAGAATGACCCAAGGAACAGAAGGAAATCCAGGAGAGGGTAGGGTCTGAAAGCCGAGGGATGGAAGAGGGGATGGTAGGCTCTGCCCAAGGCCACTGAGAGGACCGGGGTATGAGGCCTGATGGTTGTCCCTTGGCTTTGGTGGGTAGAGGACATGGGTGAGGCCATAGCAGGACTTATTTTGGTGGAGCTGAGTGTGCAGAAGCCAGATAGGAGTGGGCTAGAGGGATGATTGACTGATGAGAAATGGAACCTGGGTTTTGTTCACAAAGCTTGGACATGACAGGGCAGGATGTGGGAGGGGGTGACTGGAGGATATTATACGGCGTTCATGGCAGGATTTTCAGGGAGAGGGATGCTGAGCAGTGTCTGGGAGGTGATAGAACTGATTGAGAAGAGGGATCATGCTGTTTAGCTTAGGGGCCAGAGGGATCAAGGTCCTGAAGGAGCTCTGTCTCTGGCCTCTGGGAGCAGCAAGGACCAAAACAGAATAGGGTGGCCACTCTATCTGACTCTTTCCTCCTCTGTGTCCACAGGAAGAGGAGGAGAGGAAGGCCCAGGAGGAGCAGGCCCAGCGGGAGCATGAAGAGTATCTGAAACTGAAGGAGACCTTCGTGGTGGAGGAGGAGGGTGTGGGCGAGACCATGACTGAGGAGCAGGTGGGTCCACCACCCCTAGGAAACGTTCCCTGAGCCCAGAAAGGCAGGACACCCCCATCTCAGACACCCCACAGCTCCTCGCCTGTTTCCCTGGTCATCCAGTGAGAGGCGGGTGGGCATCAGGATCAGCAGGCTCTAGAGGCCGAGACCTTGTCTTTGGGAGAGGTGGTGCCTCGATCCCCTCCCCACAGGAGGCTCTGCTGCTCACCCAGGTGGTTGAACAGGCACTTAGCTGGGCAGGTGGGTAGGCATAGACCCTTGTGGCCCCTGCCAGGGGGACTCTCATCTTGATTTCTCTGCTTTTCTAGTCCCATAGCTTCCTGGCTGAATTCATCAACTACATTAAGGTAAGAAATGCAGAGCAGAACCTGGGTGTCAGCTGCTTGCTTCTTGTATGTATCTTGGGTTCATCTTCAGGGCCTGGAGGGGGTAGGCCCAAGGGGGGTCTGCACACATGTCACTCAAGCTTGTGCAGGAGTGAGCAGGTGGGCCTGCTACGTTCCTGGCCAGGAAAGCCCCTTCTCCTCTGACCACAAAGGTGGGGAAGGACCTGATCTGTGTGGGAGATATGATCGCTTCCTCATGCTTAGGGTTTGACAGTTTCCCTGCTCTTCAGACCCCATGCTCTGTGAGTCATTGTGTTTTCAAGTTTCTTCACATGTGTTTTCTACCAGTTCTGTCATACTGAGGTGAAGCCACATCCCCTGCCATGTGCTCCTGACCAGGAACTTGGGTCTTCCACGGGATACTGGAAGATGTTTCCTTTGGAATCTAGGGCAGGGTAGCAGGTGTGCCCCCTTCTGTCTGCAGCTGCAGCACGGGCCTCCTGAATACTGCTCCGGTTGCATAAGCATGTCCTGCTCTGCTTTGCTGCTAAGCAACTTCTCTCCCACAAAGGATGCGATGAGGGGAGAGGTTTTCAAGTGCAGCTTAGGGGTGCAGAGGCGGCTGAGGGAAGGAGTACAGAGGGAGCGGAGGCGGTGGTGGGGGTGGTACTAGGGGTGCCAAGGAGCCAGGGCTTGCATAATCCTCCCCACCTCTCCCAAAAGAGAGCAGGGTTTAGATACCTCCTAGCCGCAAGGGGCTAGGCTCACAGCGTAGGGGCTGGGGGTTCCTGAGAGGGAGGAGGCTCTCCCAGACTGTGACCATTCCTTTCTCATAGAGTCCATTTTCCACCCTGGCACACTAGATTGAGGGCTGCAGCCCTGGGCAGGATATGTCACACTCTCCTGCTGCTGTTTGGAGCTTGTCCCCACCTACTCAGTGGGCAGCAACACAAGCCTGAGTCTGTCCTCCAGGAAGCCCTCCTGCATCAGCTTCAGTCCCCGCCCCCACAAGGCAGAGACCTGAGAACCCCCAGGGCAGTTCCTATCCTTGCTTTCAACAGCTCTCTGGAGGGGCCATTTTCTGGTGTTTTCCAAGATCTTTTGGAGTTTAGTAGAAGTTTCTCCAGCTTATGCTAGCTGATTGTCCCAGAGCTCCTGTCATAGGGAAAAGGAGAACTTCCAAAACTCAGCCTACCCGCCTTCCTCTTGGCTTAAGGGGATGGGCCCTTTCATCCTAGGGTTTCAGAACTGGAGGGACGTTTCTGTGCACAGCAGTAACATGAGGCTCAGCCGTAGTTTGATCTCATTGATCTCGTTGGTCCACTCTCCCTTCTGATTGGATTGGGTTGGTTGATTGATTAGTTTTTCCAGACATACTTTTGGCACCAGCAACCCCTCAGACAAGGTTTTCAGGGACCACCTGGGATGACTCCATAATCCCACTCTGAGCTGTTGCTGGGAGCCCAGCACCCACTCCCCTGTTTTGTAGGTAGAGGCCAGCTGGCCAGGTCACCTGGTACTTGCCCACGCCCTGGCCCAGCTGCCATTCACTTGCCTCCCTGCTTACATGTTCAGTTTGGCATTTCGAACAGTCTCACGCCATCTGCAGCTGGGGAGGTGTCACCCTGTCAGCCCTCCCCCAGCTCATTTGCTGTGGAAGATTCACAGAGATGCAGAAGATCGCCTTCTCACAAGTCACGTGCTCTTTGTTTGTGAGGGAGACGGGACAGATGCAGGTAGGGCCCAGCAGTGGACCCTCAGCTGCAGCCCCCAGGAACTAAAGTTTCTTCTGAGGGTGTGAGGGAAGCTTGCGGGCATATGGCTGTGTGTGCAAAGTGCTGGCCGGTGTTCCTGACAGTTATCTTAAGGAGGGCTCATACAACGTGAAGAGCACGGTGACAGGAAGTATGGGCATGTCAGCATTGTGATCTTTGGGCCAGGGAACAGGGAGCAAAGGTGAGGCAAGATGGAGCTGCCTAGGTCCTGGCTTATTGGGGCTGTTTATCTGCTCTGTTCTCCCCATTCTCACCTTCTCCTTGGCGGGGCTGTGGGCCATGTCCTGTTCCACATTGCTTCTCCCACACCTTCTCAGTGCCTGGTCCTGGCAAGTTCTCAGCTAACACAAGTCCCAGAAAAGGTTTTTTTTTTTTCCAGAAAAGGTTTTTTAAAATAACTTTTGGTGATTGTCGTTCCTCCCCTTCATCTCTGAGGCGTTTCCCCTTCCAACCTGTCCAAGATGTTAGAAAGACAACTCTGGTTGCAGAGGAGAAGCCAGCAGCTGTGCTTGGTTCTCTGGGTGTGTTTCTGTCTCAGGGTGGTCCTCAGTACAAGGGCCTGGGGGGCAGATCTCTGCCCACAAGCAGGGGAACGGGAGCATTTATGAATGCGTATGTCTCTATATGGGTGATTGGGAGAGTGTGTGAGTACTGTGTGAGGGGAACAAGGCTCTCCCATAGGATATGCACAGTGTGTGTCTAGCCACCCAGAGCAGATCAGATCAGAACACCAACTTCAGAGGGTTCCAGTGCTGAAAAGGACTTGCTCGAGCTCAGCCTTGCACCTTCTCCTCCCTTTGTTTGTAGCAGTCCAAGGTCGTGCTCTTGGAAGACCTGGCTTCCCAGGTGGGCCTGCGTACTCAGGTAAGCCGTGCAGGGTGGCCTGAATGTGGAATGCAGCCGTGGAATGTGTGTGGCTGTCAGAAAGGGCCTGCCCTAAAGATGGAGAGTCTCAATGCCCCTTCCCCCTACCCCCAGCCAAGAGTGAGTATACTGTAGGAATCTCTTGTCATCCCAGGCATCCTGCCTTTATAACTAGTTGGAAAGCAGTTAGGGAGAAAAAAAGAAAAAGGTCTGAACCCCATCACTCCAGCAGCCCAAATCCAATTACCTAGACAGCTGTCCTACAACAGGCCATACCAGCCTTCTCAGCCAAATGTCACCACTTCTCTTCTGGTTGGAAGGGAGCCTCTCTCAGGGTGGGGGGTGGGGGGTCCTGCCAGACCCCAGGACCAGAGCACCTTCTCTCCAGGGCCCTCCAAAGGAGACACGTGGAGTCACATTGCAGGGTGGCCATGAGAAGGAGAGGAGAGGTTTGGTTGTGGTCGGAGGGAGGTTGTAGGTACCTCTTCTGGGGATGGCAGCACCTGTCCCTACTCTGAGAACTGTTCTCCTCATAGGACACCATAAACCGCATCCAGGACCTGCTGGCTGAGGGGACTCTTACAGGTGAGAGGAGGACAGTGTCACTACGGGCCCTGGCCTTGGGGAATGTCTAGCCATGTGGGGCTGCGAGGCTAGGATGAGCACCCCGGGTTGGGGAGCAGTGTACAAGTAGGGGCACTAAGAAGGGGGATGCAGTTCAACAAGGAGGGTGCCAAGGCCTGGTGATGGCTTTGGGTGACAAGGACAGGCAAGGAAGCCTGATTTGACTTGCCAAAGTTGGATACGGCTGGGAAAGGCCAAGCAGGCAGGCAGGAGGAGTGGGTGGGTCGCTGGGCATGTGGGGAGGGCTCAGCACCACAACCTGCATGTCCCCACAGGTGTGATTGACGACCGGGGCAAGTTCATCTACATAACCCCGGAGGAACTGGCTGCGGTGGCTAACTTCATCCGACAGCGGGGCCGGGTGTCCATCACTGAGCTTGCCCAGGCCAGCAACTCCCTCATCGCCTGGGGCCGGGAGCCCCCTGCTCAGGCCCCAGCCTGACCTAGGCCTTCCCTCTTGGACTGAGAGCTGGCATGGCCTACCTGGCCTTACATCTTTTTCCTTCTCACCATCTTGGGGCAGATGGAGTGTGGCCAGGCAGTTACAGATTAAAGGCCCAATAAGTACTCATGAGCTTGGTGTGGCTTGGTGCGGCAGAAGGCCTGGCCTGGGGTGCCAGATGAGCTGGTGAAAATCTCATTTTGGAATTTATCTTGGGGATGGGGGTGGGGTCCTTTGGAAATGGATGCAAGTTCCATTGTTATAAATGCATGCATTAAAAAAAAACTGATCATTTACTCTGTTCCTTTGTGCCCTGCAAGCCCAGCCCCCAAGGCCTGGATGAGGTCTTACTTCCCACCCCCCCACCTTACCAGAGCCATAGAGGGAATCCTCTTGGGCCACATCTCCCCCAATTGAGGAAGGAGTTCTCACCATGAGAGCTCTTAGGAAGAAGAGTTAATGAGAGGTGCCACAGATGAGAGTCCTAGAACACATCAGCCTTCAGAGGGAAGAAAGAGAGGTCAGGGAGGGGAGAGGCTGGGCCAGCTGCTTGTGGGACAGGGAGAAAGAAGGGGAAGACCTGCTTGAGCTGGATGGAAATGTGCAGTGGAGGGACCTTGCTTCATATAGGACTGCACATGAATTCAGTTCTCCATCCTTGACAAAAAGTTTAAATGGTGTGGGCGATTCCACCCACTGGGGGATGTAAGGACCATATGTTCAGGAGTAGGTGTGAGATGGGAGATGTGTGTCTCCCATAAGGGTCAGTCACTGGTTCCTGTGGGCTGTTCAAGGCATGAGCTTCCTGCTGTGCTGAGGGTGAGGCATGTGTTTAAATGTGTATTTTTTATGCACATGGCCCCTAAACACAACCACCTACTTAACTCTGGTGCCTGGCGGAGGAAGAGGCAGCTTTCTGTTCCAGTCCAGGAGGAAACTACCTATGTAGACGGTGATAGGGAGATAGGGCATCAGGCTCCCAGGACAGACCCTTCCTGACGGATTATCAAGGGTGATTTTGACTCATTTGATTCTGTAAGCAAAAGCTATAGAACCTATATTCCAAGTACGGCGAGACTGGTACTTCTGTCAGCGATGGGCTGAAAAGTGCTACCTGTGTTGTTTGGAAGGCCAGTGGGAGCTCACAGTCTAGGAAGAAGGAAGAACTAGACATAGATAACCACAATGTGAGGGAGATAAAATCCAAAGGGAAAAGAGGAGCTGGCTTACAGTTAGAGCAGTGGTTCTCAGCCCTGGTTGCTCATTAAAATCACCTGGGGTACATACCCCAATCTCATGCCACGCTGTACCCCAGACCAGTTCAATCAGAATCTCTAAGGGTGGGTCCAGAGAATCAGTAAGAGATTCCAATGAGTAACCGAGGTTGAGAGCTGGTGATGGAGGTGGAAGTGGGGTGGAAAGGCAGGCCGAAAAATTGCAAGCAATTAAAATCCATAGTGGAGAGGGCGTCCATCCTTTCCCTTAGCCACTGCCAGCCACATAAGACAGCTATGGCAGCCCCAGCCACTGCATTCTGTCCTCAGGACACTGCCCATAGGGTTCAGTTCAGTTCAGTCGCTCAGTTGTGTCCGACTCTTTGTGACCCCATGAATCGCAGCACGCCAGGCCTCCCTGTCCATCACCAACTCCCGGAGTTTACTCAAATTCATCGAGTTGATGATGCCATCCAGCCATCTCATCCTCTGTCGTCCCCTTCTCCTGCCCCCAATCCCTCCCAGCATCAGGGTCTTTTCCAATGAGTCAACTCTTTGCATGAGGTGGCCAAAGTATTGGAATTTCAGTTTCAGCATCAGTCCTTCCCAATGAATATTCAGGACTGATTTCTGTTAGGATGGACTGGTTGGATCTCCTTGCAGTCCAAGGGACTCTCAAGAGTCTTCTCCAACACCACAGTTCAAAAGCATCAATTTTTCGGCACTCAGCTTTCTTATCAGTCCAACTCTCACATCCATACATGACCACAGGAAAAACCATAGCCTTCACTAGACGAACCTTTGTTGGCAAAGTAATGTCTTTGCTTTTTAATATGCTATCTAGGTTGGTCATAAGGGTAGGAGTATGAAAAAGACATAACCCTTCCTCCTATCCCAGAAGCCTTCTAAGATTCTTTCTGTTCCAACAGCTTAGTGTGGAGAAGAACCTGTAATCCTTTGTGCGTTATTTAGTAATCAGACTACTAGTCTAACAAATTTATTAAACGAATACTCTTCTAGACTGTAAGCAATTAGTGTTTCAACAACTAATACATGAGAACTTTCAGGTTTAACCACTTAGACAAATTTTCATGCAAATATTAGTTATTACTTAAATACTTCCAAGAATTTAAACTTCCCAAGTGAGTACAGTTGACGAACAACAGGGCGTTGGGTGCACTGGCCCTCACAGGCAAATATCTGCCTGTGTAACTTACGGCCAGTCCTCTATCCAAGGTTCCTCCGTATCTGTGGTTCTGCACCTGCAGTTTCAACCAACCACAGATTGTGGTGTACCATAGTATGTATGCTGAAAAAAATCACCTCATAAGTGGATTCAAGCAGTTCAAACCCATTTTGTTCAAGGGCCAGCTGTATATGAAATTATTTTTAAATATTTTTATACCTTAAAAAGTTGACCAGACACACATGGTTACATTACTGATCTGTACCTGCATTGCTAAAACTGATTATAAACATTTCAGTTCAGTGGATTTACATTTGCTTATTCACTAGCTCTGTTTTTACTTATATTTTTTCCTGAGGGTACTGTTTGCACTTATCCTGGAGCACAAAGGTGATTATTTCAAGTGGCTGAGGGTATAAATGACTGAAGGATGGTGATTCAGAACCAGAGACCCATCTGAGTCCTCAACATGTTTTGTGGCTCCTCTTTCATAGATTTTTCCTCTTCTGTCAGGAACTCTAGATTGATGGCTTCAACCAATCAGATAAGTTTTGGTTTTTGTAACCCCTAAATTAGACAGTGCTTGTTGTGCTTCTTATAGGTGCCTAATCTTCACAGCCCAGCCAAACAGGTGTATTTTGAAAGCCCTTTGCTCCCAGTAGTTTGGTTCTTTCACAGCTTTTCTTTCTGGGGCCTCATCATGCAGTAGATAGGGTCTTAGATCCCTGACCAGGGATGGACCCCATGACCCCTGCAGTGGAAGTGCAGATTCTTAACCACTGGACCAGCAGGGAAGTTCCATAACATTTCTTTTTTAATGCACCTTCAAGGTGTATTGAAAAGCAGTGGTTGGAGAACCATGTAATAAACTCGTCTTTTCAAAGGAGTTGTTTACAAAATTGATCAAAAGTTAAAAAGCTATTAAATACTGAGTATGAATGAGGCAGGTTCCCCAGTGAACCACAGTAAATACAACATGGCCTCATCCACAGGTGGGGACAGGGCAGTGCTCTTAATACAACAGGGAGGCCGTCAGTTATCCAACCAACAGGTGCATGGGCTATACTCAGAAGGGGAGGCCTGGGCTAAGGGGAAGGCAGGTGTACAGAATGTAAAGGTTTATGGTTCACTGAGAGACATGGAGCGCTGGGTGGAAAAAAGGGCATGTTGGGGGCAAAGATGAGAGAAGGTGTAAAGGGAGCTTGGGACCCAGTGGGGAAGAGCTGAGCCCAGTGATTTGGGCAATATTTGGTAAAGGGTCAGGGGGATGTTTAATTAGTGTTTTAAATCACTAACTCATTTCTTAAGCCTTCTTTGCAATCTGTGTATCCCACAAGTCCTTATTACTCTGTCACCTCCTCCCTCCATACCCCCATTGTACTGCTGGGGGTTACTGCAGCAAGCCTTCATGAGTGTGTGCTCCAGGCACCTCCAGTCCTAAGTCCTGGCCCCAAGATTGGAGATGACTATTCCACCAAGACTGTGTTTTCCAAACTTCTTTGACAGTATCTCTTACTAAGAAAACCATTTTACATTCAGGACTTGGTACATGTGTGTGTGCATATGTATAGATGATGAACAAGCTGAAGTTTCACAGTAATCCTTTGCTTATCATGGTTTGATGTATGTTGATATTTGTTTCTCTGTTCTCTCTTTTTTTTTGGCCACCCTGCACCTGTGGGATGTCGATTCCCTGACAGGAACCAAACCCGGGCCATAGCAGAGAAAGCCCAGAATCCCAACCCCTAGACCACCAGGGAACTCCGTATTTCTCTATTCTGTTTCACTGCTGATGGTGACTAAATTGATTGTATAACTCATTCACAGATCTTGACCTACAGTTGAAAAACAGGGTTCTAAGGAGCCTGTTCCTTTTGTGTTGACAGGGCCAAGGAGCAGTATCTGAGTGAAGAGTAGCACATCATATAACTTTAAGTAGTCACAGAGTTGTAACAAAAACAGTGTAAACTACAGTGGGGACATTGAAAAAAAATTATTTTCTTTGGTTTAGTCTGACATAATTTTTGATTAGTCATACATAATTAGTCATACATAATTTTTGACTGGTTAATGCAGTATTTTACTACTCATTAAAGGTGAATGTAAAAGGGAACCTCATAATAGAACCTACCAAATACTGATACCATAACACTAAGCTTGTTTTTTTGTTTTGTTTTTTTGCTAAGCTTGTTTAAATATAACCCTTTGCATATAACCTGCTAGATTTACTTTGCCAAGTAGTCATTTGAACTTTCTTATATGATTTTACAATTTGACTTAAATTTCTGAAATGATACAAAAAACAAATCCGTCATCATCATCATACCAGAACTAAAACCAGTAGTGTTCTGACTGTATCATAATTGAGTAACTGAGATAAATACTTCTGTTGTTCTATTTTTCTTTATTTCTCATCAGTGAAGTGAATCGAGTCACTTTTTGTTGAGCTAAACCCTACAGTAGGTGTGTGGACACACACTTGATATCTAGCTTGACAACTGTCTTGATGCCTTTTTAGTTTGTGCATATTGGATATATGAGAAATGTGGACCCCGAAGGCAGGTAATAAAAATTTTTTTAACCACCCCTGTACCTATCTGCAATGTTAATGTACAGAATTTACAGAGAAGACTTTCTGCTGGACAAATTTACCCCACATTTTACAAAAATTTATGCTGGTAACAGTTTTGGAGTTTGCAGGTTTCCATAAAAGCTGATTAGAGGTTTGGACATGACCATAATTTCCATGATGCAATAATCATTTAAAATACTATTTTGAAAAATAAATAAATAAAATACTATTTTGCTTGGAGCTTTAATAAGGACCAACATGCTTCACAAATAGATGTGAGTACATAAAACTCTCTTGAGATGGTGCTTGGGGTGGTGACTTGTATTCCTTTTTACCGATTTCTAAATAACTTGAAATGAAGTTTATATCATATAGGTACAGATAAGTCTCTTTGTCAGTATAAACAAAGCATCAATTATGTAAAATCAGAAAAGAAAAATATTACAGAAAAGAAAAATTCCTGGAGAACATAAAAGCATAAGCCATCTTCTATCTTTGGTAAAATGTGCAATTAGTAAAGAATAGTGATAAAAAGGAGAATACAGTCTAATAATGTTTTTGTATTTTTCCTTTAGTTTTCCATTTTCATGGACCCAGAGTGTGTGTGTGTGTGTGTGTGTGTGTGTGTGTGTGTGTGTGTGTGTGTAAACATCATTAGGTTGTAAAAAAACCCCATCATACTTGGGTCATCAACATTTCAGTAGTTTTATATTGGTCTAGATAACCCCCAAGACTTTTACTGGTCATTCCTAGGAATTTTTGGCACAAATTCAGAGGTTTTTATTTCTTTTATGAAGCAAGCACAGCTAGGAAAAGCTTTAGTGCAAACATCCAAACTTTAGCATGGATTTGATTGCCTGGTCCCCAGTTTGGCATCTAGAGATACTGCCCAGTCATCCCAGAGAAGAAGCCCCTAATTCCCTTCTGGATAACTTGATGGGTAGGTGTGATCCCAAAGGGTCACAACCGTCTGCTAATTTGGTAGGTTTTTATTTACATCTCTTCAATATCAGCTGAAGATGTTTACAACTGCCTGTTGGCCATTTGTATTCTGTGAATGGTGTGTGTGTGTGTGTGTGTGTGTGTGTGTGTAAATATTTAAAATATATGCTGGGTTTTTGTTGTGTCATGCAGGATCTCATTTCCTGACCAAGGATTGAAGCTGGGCCCCCTGCTTTGGGAGCGCAGCATCTTAACCACTAGATCATCAGGGAAGTCCCAGTGATATATTTCTATCTTTTACCCATTTTTCTATAGATCCAGGGATTTTGTGGCTTCATTCATCATTTAAAAATGAGTGTTGAATGTCTGTTACGTGCTTGCATTAGTTTTCTAGTGATGCTGTAACAAATTACCACAAACTTGGTGTTGTAAAATAATACAAATTTATCATCTTGTAGTTATGTAGAAATCCAACACAGGTCTTACCGGGCTAAAATCAAGGTAGGGCTATGTTTCTTTCTGGAGGCTCTTTCCATCATTAAGAAGCCACTCACATTCCCAGGGCTTCTGTCCTCCATCTGCAAAGCAAGCTATGTTGTGTCCCTCAGACCACACTTCCATAGTCACAGCTCCCCCACCATCACCCACCTCCTACTTCTACTTTTAAGGACCCTTGTGATTACATACAACTCACCTGGATAATCTCCTGATTTTAAAGTTATTAGAAAACTTCATTCTATCTGCAACGTTAATTCTCTTTTGCCATGTAAAGTAACTCAGTCACAGGTCCTGGGAGTTGGGACTCGGACATCTTTGCTTACTAGAGTGTTAACATGGGGGCACTGTGCTGTGTGCTTAGTCACTCAGTCATGTCTGACTCTTTGTGACCCCGTGGACTGTAGCCCCCCAGGCTCCTCTGTCCATGGGGATTCTCCAGGCCAGAATACTGAAGTGGATTGCCATGCCCTCTTCCAGGGGATCTTCCCAACCTAGGGATTGAACCCTGGTCTTCCACATTACAGAAGGATTCTTTGCCATCTGAGACACCAGGGAAGCCCAGGAATACTGGAGTGGGTAGCCTAGCCCTTTTCCAGGGGATCTTCCTCACCCAGGAATTGAACCAGGGTCTCTTGCTTTGCAGGCGGATTCTTTACCAGCTGAGCTACTAGGGAAGCCCAAGATGGGAATATGGAATTTTAAATAAAGGATCCTGTCTATATAGATGCTATTAATACAAACTAGTGGGGAAGACAAGTGGTTTATCAATCACATAATTTTCTTCTTTTATCTCATTTGTCAGATTTTGCCATTAAGACTATTCTACCTTTATAAAATAAATTAGCTTTTTTTTGATTAAAGTATAGTTGATTTACAATGTTGTGTTAATTTCTGTTGTACAGCAAAGTGACTCATCTATATATAGATATGTATATTCTTTTTTTTTCAAACTTTAAACCTTTTATTTTGTATTGGGGTACAGCCGATTAACAATAGTGTGGTAGTTTCAGGTGAACAGTGAAGGGACTCAGCCATACATATACATGTGTTCATTCTTCCCCAAATCCCTCTTCCATCCAGGCTGACAAATAATGTTGAGTAGAGTTCCATGTGCTGTACAGTGGTTCCTTGTAATCTGTTTTGAAAATAGCAGTGTGTACATGACCTTCCCAAACTCCCTGACTATTCCTTCCCCTTGGCAACCATAAGTTTGTTTTCTAAGTGTGTGAGTCTCTTTCTGTTTTGTAAGTAAGCTCATCTGTATCATTTGTTTTTAGATTCTACATATAAGGGATGTCATATGATATATCTCCTCTGTCTGACTTACTTCTCTCAGTATGACACTGTTTAGGTCTATCCATGTTGCCATAAATGGCATTACTTCTTTCTTTTTTAATGGCTGAGTAATATGTACCACATCTTTATCCATTCCTCTGTTGATAGTCATTTAGGTTGCATGCATGTCTTGACTATTTATAAACGGTGCTGCAGGGGACACTGGGGTGTATGTATCCTTTCGGATCATGTTTTTCTCCAGATATATTCCCTGGAGTGGGATTGCTGGACCATTATGGTTTAATACAGGATATTGAATATAGTTCCCTCTGATGTACAGTAGGACCTTGTTGTTTATTCATCCTGTATATAATACTTGCATCTGCTAATCCCAAACTCTCAGTCCTTCCCTCCTTCACCTCCCCTTTCCCTTGGCAACCACAGATCTGTTCTCTATGAGTCTGTTTCTGTTTCGTAGATATATCCATGCATGTCACATTTTAGATTTCATATATAATGTCTTTCTCTTTCTGACTTACTGCTTTTAGTGTGATAATCTCTGGGTCCACAGAGAGCTTTCCTTCTTTTCTTGTGATTTAGAATGATGTGTTTATAGGTTGGTAGAACCCAGTCTAGTGCCATTTAAAAGAGTAGATCTTTGGAACTTTCCTGGTGGTCCAGTGGTTCTGCACTTCCACTGCAGAAGGAATGGGTTTGATCCTGGGTCAAGGAACTAAGTTCCTACATGATACTTGGCATGGACCCCCCCCCCTAAAAAAAAAGGTAGATCTATAACAATGCAGTTCTTTTTGTAGTTATTGATCTTATTAAAAACTACAATTAAAATAATATTTAAATAACCATTTTTCTATCTGGAAGCTTTAGTTAGTACAATGAAACAAAACATTGAAAAAGAAAAGCTCATTTTACTATAGATAAAATGATTTCATCCTAGAAGTCTCTTTTTTTACTTCAGGCTTTCTCCTGACCCTCCAGGTCTGTATCTTGAGTGTACCTCTTCAGCAAGGCCTTCTACCTTATTCTGAATTGGGATCCCCTGCAATCTCAGCTTCTCTTTCGTACTTACCACTTTCTAATTCACTGTATATTTTACTTATCATCTCCTCCTACTTGAGTGAAAGCTCCATTAGGGCAGGGAATTTTGAGCAAATGTGTAATATTTTAATAGTTTTTATAAATTTTCAGAGTTTCCTCACCTGTTTATTCTTCCAGGCAAACTTCTTTACCTTAAAATAATGTTGTTGTTTTTTTTTAAACAAAAGTAACACATGCTTGTAAAAAATGCAAACATTACCAAAGTGCCTAGAGTCCTCTCTTCTGCCATGCTCTGAGAAATCCCACCATCTCAAGGTAGCCACTGTTATTAGTTTGGTGTGTATCTGTCCAGACTTTTCTATGCATGTACATATATACTCTTTTAAAAATAATAGAAAAATTAAGAGTATAGTGTGTATACATGTTATTCTGCCACTTGATTTTTTGGACTTGCATTGCGTTGTTGCATTGTTATTCACTTGATCAATCTTCTACTAATAGAAAACTAATAGAAAAACTTTCTTTCTTTTTTTTTTTAACTATTATAACCATTATGTCAATGACTGGCTTCTTACATCTATCATATTATTTGTGATGGTATGGTATTTCTTCCAGAAATGGAATTGTTGGGTTTAAGGATATAATGCATTTCTCATTTTAATAAATCACCCAGTTGTCCTCCCAAAAGACTGTTCCAGTTTATACTCTCAAAAATATTTTGCAAGTTCCTATTTTCCTACAGCCTCACCAACATGGAGTTTTAATTTTTGTTAGTCTGATACACTCTTTTTTTTTTTTTGGCCTTCCTCATGATCTGCGGGATTCCCCAACCAGGGATTGAACCCAGGCCCTTGGTGGTAAAAATGGAGTCCTAACCACTGGACCGCCAGGGAATTTTCCTGCTAGTCTGATACTCTTGATCACTTGCTCTTCACCCCATTGGTGAGGCAGAGATTCTCACTTTAGGATTGTGGGGATAGCCAAACACAATACCTGGCACTGAGCGGGTGATATTGACAACACATATACTCACAGCTCAGGAGAGAACACCACAAGCTACACAGGGCCACAGAGGTGTTGCACTAAGGCATAGAGTGAACAACCAGAGACTATGTGAGGCCAGCTTTGTAGCAGCAAGAGGGTGAGTGCCCCCTGGTTCCTGCAGGGGATATGATTATGATTGGCTTTTTAAAATAAATCTGAGGGCTGATAGAGAACTGAGACCCACTACAATACTCAGAAATAAGCAGAATCTGTACCTCATCCATTTGTTAAGGAGGATTGTTTGACTAGGGCCACTTTTGGTTTAGGCCGTTGGAGGCCCTCTGGATTTTACCAGATGTCAAGGTAGCACAAAATATTGAATCTTAATGTCAACCTTTCCTAGTTAATTATGAGAGTTCTTTGGGGTATTTACTTTTGAATGACTTTTTGGCATCTATTTTGAGGATTGTTTTTTCTCATTTAAGACAGTCATGGATTAAGTTCTTATACAATAATATCTAATTTTATTTCCTTGATTTGTATTTAGGATCCCCCCACCCCAAACTGATCAGTATGACTGGTTCTTTTTCTGTCCTTCTGCCTTTATTGGGAATTGGTATAAAGGGAATGGTGGCTTCATAAAATGAAATACCACTTTTACTTTTCTGGGCTATGATAGAAATTTCCAAGGTGAGGATTATCTGATCACTGAAAGTTTGAAAGAAGTCTTCCATTAAACCATCTAGGTCTCAAACCTGCTTCAGACATCTTTCTTGGATAGTATTTTCAACATTTTTATTGTTTTTGTAATTTTATTTCCCAGAAAAGGGTCCATATTATTAAATATCAGTGTTTCCATATGCATTAGAACAGAGTCAGATATGGTATTCTCTTACTTTTCTGGTGTTCCTAAGATGCAAAACCACATTGTTAATGACATAAGCACAGAGAACTATAAAAAGATATTAAGTTGAGATCAAGACAAAGGTAGATGGAAAAACGAAAGGAAAATAAAATGAACAGAATGAAATGTTTTATTAGAGAAAATAGAATACCCTTAACTGTGAAAATTAAATCAGTAATGGTGAAAACCAAAAACTTGAGATACTGTCCCCAGGATTTAGAGAAAAGGGAAAAGGGATTTAATTGACAGTGGTAATCCAATGTGATAATTTTAGAGGAGAAAAAAAGTCCAAAACAATGTTCGTAGAATGGACAAGAACATACTAGAAGAGACCTTTTCTCAGTTGAAAGGAAGACTTTTTTTATTTCTGAAATTTTAATAGAAAAATGCCTATACTAAGATTTATACTGGCAAAATGTTTTACTTTTGAGAGTAGAGAAAAATTCCAACAAGCACCAGGCAATTTGCTCACCTAAAAGAAACCAATCCAGTTATGCTACCTTTTTTTGGAGCTACAATATAATTGACATATAATATTAGTTTCAGATGTACTTGCTACTATTTTAAGAGCCAAAGACAATGGGATATGGACAAGAGAATTTTGAGGGGGAAAGTTTGAGATTCAAGAATTCTATAACTAGTTAAGCCACCCTGTGTGTGAGGACAGCAGAAAGGCATTCTCACCTAGAGCATAGACTTAGAAAAATGTAACATCCTGGAGTTCACTTTGAAATCACTAGTCAAGTTGGGAGATGGGTCTGAAGGAGGAATAGAAAAATTAGTGCATAAGAAACTGTCAGTGACATTGTTACCAATTAAACAAATCATTGGCAAAAGCCAAAACAATGATTGAAAAAGAGGATTTTGTGACTTAAGAAAAAGTATAAATAAAAACTGAGTCTGTCATCCTAGATTAAGTGGACAAATATAAGTAGTGTGAGGGCAGCAGGCCAAGAGATGGAAATTTCTCATTACACAGGAGGAACATAAAAATGAATGATTTGTCATTGACTTTAATAATTTGTGAAAATAAGCTGCATTTTTATTTGATAAACTTAATGGCAACAACCAGAAGAATTAAAAACAGGCTTTCTGCATTGCAAATCATTATGGGAGATAAAAGCAAATATGGAAAAATTCAGAAAACAGGAAACAGACAGAAATAAAAACTATTTAAATAGAATGACAGCTGACCAAACAAATCATCTGTAACAGTAGAGGTACTATGGATTACATGCCAGCAGAGTGGAGAAACTGCAGTTTTTAAGTCAGATCCTTTGTGCCTCAAAGATTTTGCTAATGCTGAACCCTGGGCCTGGCTTGCTTGTCTATCCTATTCAAGGTGAAGGCCTCCGTTCCAGACAGACTTCCTCCCGGCAGTCCTGGGCCACCTGGGGCGGAATGAGCACCTCTCTCACATACCTGGCAACCGTGTGCGAAGCTGGTACTCCATATCAGACACAACCGCCTTATTCCCTCTCACTACGAAGGGCCAAGGCATCTTGCCAGGTTCGGGCCACAGGATGAAGCAGTCAAACCCTGCTCAGTTGTAATGTACGTCTTTAACCTGGTCGCCCGCCCTTCCCCCCACGACGGTGATCCTCAGTGAGAATCAAGTTTCAAACCGGCTCCGATTGCTGACTGACAGAGTCAAGGACCCTCAAAACCTTACAAATGCCCGCCGGCTTCTCCCCGCGCCTGGGCGGGTCTTCCAAGGGCTGTGTCGTATCCACCCCCGACGGCTCGCCCCGCCCCCACCTTGCAGACTAGTAGCAAGGTCTCAAGGTGTCCGCTGGGAAGCCTCGAGCCGAAGAGCGGGAGCGAAAGAGGAATAGGGCGCGGGGCTCGGCGTCTAGAGCCCCTTCCCCAAGTCAGAGGAGTTCCTCCTTGTCGCCAAAGATGTGGGGTTCAAGAAGGGTCTGCCCTATTGGATTTAAGAGGAGAGACTGGGGGGCTGAGCCCAAGCGTATAGAGGGTTAACACGGAACGTGCAGAGGGCTCGGGGCAGGCTCAGAGCGACCCGAAGGCGGGTGGGTGAACTAGAGGTGTCCCACGCGCGGGCCAGGACGCAGCGATAAAAGGGTTAAGGCACCGGGCCCCGCCTCAGCCCAGGGATTGGCGAGCTTGGGGGGCGTGGCTGGAGGGCGGACCTGCGTTTGCCGCAGCCGCGGGTGGGCGGGGCCCGGGCGGGGAGCGGGAGGGGCGCGGAGCGCAGCCGGGCCCGCGCCTCGCGCCCCGCCGGGCGGGCTTCTGGCCGCGCCAGCGAGCCGGGCCGGCGGCGCCAGCGCCGAAGACCCCGCGCCGGACCCTGAGGCAGCGAGTAAGTGAGGCAGACCCACCGCCGCGCCCCTCTCGACTCCGACCTTTCGCCTTGCCCGCTACACCGCGAGGCTCGTTCGGTCGGACCCGGAGCTGGGGAGGGGGAGCGTCCCACTGCTGGGATCCCAGGGATGAAGGGAGTGGAGATGAGGCCGATGATGTCATGGATGCTTCGCAGGGCCTGGGGGAAGGTGGCGGCCGGAGGGGGTGCGGCCCGGATTATGTCACCTCTTCCCTCTGCGCCCCGCCCCCCCGGGCCACACGCGTTGGTGAGGATCTCCAGGAGGTGCAGGAGGGATTTCTCCCACCGCAGAGATCCCCCCGGACACCTCCTCGGGATGGCCTGTGACTGGGGTCTCTATCTTTTGGCGCTGCGGGCTGTGGGGGCGAACACCCGCCCCCCGCCACCACCCCCCACTCCCGTGTGGGAGGCTCGTGTGTGCGCGCGTGTGTGATCGGGGTGTGTGTGGGGGGGCGCTATAAGCCCCCCTCAGCCCTGAAACACGGGATTTATCAGGGCCAGGATCTAGGGGATCGGCCCCTTCCCCCTTTGTCGCCAAGAGAAGATGAATCTCCCCTCACATATCCCAACCAAGAAGTTCTGGAGACCTCTGCACCCCCCTCCCCCAAAGCCCTATAGTGCCCCTGAAACCTTTTCTCCCTCAGTCCTTCTTCCTGGAAGCCCATCCTGATTTTCCTATCGGGATTCATTGCCTCTTTGCATGCTTATAACTAGCATTCTCCCACCTGCATTCTCTCTGCATCTCCTCTGAATCAGGGCACAGAGACCCCAAAATTCTGTGGCCTGTTCCCCTCCTGGGGGCACCCACAGGGCAGCCCCAGAATGAAATCTCCCTGAAGTGGCCTGAACCAAGTGCTCCAAGAGCCCTCCCCCTGGGTAGATCAGGGATGCTGTCCTGGGAGGCAGTATTTGGGTTGGTTCTTGAAGGGTGCAGAATGGGCACAGAGAGCTGCGAAGAGATTTTGTGTAGTGTGGAGAGGGACTCAGGTCAAGGGAAATAGGATGAGCAGCAGGAGAGTCCTTGGGGGCCCTGCTGCAAGCTGTGGTTCTGAGGGCTGAAAGGAATACCAGGCATCTACCCGTAATACATTCACTTCTTAAGATTCCTGTAAGGTAGGTGTGAGAACCCGAAGTGGAATAACCTACATGCAGTTCCATCCCTAATCAGTTGAACTGGGATTTCTACTTGGAGCTGATACCTCTGTAAGTGTCTATATTGCACCTGGTGCAATAGAATTTGGGCAAAGCATGGACAAGATCGGCTTTGCCCTTTAGAAAGAGTCTCTTGGCTGCACGGGGGAGGGAGTACAGAACAAGAAAGGGCAGTGAGAAGCCCCCAGCAAGGATGCTGGCAGGAGGGGCTGCTAAGATCTTTAGTGGGTGAATGGGCTGAGCTTGGGGCTCTGAGACCCCAAGGGAAGGGTATAGTGTTTACTGGCTTTGGGAGGGACACACATGTGGAGGGGCTGGGTGGTCACTGAAGGATGGAAGGACCTGCCCATCTAACTCCCAGGTATAGGGTCTATTTGCCCCCTTCGTGACCACTAATACTGTGTGTAATGTCCCAGGCACTGAGGGTGGATAGGACAGAAATAGAGGCAGAATCAGGCAACAGGCTGTCATCCCAGATTGTTGAGCTAATGCCATGAGGTTGTCTTTGCAGACCATACTCAGCTACCTGGGCTAGTTCAGGACCCTGACCCACAAATGAAGCTCAAACCCTTCCTCGGGACTCAGTTTCTAACTATCAGGGAGATATATGCCCTTCCTTGTCTTGCCAGTCCCTGCTGGAGGTTTGTAGAAAGAAGTTGCAGCAGTCTGAGCTTGGGAGAGGCAAGGGGCAGAGAACATTTGCATGGAGTTGACGGTAACAGGTTAGAATTATAATAAGCTCTTCAAGGAGTGAGGCTCCAAGGAAAATTGCAGTGGGTTGGTAGTCAATGATTCCCAGAGAAAGACCACAAGGATAGGAGGCTCAGGAAACAGTTTTGGGACCTCATTTCCATCAATCCAGGACTCTGGGCACCCAGGCCTTCAGGGGACCACACACAATCCAGGGAAACCACAGGGCAGGGTGGCATATGATCAGCCCCAATCTATGGTCAGAGTCTCCTGGATCTCAGGGAAGGTAGTATTGCATATTTGTACTGCACCTTACAGTTTGCAAAGCACCTTCCTAAACATTATCCGCTCACTTTCATGACCCAAGGTTTGCTCCTGCCCACACCCAGGCTTCTGGTGAAACCCCCTTGTCTAGTTCTCTCTTCTCACTGTCGACACCTTTTAGCATATAACCACACTCAGGTTTCTACCATGTTAAATTCTAAAATTAGAAAAGAGCCCTTGGATTCCAAAACACCTGAAATTACTGCCTTCTCAGAAGGGAACTCTTCCATCTTTCCCTCCAGACCCCCACCTCCCCGCCACTCCTGTAGTCTGGCTCTGCTTTGCACCACTTTTCCAAAATCATTCTCATAGACACCAGTGATGTTTCCACCTGCCAAATTCAGGGCACCCTCTCCAATCCCAATTTTATGAGTAAGCCCCTTTGTTAACTCCAGGAGTGCCCCTACCTTCTTGACGTGTAATCCATCTTGGTCTTCAGGGCCTGCCTTCTCCTGGTCTTCTTCCTGTTCCCACTTCTTCCCAGGCTTTGGGCTCTGCCACTGGAGCTCCATGCTGGACTCCACCACAATACGCTTGAATGCTCCTGATCCAAGTCTCTCTTTCTATCTGATAGCTGAGAGCTATCTTTCTCTGGTCTTCCTCAAAGCACCCATTTTCAAAAACAAAAACAAAAAAGAACCCATTTGCCCACACATTCTCCTCCTGTCACGTTAAGTGTGCCATACCCATCCTGGTGTCCCAGTCCAGACTCCTCCCTGGCCCCACCCCCTGGACCCCATCTTTATGAAGTTTTGTCAGTTCTTCCGTCCTGACCAGATCTTCCCACTGGTTCTAAGCCTCAGGACACCCAGCCTTCACCCTTTTGACTCCCCAGCTGCTCCCTACACTGCATCCAGAGATGGCAAGAGAAGGGGGTCATGTTTAGGATGGGAGGGGGATATTCTGTCTCCATATTTCTGTTCATTATCAGTGAGCAGAGCGTCAAGATTTTGGCAGCAGCACCTAGGGCACGAGATGAAAGTAGGCACTCACTTTCAAGATCCTGCACTTACACTTAAATTGCACCCTAAGTGCCTCTCTTGCCTTACTCTATGTCTCAGCCTTGTGGGATGTATGGAACAGATTAGCTTAAGGGAAGAAGGTGGTAAACGCCTGTTCTCCACACCTAGGCGGGGTGAGGGGGGGCGGGGGGAAATGCGGATAGAATGGAATTTTACAAAAGTGCGGACTGGTTTGTGGTTTTCCAACCACCTCGGGCTGTAATTCCTGGTGTGGCCAGAAGACACCTGCAAGGCAAGAGTTTTGTTTGGCTCCCCTGATCTGGGACCCGATAGCCTCAACACAACATTAGAAGTGGGCATCTGGGGAGAAGACAGTTTGAAACATCACTCAAGGGGCCCAGGAATGCCACCTGTACCCCTTCACCTTAGCAGACGAGGAAGGCAGGGTTTAAAGGACTGAAGGGCGCCCCCTGCCATTTTTGGCACTTGTATTTGAGCGTCTGCTCGCGGCCGGCACTGCCTGCAGCCCCTGCCCAGCTGAATATGAGGATCTCTGGGGCAGGTGTTTCCTTGGTGCGGACTTGAGACAAAGGAACCAGGAAGCAGGGCTTTCCAGAGCACAGGTAACCCGAGGCCCTGCTCCCCACTGCTTCTGTGGGCCAGCCTTGAGGGAGGGGGACGCACGCCCACAGAAGGGCTCCGAGGAATTCTCGGTGAACTGTGCAGGGTCAAGGTCCACAAGGAGCGGGGGAGGGGAGTAATCCAGGAAGTCTTCCCGAAGGCAGTGAATTCTTGGAGGGGTTCTGCGGGCGCGGAATCCTGGGCGCCGCTGGGCGCCGAGGCTCCGCCCCTGCCCCCGCCCACCTGTGGGAACCGCAGGCCGGGAGGGAGGCACGGCAGGCGTCCTCCGCAGCCAGCGCTGCGTCCTCTGCCCCGGCTTCAACCAGCCCCGGGGCCTCTGCCGAGGTACTGACCATGGGGAGGGGCCCCTCTCGTGCCAGACCCCCATGCGTGCAAGTTGGGAAGACCTCTGGGAGGGTCCCCTGCTACACGCTGCAACCGCGGTCCCCGGCCGTCCGCGAGGGGCGGCGCATGTCCTAGGTGGCCCAGATGCGCGCCGCCCAGGCAGCTACCGCCCACCCTACCCCCAATACCTCCGTCCTGTCCCGCGCCCGCTGCCCTGGGGTTCCTGGCACGCGGCAGCTCTGCGAGGTAGGTCCTCCATTCCTCCCATTTCGCAGAGGAGAAAACTGCAGTCCGGGATGGCTCGGTCGGCCGGTCCAAAGTCGCGTAGCTGGTTCGTGCCGAGCTGCGAGAGTGAGGCACATGGCCCCTGCAGACCGGGCCTCGGAGGGTCCCAGGCTTGAGGCCCCATCGGCCCCCCACCCCCTTGGAGAGGCAAGGAGAGGATCCTGCGCCGGTAGTGAGCCTCCACTTCTGTCCTTGACTGCAACACCCTAGGTTAGGGGACCGGGAAGGACTCCCATCCCCAGTTTTTGGATAGGGGTGGGCTTCCCTCCCTTAAGTTCTGAGGTCCCCTATTGAATTCAGGTACTGCTGTCCCCTTCCAAACCCATCTTCCCAGCCCATGAGGTTGGGATATAGGAGTCCGGACCCAGAGTAAAGGACACCTGAGTTCTGAGGTTGCAGTGAAGAATTGGGGGTGGGTGGGTCACTGAGTGGGGGGCAGACCCGTGAAGAAGCTGGGTCTGAGGTGGGAGTTAAGAGCGGAATACTGAGTATAGATAGCAAAGCTAGGAGGGTGGGTGTATGGTCCTTAGGGGTTGGGCTTTGTCAGCTGTATGAGGGGCAGCCCCTATTACCAAGTTGTCCTTATTTCCCCAGCCCCATTCCTTTACCTTGGCTGTCTGGGAACTCCTGGGCCCACTGTAAGGAAGGGGACACTGAAAGGCAGGATCAGGTGGTTCTGGGTCAGGCTTGGATGGGGTGGTGAGGGTGGGGCTGGGTCTGATCTCTCTCTGCTTTCCTACTTGTGCCCACAGTGCCCCCCTGGCTTAGTCATGGCGAAGCTGGAGACACTGCCTGTGCGTGCTGACCCAGGGCGAGATCCCCTCCTGGCCTTCGCCCCTCGGCCCTCTGAGCTCGGACCCCCAGATCCTCGCCTGGCCATGGGCAGTGTGGGCAGTGGGGTGGCCCACACCCAGGAGTTTGCCATGAAAAGTGTGGGCACCCGCACGGGGGGTGGGGGCAACCAGGGCAGTTTCCCTGGTCCCCGTGGCAGTGGGGTCAGCAGGGAGAGGCCAGGCCGCTACCCCTCAGAGGACAAGGCTCTCGCCAATTCACTCTACCTCAATGGCGAGCTACGGGGCAGCGACCACACGGATGTCTGTGGCAACGTGGTGGGCAGCAGCGGTGGCAGCAGCAGCAGTGGGGGCAGTGATAAGGCCCCACCACAGTATCGTGAGCCCAGCCACCCACCCAAGCTCCTGGCCACCTCTGGCAAGCTAGACCAGGTCAGTCCTTAAGGCCTTTTTCTGGGGATAGCTGGCAACCCAGAGAAGAGGGTGAAGTGGGCCTTCTTGGTTGTTTTTGAGCTTTAGGGACTGAGATAGAAGCCGGGTTGGGGAGCCTTGGGGGTCAAGTCCAGCTGGTGGGCCTTGGGCAGATAATTGGTTGTGAGAGGGGCAGGGGGTAGCCAGGAGAGACTCCCAGGATGGAGGTCCAATGGGGGTGGAGATGGGGCTGGACAAGTCTAGATCAGAGGGAAGAGACTGGGGCCAAGGCTAAGGCCCCATCCTGATGCCCACTCCCTCTTCCTTGCTTTTGTGCAGTGCTCAGAGCCGCTAGTTCGGCCTTCGGCCTTCAAGCCTGTTGTACCCAAGAACTTCCACTCCATGCAGAACTTGTGCCCCCCACAGACCAACGGGACCCCTGAGGGACGACAGGGCCCTGGTGGCCTCAAGGGTGGACTGGACAAGTCTCGGACCATGACCCCAGCGGGCGGAGGTGGGAGCGGCCTCTCAGATTCAGGCCGGAACTCACTCACAAGCCTGCCCACCTACAGTTCCAGCTACAGCCAGCACCTGGCGCCCCTCAGTGCCTCCACCAGCCACATCAACCGCATTGGCACTGCCAGCTACGGCAGTGGCAGCGGTGGTGGCAGCAGTGGTGGTGGGTCGGGCTACCAGGACCTGGCGACGTCCGACAGTGGGCGGGCCTCCAGCAAGAGCGGGTCATCCTCATCCATGGGGCGACCAGGTCACCTGGGATCAGGGGAGGGTGGAGGGGGAGGCCTGCCATTTGCGGCCTGCTCACCACCTTCGCCCAGTGCTCTGATCCAGGAGCTAGAGGAGCGGCTGTGGGAGAAGGAGCAGGAGGTGGCAGCTCTGCGGCGCAGCCTGGAGCAGAGTGAGGCGGCAGTGGCCCAGGTGCTGGAGGAGCGTCAGAAGGCCTGGGAGCGTGAGCTGGCTGAGCTGCGGCAGGGCTGCAGTGGGAAGCTGCAGCAGGTGGCCCGGCGCGCCCAGCGTGCCCAGCAAGGCCTGCAGCTACAGGTGCTGCGGCTGCAGCAGGACAAGAAGCAGCTACAGGAGGAGGCAGCCCGGCTGATGCGGCAGCGGGAAGAGCTTGAGGACAAGGTTGCCGCCTGCCAGAAGGAACAGGCCGACTTCCTGCCCCGGATGGAGGAAACTAAGTGGGAGGTACAGACTGGGGCGTGGGCATCTCCCTGTGTCCCCTTCTTCTGTCTCTCTGGAGAAAACCAGAATAGCAGCCCACAGCTATCACAAGGGGAGTGAAGATTGTGGCAGCATCAGTTGGCAGTGTCTGTGAGGACCAGAGCAGTCCCAGGCCCTGTGAGATTAGCCATGTCGTCCTCATGAGTCTGAGGAGGGGACCCTGCATTGTCTTTTTTGCCATGATGAGCTGACCCTGAGCCCTGGGGCAGCTTGATGCCCTGGGGCTGGATATGGGGGCTAGAGTGGGGGTAAGCAGAGTTCTGCTTTCCCCCTGACTTCTCTTCTCATCTGCCCCTGCCCAGGTATGCCAGAAGGCTGGGGAGATTTCCCTTCTGAAGCAGCAGCTGAAGGACTCGCAGGCGGATGTGTCCCAGAAGCTGAGTGAGATTGTTGGGCTGCGCTCACAGCTGCGGGAGGGCCGGGCCTCCCTGCGGGAGAAGGAGGAGCAGCTGCTCAGCCTGAGGGACTCCTTCAGCAGCAAACAGGCCAGCCTGGAGCTGGGTGAGGGAGAGCTGCCCTCTGCCTGCCTCAAGCCGGCACTGACCCCAGTGGATCCGGCCGAGCCACAGGATGCACTGGCCACCTGCGAGAGCGATGAGGCCAAGATGCGCCGTCAGGCTGGGGTGGCTGCTGCCGCCTCCTTGGTTTCCTTGGATGGGGAGGTGGATGCCGGTGGGGAGAGTGGGACGCGGGCCCTGCGGCGGGAGGTGGGGCGGCTGCAGGCTGAGCTGGCAGCTGAGCGGCGAGCCCGGGAGCGCCAGGGTGCCAGCTTTGCAGAGGAGCGCCGAGTGTGGCTGGAGGAGAAGGAGAAGGTCATTGAGTACCAGAAGCAGCTGCAGCTGAGTTATGTGGAGATGTACCAGCGCAACCAGCAGCTAGAGCGGCGGCTGCGAGAGCGAGGGGCTGCGGGAGGTGCCAGCACACCTACACCCCAACATGGGGAGGAGAAGAAAGCCTGGACCCCCTCCCGCCTTGAGCGCATCGAGTCCACAGAAATATGATCCCCTACCTGGGCATGTGGCCTTTTGACAAATACCCAGTCAAAGGCCAGAGTCCCCAGTATCCCCTTCCCTGCCATCTCTTTTCCCCATGTCCTCTGAATCCCCAGACCAAAGAGGTTCTCAAAGCAGCTGTGACCAGGCCCCTCCCCTCACTGGGTGCCTCCCAGCTCTACCACTGCCCCACTAGGCAGCCCACTCAACCCTCCTCCCAAGGAGGAAGCGGGGAGGGCAGAGTGAATGGGGCTGAGGGCCCAGGCAGCAGGGGAACTCGTGCTCCTTTTCTTGGCACTCCCTTGTTGGAAAGGTGGCAGGCCTTGCAGAGCCATGAGGTGCCCAGCCCCTGGGTGGGTCTGGGCTGCTACTGTTGGCCACCCTGTGTCCAGAGATGCTCTCTGTACCAATCTCCTAGGCCATGTAGCCTGAGGGGGACTGTATGGGGTCTGCCAAAGCTGACAGTCTGGGCTCCTGGCCTCCCTGTTTCCTGCACTTTTCTCCCTCCCTGGGCAGATTGGCAGGACAAGTGGGAGCAGATGGCCTGCCTACGGTTGAGAGGGCTACCTGCCTAGCCCCTCCCTGCCAAGGTCTCTAGCCTGGGCTAGTCCTGAGTGTATGTCTATATGTGTATGTTGGAGGAGGTAAGGGCTGAGGCTGGAGGCTCGGCACCCGGGAAAGATCTGCTGTCCTGTTCTTGGGAAGGGTCACCTGGAGACTTCTTAGCTCTACCCTCACCCCTCTGACCAGGATCCTGTAGGAAAACAGCCCCATTTGCTTGGCTGATCCCTCACCCAGGGCCACTATCCAGCTCTAACTACAGTTATTAAGTGCCACCTGCCTCTCAGGCACTCCCCTCATCGACTTTCTGAGGTCCTATGGGTGTCTGTGGTGTCTTCCTATGTCTTCCCACTTGATTCCCTCAGCCACCTTCTGCTTTTGTGCTCAGCCTACTGCTTTCATGCTCAGAACATCATTGTCCTAGGCCACCTCTTCCCCTAAACCTCACCTTTTCTCCCAGTAGAAAACTGCTTGATCTTTGGTGCACTGCCCACTTCCTAGCTCCTTTGGGCCCAAGCCTGAGCCCAAGGCCCTTGTTTTGGGGGGTGGGGGGGGGTAACTATGATTGCTCTTGAAGAGCAAGGCTGAACTGAGAGAATCACTGACCCCTGGGTCCAAGAGGCCTGAGGTAGCCCAGTGTTTGCCCAGGGTAGTCCTGGCATGGCCATTAGTGGGGGTTGGGGCAGCCAGTCACTTCCTCCTCTGGGGGCCCTCTTAAGAGTCCATCTCCCCAAAATAAGAAGGGAAAGGCAAATTTCTAACACACCAGCAATAAAAATCGGAGGAGGTTTGGCCCTTGGCCCTTGTATTTCTCTTTTTACTCTCTCCTTCCCACCCCCAAGACTGGGTTTGTGGGGCAGGCTGGAGGGAGCTGGCAACTACTGTGAGCAATCCCCCGACCCCTGACCAGCCTCCTCTCATGACTGGTGACTGTTTAACGAGCTGTGCACCCCACACACAAACAGGAGTGCCCCTGTGGCCTCTGTCCTGCACAGCCCCTTCTGGTGCCCCTTACCAGTTCTCTGAGCTGGGTGGGGGGCTGTCCTGGCAATCACTGCCCATTCCACTCACCCTTCATTGCACTGGCCCCAGAACCTGGGCCTGGGCCAGAGGGGCAGGAGGAAGAGGAGGCGTTAGTATGAAAAAAAAAATTAAAAAGTAGAAAAAAATATGAACAGACTCAGCTTTGGGATTTCCAACCACAAAAGAAGTTATATATAAATATATATAAATATATATCTCTACCATATGTGATGGAAAGACTTTGTTTTCTTTTCCCAAAGAAATAAAATGGAGAAAGCCTCTTGAGTGGCACTCTTTTGGCATGCTTGTGTCTTTGCAGGTGTGGGAGGTGAGGCTGGGTGAGGGGAGCGTGGAGGGCAAAGCTGGAGTAAACACTTCAGAGGAGGCATGAGACTGGAAGTGCTCACAGGACCATGCCAGGAGGTTGGATCAAAGACCAATCTCCTCCATGTTGTCCAGGAAGAGTAGTGCTTCCACTTCTCTACCTGAAGGGGCTTTCTCTTCAGTTCAGACTGTTGCCAAAAGGGTTTCAAGCTAGTTCCAGCTCAGAACCTCGATACTAGGCTGTTGGTCAGAAGGCAGGTGACGCAGGACAGTCTATAGCATCCTGATTAGCCAAAGTCTGAGGGCAGAACACATAGATATGAAGGCTGAGAATCAGTTTGTAATTAATGGTGAGGCTCCAAAGACAGAAGGGACCCAAGTGTGCTTCAAGTACTTCAAGCATGTTTGTAATTCCTTTGGTTAGGCTCACAAAGCTCCTCAATTAAGAATGTACTCTGCCACGAGTAACACAACCTGATTTACAGGACCCCACAGAGTGGTTTATTTTCCTTCACCTGACACAAACTCTGGACATAAATATGCTCTAAGTGTCAGAGGTGTTGGTTCATCAAGGACCTAGACTTTTTATCCTCCTCCCATCCTTTGCATGTTGTTCCCTCCATGCCACAAGGCAGCAGTCACAGTTCTGTGAAGTGACTGAGGCAGCAGCACTTTATCAAAAAAAGTAAACGCTTTCCCAGAACCTTCACACTATCCTTCCCTTAAAAATTTTTTTTTCTTCCCTTTAAATTTTGTGGGCTGGAACTGAGTCGCATGCTCTTCCCACTTCAAGGGAGGCTGAGAAGTTGAGTATTTGGCAAAGAGAAACGGGATTGTCATAGCTGCTGAGGAGCAATTACGGTTTATTTAATCTCCTAGGCTTGTTCTCCGTTCTGCTGGCAAGGACGGTCATAATCAGCAACTCAGTGATCTGGCTCCAGTGAGAGAACCTTCTCTGAGAAGGGGTGTCAGTGGTCTAGGGCCTCAAATGCGCACCCTGAGGCAAACAGTGCCCTCCAGAGAGCTCAGGAGTTGGGATGCCAGGCTTGCCCCTTGCAGTGAAGCGTCCTCCTTACATTGGTTTTGTTTACCTGTCAAGATGGTGCCCTGGAGGGAGCACCATTTCTCAGGTCCCCTTCGCAGCCCTTTAAGGCACCGATGAGGTGTGACCACCCTGATCAGCAGCCTCCAGTGCCTCCAGTAAGGGCCGTCTACTGCCAAGTCCTCCTGGAAGTCTCGAGAGTCTCTTCCCTGTCTAATTGCCCATACCCACTCAGGTGGGAGCCCCGCTACTCGAGGAGGTGGAGGATCACCCTGGCTCATCTGCCAAAGCTCTGGCCGCCTCAACCAGCTCCTCAAATCCATTTCTCCTAACAGGTTCGTCTATCCATCACTAACTCTCCTCCTGAGAGCACTCTGTGCAGATGAGAAATCTGGCTTAGAGAGTTTACAGGACTTCCCCAAGGCCATAAAACCCTGAGTAGCGGTTTGAGATTCGAACCTGTATCTAGGCTATTCAGTGACTTCCAGAGCGATCCATCCACTGCGGTGTTTTCCCTCCGCAGGTCCTGACTCCGCAGTGACGTCTTCCTGTGGAAAAACGTCCTTGGAAAACGCTAACAGAGTCTTTTGAGCCTCGGCCGCACCCGTCACTCATCAGCAACCGGAAGTAGCGGGCAGCTCACCGGAAGTGGGGGCTGTGAGGCCAGGGTGAAGCCGGAGAAGTCTTCGTGGTTCCGCAGCCCGCGAGAGTGGCGAGTGCTCTTGCGTGGTCCGCACTCGCCAAGCTCAGGTGAGTGACGGCGGCCGGGGAGGAAGCCGTGGCGGCGCTCCGTGCCGAGTTGGGCCGCGCTTCCAGGCCTGAGCTGCGGGTACCTGTGCCAGGCCCAGCTCTAGGGAGAGCCTCGGAGACCTGGTGTCCTGTGGCCTTTGGTAAGCGGCTTATGGCTCAGATGGTAAAGAATCTGCCTGCAATGTAGGAGACCCGGGTTCAATCCCTGAGTCGGGAAGATCCCCTGGAGAAGAGATTGACACCCCACTTCAGTATTCTTGCCTAGAGAATTCCATGGACAGAGAGGAGCCTAGCAGGCTACAGTCCATGGGGTCGCAAAGAGTCGGACGGGTCTGAACGACTACCGCTACCACTTCTTACTTGTACCTTGATTTTTCCTCTGTGAGACGAACAACAGTACTTGTTTCACAAGGCTTTTGTGAGAACGTAGTAAAATATTTTGCCGCTCATCTTATCCCACTTCAATGTATGCGATTCACCTGGAAATTTGGAGATTGGGAGTCTGTAAGTCTGGGCTGGGGCCCGAGATTCTGCGTTTCTCACCATTTTCCAGGTGAGGTTGATGCTGCTGCTCCGCAGGCTGCACTTTGAGTAGCAAGGCCCTGTGGCATTTGCTTAGTACCTGGGACAGGTTGAGTCTTCAGTAAATAACAATACGAGATATATACCCTCCCCCTCCCCGGCCTTTTTTTTTAACAGATAGTTTCTGGTTGCACAAGCCTAAGGTTATTATGGGTATCTCCCTCCGTTTTTTTATATCCGGGGATAAGAAAAATAATTGCCATTTTTCTTTCCGTACAAATCATGACACAGCTCTTCTCTCCTAACTCAGGGAGCTTTGGGGCCTCTCCATACCAGTTATATTCATGGGCCTCCTCGGGTGATGCTTCACTGCCCACTTAGTGCAGACTCTTGGAGGTTCTTCATCCTGTGGAGTTGAAACCAACTGCTTTAGCACCAACATGGCTAACGTCTGTGCTTTAGTCATTTGTTGCTGCTGGAATCTGAATTTATGTTTTCTGTACTTTACTCACATTCTGTGACTTGCCTAGATTCTGCGACTCAGTGCTCGGAATGGCCTTAGGCAAGCTCTGGGATGAATTTGCTGCTGCCTGGTAGACCAGAATAAAATTGAAAAACTTCATGCTACATAAGACAACTGAGAATGCAAGGCATTTGGCAGTTATGCAGGCCTAATTTAATTTGTCAGTATGGTTTTCTTCCCCACTCATCAGTTTATATTTTCAGGTCCCCAGTAAGGCCTTATCATTCACCATGCAAATAAGTCAACTTTAATACCAAAGAATTCTGATGTTTCCCCGTCACTTTTCTGAAATACCATAATACGCAGTCTTGCAAATATAGGAAAACCGATAAAATCAAATGTTTGGTTGTGCTAAAAGTGATAGGTACTTGAACTGTTTATTTGGAAATGTTTTCACATGATTGTGGATGCAGATACTTTACCTGTTGGCATTTTATCAATCCTCTCATAGACTCCAGCGCCGAGAGAAAGTCAGTTTTTTGTTTTTTTAATTGTCAGGGCTACTCAACACATTAGTTGATAAGACAAAAGTGGATTTGAAGTATCTGTTTATTTGTGGTAATTTGATAATTTTATCAGGACATAAGTGGGTTAAATTTTTCTAGCAAAAGAATCAAATCAGAATTAAGAGATGAGATCTGGTATCTGGTAAATTGAATATGCTGAGGGTGTCATATACTTAATCTACAGTTAGCATGGCTGCCTTCCTCCGCCTGGCTCCCCTCCTCTAACTTCTGGACTGTAGTTTAAAACGAAGCTATTCGGCCTTGCTCAGACCTGTACCTGGAAGGTGGAAAGGTAAGATTTCTCGCTCTTGTGAAATCACATCATTCAGGGTGGTTTGGGCAGTGTCTTTCAGAACAGCCGTGGTTGGTCCAGTGGTGTCTAAGGCTCCACTCTGTTTCTCTAGGACCCCTGAAGAGGAGATGGGGAGGGGAGTGTCCTTGGGGCATTTACGCTAGGAAAGGGACTTTGTGAAATGATGTCACATAAATTTGAACCTTTAGAGGAGACATGAGGAGTTACCAATTGGGCTTCTCTTAGTGTTCTCTTTCCAGCTTTCTTATGGATTCTTTGGGAACCCTTAAATAAGGAGGAACTAACTCTCCCCTCTGTCTCTATCTGGGCAAAACATCCTGGCCTCTTTCTTTGTAGTGCCTTTTCTCCCCACTCTTCTGCTTTATTGGTTCTATATCTTCCTTGTGTTTCTTCCCTTTCCTTCTCTACAGTACTTAATACTCATCCTCTAAAGTGGTTGTATTTCAGTTCTGTATACATAGATTTAGTGTCTCTGCTAAAAGTTGCATGGCAAAAAAGTGAATAGCTACTGTTTGCCATTTGCAGTTTGTGTCTGCATGGCTCTAAGATTAGTTTGTCATCGTTCGTTACTGGGCATCCATAGAGAAGTTCTACAGACAGTAGGAAGTGCTTGTACTGGAAATAACTTTTCAACCTTTTTCTTGAGTATTTAGGTTACTCTATCTATTCACGGATTGTCTTATTGAAGAACAATTTCTTGTTAGAACATCCTTTTTGTAAATTTAATTTTTTTCCAAGTTATATGTGTGCATGGCTTATATAGTTAAATTCCATGGTGGCCCCGTGGTTAGGACTTGAAGATTTCACTGCCCAGGGCGCAGGTTCAATCCCTGGTTCAGGAACTAAGATTCCATAAGCCGCATGGCGTGGCCAAAAAAAAAAAAAAGGCAAATAGTTTGACAGATCTTATAACACTTATTATAACATATTAACATATAACATATTAATTCTTATAACATATTAATTCCATTTTTGTTCTCCAGAGACACTTTTCAACTATTTGTTTGTTTCTTTTGGTATTCGTTGGTGTACTCTAAATAACTAACATTTGTATTTCTGTTTCTTGATTTCTAGGACATCTCTATGTCCATAAAATCTTTTGACTTCTTTTTATGGACTTGGATGCTCTAGGTCTCATGTATTACTGCTCAGTTTCCCTCTTTCCCACTTCCCCTCCCTTTAACCTCCCAGTATAATTTGCTCAAAATTTTTGTTTAAATGGATATTCAAGGTTTATGTTGGTAAGATTATGTAAATATTATTTACAGCTGAGCAAGGAGTGTAATATAACAATTTTTGTCTTGTAAAACTTTTTTGTATTGTTTGGAGTTAATAATTTTTGTTGCTGTTATTGGCTTGGTTTTCCATCTACCTATTACTTATTGGCTCAGCGGTAAAGAAGTCACCTGCCAATGCAGGAGCCATGGGTTTGATCCCTGGGTTAGGAAGATCCCCTGGAGAAGGAAATGGCAACTCACTCTAGTGTTCTTATCTGGGAAATCCCATGGACAGAGGAGTCTGGCTGGCTAAAGTCCATGAGGTTGCAAAAGAGTCGGACACAACTTAACAACTTGGTGACTAAACGACAACAAATTACTTGTTTATGCTCAGATTATCCATCAGAAATGTCAGTCTCCTCTCCTGTGTAATATCCATCTCTTCTAGCATAAACTAGTTGCTCTTTGTGTCTGCTCACAGCTGTAGTCCTTTATCATTATTCCTAGAGTTTCTCTTTACTTCCTTTCTATGTTGAACTGTAAATTCTGGATCCCATATCTCTCTTGCCAACTTTCACATCTTCCATTATGATAGTTCTCTTTACCTTGATACTGGAACATCTTGTAAACTCATTCCTTCGTGTAGATTGTTGTCTTTGATGTCTTCTTTTTGTTCTTTTTATAAGTAGTAATTACTAGTGATAGCTAGGATCTTAGACTGTTAAAGGTATGAGGGGCTTTTGAGCTTACCTAACCCACCAGTTCTAACCCTCCAGCTTCCTGGCATCTGGAAACCCTATAGATTATTTGGGGGTCCTCCCCACCCTCCTGTCTGAAATCTGACTTCCCTTTTTGTCTCTCCAGTACACTAGCAACGTGGGATTTGGAATCAGATCATCTTTGATGTCAAACCCCATTTTGTCCCTTATCTGTGTAATCTTCATCAGGTTTCTTAATCTTGTGAAGATTCTTTTTCCTTATCAACAATATGGAGATAATAAAACCTACCTTGCAAAAAGGTAAGAATTGGAACTGATGCAGATGAAACCGCTTCTTCAAGGCTTGGCACAGTGGAGACCCTAAGACAGTTGTGGCTCTTGTTCTTGTGGGATCCTAGTTCCCAAACCAGGGATCCAACTTGCAACTCCTGCATTGGAAGCATGGAGTCTTAATCATTGGACAACCAGGAAAGTCCCTTAGCCTGTATTTTTGCAAATCAGAAAGAGCCACGTAATTCAAAACACTGGATCTATATCAGTCAAACATTGATGATGCAGGAAATGGTTCTTCATTTCAGGACCACATACAGTAATCTCATTAAGTGATCTTAGATAATTGAGGTTACTTAAATATGTGCTTTTAAAGTTGTATTAGTTATAAAAGTATTTGTTAAATTAGTCCTATTCTATTTAACAGTTTTAATCCTACTAAAAAGGAAAAAAAGTTAATTTGTCAGAGGTGTAGCAGAAAATCTCCCCACAGCTATATACTTTCCTTTTATATAGGTGTATTTTAAGTGATGTCACTGATTCTGTTTGTTCCACTGACTATTTGTATAAATCTTTCCATGTGTTGATGCCTGACACATGCTTATTCTGTAAACCAGGTTACTCCTTCTGAAAAAACATGGATTTTCAGTTTTTTTGTTATTGTAAAAAAAAAATTTGTCTTTTTATTAAAGTTATTTCTTAAGATCTAGTTCTCAAGATGAGAAGGAGGGCTTTGAACAATTGCTTTAGTTGGACGTTGTGCTGACCTAAATTTAGATTACAGGTTCCAAAACAGGTACTCTTAAAAGCCTTGTTCTGTCAACTAAAGAGTTCCATTACTTGCTTTCTCCTTTGTTCCCACCATACCTGAGCTGCAGTATTAATTGAGATTCCGTTTTGAGGCATAAATCTTTAAGTATCATCTAAATACTAAAGGAAAAAAAATCACTTCATTACTATTTTCCTGATGTCTTCTAATTTTTAAAAAGTTAGCCATTTGCATTCATAGGAGTAAGCTAATGGTCTATAGCAAACCTTTTCTGTAAAGGGCCGGATAGTAAATATTTTATGCTTTGGAAGCCATATATTCTCTGCCAGAATTACTCAACTCTGCTCTTGTAATGAGAATGCAGCCATAGACAGCATTTAAAGCATTTAACAAATGGCCTGGCTATGTTAAAACTTTACTTACAAAAACAGATGAGGGCTGGATTTGGGCTCTGGGCCATAGTTTGCTAACACTTGATCTATAGCATCTGGACCCACAGATTGAAATTTGGTGGGAGAATGGTCCACAGGCCACAGTATGGAACTAAGCGTATAAAGATTTGGTGTGAAAGAATTCTGTTCTGGTTCACAAAGAAATTAGGCGCATACCTTCCTGCCATCCAGAGAAGCCTGTGTGGCTGGGCTACTTGAAAAAAGCCTCTAACCTGCCCTGCAGTCCTCTATTTCTTATGCTATGGGCTCCAGAAGGAAAGGCCTGACAGGGGAGTTGCTTAGGCATTTCAGAAAATCATTCTGGCACCCTCAGAACCTTCATGGCATTTTCTGCATCATGAGCCATGTCTGGTCCATATCTTGGCATCTTAGTGCTCCCTGGGTTTTGCTTGTTAAGCTTTGGCATTTCTCAAGTAGAAGTAGAGACAGTAAGCATTGAAAGCAAGAGTATGGCAGAGTCATTTTCATAACCTGTCATGGTTTCTGCTGTAGAAGAAAAGTAGAACTTGTGCTGCTCTCAGGCAGAATAATCAACACCTGACTCACTGGAAGCATTGCTAATATGCCTCCTCCAGAGGAAAGCTGTGCTGCTCCCCTTGTTGTCAGCAGGGCAGTTGCATGAATTGGTGTTCCCTGAGCCCAGCTTTGAAATGCTCTTTGTGTCTCACCCATGAATTGACAGTGAGCAGGGCCTCGGCCTTCTACCTTCCCCCACCAAAGTGCTTGAGTTTTGGGGGGTTGGTGGGTTTTTTTTGGTATCTGGAGTAGCTATTTTTCTTTTTGATTTTTATTGGAGTGTAGTTGCTTTACAGTGTTGTATTAGTTTCTGCTGTACAGCAAAGTAAATCAGTTACATGTGTACATATATCCCCTCTTTCTTAGTTTTCCTTCCCATTTAGGTCACCACAGAGCACTGAGTAGAGTTCCCTATGCTATACAGTAGGATCTCATTACTTATCTATTTTATACATAATATTGTATATATTTCACTCCCAATTCTTTCCATCTCCCACTCCCCCCACCTTGGTATCCATAAATTTGTTCTCTACGTCTGTGTCTCTTTTGCTTTGCAAATAAGCCCATCTGTATGTACCATTTTTCTGGATCCACATATAAGTGATATTATATGACATTTATTTTTCTGTTTCTGACTGACTTCACCTGTATGACTGTCTCTAGGTCTGTCCACATCTCTGTAAATGGTATACTGTTTTATTCCTTGTGAGTGAGTTTTCAAGTTTACTTCCCAAGTGAATGACTACTCTGCAATAGTGATTCAGACTCTTGTCGGCCTTGAGAGGAGAATAGGCATCTTCTACAAGGTACAGAAGTAGCATTAAAACAACTGAATTCTGTAATCAAAAGGAGGAACGAGGTGGGGCAGGTATTGTGGGTATTATTGTGCTGATATTGAAGAGGTGGGATAGATTGCATACTTCTGTTCTCAGCTTTCTCTTTGGAAATCTGCTTTCCTCATTCCTGTTGGATTTTAGTGCAACAGCTGTCTCTAACTGTAACAAAAGTCTGGCCAGAGGACAGAGGAAATTTAAACTGAGGAGCAGTCCAAAGAACTGCTCAATTGTACCCTAGGTTTGGGGGTTTTCCGTGCCTTTATGCAGGGTACATGGGGTTTTTCCTTGATGTATGCTGTCTTGTGGTTTGGGCATTCACTAACATTGAACTTACTTGAGTGGACAGTGGTATAGTTTTAATCCATGTCTTATAGTGTGTAAATTTTGGTATTAAGATAGGTGGAAGCCACTTATTCTTCATCTACCCTTTTTTCAGTATCTGGCACCAATTCTGGCCCAGTCATTTGTGACCCATGGCTCTTGTGATATGCCGAAGATTTCCAGGCACTTTCTGTGGAACACTTTCCCAACCAGCTCTAATCAAGAACCTTATAAACAAGAAATTGCTTGGTCAGACATGTGAGGACTGTGCTCTGACCACTAGAATGATCAGTACTGACACCAGAATGGCAGCCATTCTCCAGCTGTTAAAACCTATAAGATATTGGACATTTTGCAATCCTTTTACCTACAGTGCAACCCAAAGTGTGGCATGGAGGAATATGAGAAGCTACGTGTGGCACAAAGGACAGAACTCTCCAGAAGACAGCCTCTGCCATCCTGCCAGAAAAGTTAACATTTGTAGCACCTCTGCTTCTTGGAGGATTCTGACAACTGGCAATACCCTCCCAGGTTTGGAATTCAGCAGGGCTTCTGCCTCTAAGGCCAGCACGTTGAACCTGCACTCATCCAGGGCCATGAGAATTAATGAAGAGGATGTAGAAACTTTTGATTCCCTTGAAGACCCTCGAGTTTTCCTCCAGCTAAGACCAGAATATCAGCTTCACAGCTATAACAGATCTGTGACTTGTCAACCTCTGTCAGTTTCAGAAGGTGAACTAATTTTGCACAAAGTCACCGTTTATCAAGATAATCTCCAGCCTCAAATTATTGTTGACTATATCTGTAAGCTGAGTTCTTTGCCTGCAGAGCAACATCCTGTTTTGCTGTCCAGTACCAGCTTTGCTCTGCTCTGCCAGCTGAGTGTGAAAAACATACGTCTCTTTGATGCCCCAGATCTGATCAGTATTTTGAAAGCTTTTGTCAGTTTAGGAATTCCTCATTCCCATTCAATGCTAGATGTATTTGAAACGAACTTTTGCCATAAGGTATGGGAAATGAGTCTGGATCAACTTCTCTTGGTGGCTGACCTCTGGCGGTACTTGGGACGCAGAGTACCTCGGTTTTTAAAGATCTTTTTCAGTTATCTTAATTTGCATTGGAAAGATCTATCCCTGTCCCAGCTGATTCACTTAATTTATATTATAGGTGAAAGTCGTCAGGCACCCCAGGATCTAATGCAAAAACTGGAATCATTGATCCTTAAGTATATAGATTTGATCAATTTAGAAGAGGTTGGTTCAATCTGTTTGGGGTTTTTTAAATCGAGTAGTAGTCTCTCTGAATTTGTCATGAGGAAATTTGGAGACCTGGCTTGTGCTGACATGCAGCATCTGAGTAGTTATGCCTTAGTGAATATTCTTAAAATGTTCCGTTTCACTCATGTGGATCACGTAAATTTCATGAAGCAATTTGGACATATTGCTCCTCAGCGAATTCCTTCCCTGGGAGTTCAGGGTGTCATGCACCTGACTCTTGCCTGCTCGGCGTTACGCTTCCTGGATGAAAGGGTAATGAATGCAGTGGCTGCTTCTTTGCCTCCTAGGGTAGCATACTGTCGAAGTAAAGATGTTGCCAAGATTCTGTGGTCATTTGGAACTCTCAATTATAAGCCACCCAATGCAGAAGAGTTTTATTCTAGCCTGATAAATGAGATTCACAGAAAGATGCTTGAGTTCAATCGATACCCAGAACACCTGCTCACGTGCTTGCTGGGCCTGGCATTTTCTGAGTACTTTCCAGTAGAGCTCATAGATTTTGCTTTGAGTCCAGGGTTTGTCAGGTTAGCTCAGGAGAGAAGTAAGTTTGAGGTCACCAAGGAGCTGTATACTCTTGATGGAACAGTTGGCATTGAATGTCCAGATTACAGAGGCAATCGTCTTAGCTCTCAGCTTCAGCAAGAGGGGTCAGAAATGCTATGGAATTTAGCAAGGAAGGATATGAGCTCAAAACCTGAATTCCTAGAAGCTCTCTTTTTACTTGAGACCATGTTGGGTGGGCCCCAGTATGTCAAACACCATATGATTTTGCCTCATACCCGATCTTCTGATTTAGAGGTTCAACTTGATGTTAACATGAAGCCATTACCATTTAACAGAGAAGCCATACCAGTTGAAGATGTAGCCAAGTTAAGGCTTAAGCATGTGGGAGTCAACCTTACTGATGATTTGATGAATCAGCTACTAAAAGGGAAATCAAGAGGGCATTCCCAGGGGGAAATTGAGTCAGACAGTGGGCAGCAGCCCTTGAAATTAGAGGAGGAGACAGCTAAACCTGTGGGAAGCTCCCTTTGCAATAAGGTAGACAGATTGGCTGGCCTGTCCCCCCCGACCTGCTTGCAGGCCCCACAAGTGAAGCTGGCTATTCAGTTGACAAACAGGAACCAGTATTGCTATGGTTCCAGAGATCTGCTCGGACTGCATAATATGAAGAGGCGGCAGCTGAATCAACTTGGGTACCGTGTGGTGGAGTTATCTCACTGGGAATGGCTCCCACTACTGAAACGAACTCGCTTAGAAAAACTGGCTTTTCTCCATGAGAAGGTGTTCACCTCTGCTCTCTGAAGGGCCTTCAGGGTCATTTCTACTCATAAATGCTGTAGCTATGCACTGTAGCAGGTGTTGTGAAACAGTTACAAAAGCCAGAATGTAGATTTGGTAATAAAATCATCTATTGAGATTAAATTGTACCCTGTCTGTGGCAGGTAGAAGCTAGTGTACATTACTGTGAATTAATTATAACTTGGTCCAGTTGTATAAGTTGCTGCTAATTTGTACAGGTAAATAATAAACATCTTAAAATATGGTCAAGAAACTCCTTATCTTCCTTTCTGTTTATTAGCCTCATCTCATGATTGCTTTGAATTTTTAGGATAAAAGTATAGTCAGGCATTGTCGAAAGCTAATCTTATTTAAAAAATGGTTTTGTCATATTTTGTTTTAAAGTAAGAACTGAAGAATCTTATACAGCTTATCTTGTACTTTATATTTTTTCCCCCACTCATGTTTTCTTCACACCCCCTAGAATTAAAGTCCTTTTCATTTTCCTTTAGATTTGGTTGATTCCTGTTTTAAAGAGCCATTTCAGAATTAGCTTAATATCTTCCCCTTAGCTCCCTCTTCTGCATTTCTACTTCTCTTGAATAATTCTCCCTAACCCCTTTCACAGGGATATTTTCTTCCTAAAATTGGACCTAGGAGAGTAGAATTATATGAATGCCTGTTGGGCCAGTGGTTCCCAAATCTGATGACTAGGTAGAAGAATGTTTTTCATGACAAGCAGCTCCAACAAGAAGGAGATGTATTACTCTCATAATAGGAAGTCTAGGGAGATTCAGGTTTGTATTAGAGCCACAGACATAAGAAGAATGTATATATGTGAGAAACTTAATACAAGTAACTTTTATAAACTCTTGAGGTCTATGAAAAACTTTTAAAATGGACTCCTCCCACTGTTATTTAGATTTCCCCTCAAAGGTCACTTCCCCATCCATGCTAACTAAAACTACCGCATTGGCCTTTGATCATGCTGTGTCACCTTCAGGTTTGTTTTCCCCATAGCATTCAGCATTAACAAATTATTCTTTATTTATTTGTTAATTTCCCTGTTGGAAAGTAGGCCCTTGAGTTAACTTTGTCTAGAATTTATCTCCAGTGCCTAGGACAGTGGGTCCTGGTACATAATAATGTTCAGTGAGTGATCAGGGAATTAAGAGTGGTTGGGCATTGCTGGAGAGTTGGGTGTAGAAGGAAGGGAGAGGGTGGGGCTAGAGAGAGAGAGAATATCTGGGTAGCAAAAGCCTTATGACCTTACTAAAGAGCCTAGGTTTGCAGGGGCTGGAGTGCCTCTGAACGATTCTCGGGGAGTATTTGGGACAGGTTCATGTTTTAGAAATGTTAGGGGAAAAGCAGGACAGAACTAGATTGAGGGGTGGGAATGTGTGAGATAAGGAGACTATTTCACAAATTTGTGCAAGAGCTCATATGAGGGATGATGAAGGCCAAAATTATGAGAATGGAAAGTTTAAATATGAAAGACATTTGGGAGGGGAAAAAGACCACAACTTGCTAATTAATTGGTTTGGGGAATGAGAATGAGGATTTTAGTGCCTAGACTGACTGACAGTCGTCGACTAAAATTGAGACGAAAGCAGGACACATATTTGGGTAAAGAGTTAATGCTGAGACCGCCCTGGTCATGCTGAGGTGGGCCTCTGGGCAGAGGGGTTTAGGGTGGAGTCTCAACTGGGCATGTGGTCACATGGCAAGAACCATGAGTAAAATTGCCTAGGACAGGTGAAAAGTAGGTTATTGCAGGTAGAGAGGGAAAAGATGACCAAGAGTAGAATACCAGGACTTAAAGGAAGGTCAGAGCAGAGAGATCCAGTGATAAAGACAAGATAATCAGTCTTAGGAAGAAACGGGTATAGAAGTAAGTGGTCTCTCCAAGACCACTCACTAGAGGGATTCACAGAACTAAGGAAAACTTACAATTTATTATAGTGAAAGGATGCAGACTAAAAACGGTAAAAGAAAAAGGCACATAGTATAGTATCTAAGAGAGACAAGTCACAAGCTTTCAGTTGCCTTTTTCCTTTAGAGACATACAGACAGCTGTTAACTAATCCCAGCAGTGATGTTTGCCAACCCGTACAGATATTGCCAGTCAGGGAAGCTCACCTGGGTCTTGGTGTGCAGGTCAGTCATGTAGACATGAAGTCAGCGCCCACACGGTTTACCTTAGTTACTCAGTCCCCGGCCCCTTGAGACATTCAGCTTATTACAGCAAAAGGCTTCACCATAAATTACATTGTTAGTGTAAACTATCTGGTGTTTACCTTGGGTGTGGCCCAAGGTCTTAAGTGAAAGTGAAGTAGCTCAGTTGTGTCTGACTCTGCGACCCCACGGATTGTAGCCTACCAGGATCCTCTGTCCATGGGATTTTCCAGGCAAGAGTACTGGAAAGAGTATTCCAAAGGCTTAGAGATTATCTCTCAGGACATTTCTTTGCAATGTGAAAGACTCGAATACTCCAAACCTACTGAGTTAACCTTTAACTGCACAGAAACCAAAGGTAAAGCATACTTCAGAAAGGAAAGGGTATGTATCCTATTTTCCTCAGAAGAGAAAATTAAGGCAAGAACTAGAAAATCTTCAGTCAGTTTAGCAAACTGGATATCAGTGATGACCTTAACTATAGCAATTTGTTTTTATTTATTTATTTTGACTGTGCTAGGTCTTTGTTGTGCTTAGGCTTTTCTCTAGTTGTGGCAGTCGGAAGCTACTCTCTAGTTGCGGTGCTCAGGCTTCTCACTGCCGTGGCTTCTCTCATTGCACAGCACCGGCTCTAGCGCTCTCGGGCTTCAGTAGTTGTGGCCCCCAGGCTCTAGAGCACAGGCTCAGTAGTTGTGACGCATGGGCTTAGTTGCTCCGCAGCAGGTGGGATCTTCCCAGATCAGGGGTTGAGCCCTTGTCTCCTGAGCCACTAGGGAAGCCCAACTATAACAATTTGAATTGCATTGTCAGGGAAAAAGCCAGATTGCACACCCATTGAAGGAATGGATTACAGATATGAGGCAGTTCCTTGAGAACCTTGAAGGGATGGGGAAACTTGAGCAGGATTTACAATGGGACTAGAATTGCCAGATAAATTACAGTATGCCCAGTTAAATTTGAATTTCAGATAATGAATAACATTTTCTAAAATGCACGTAAAATTGGCCATTTTAAACAGTGTACAGTGATATTTAGTACCTTGATAGTATTGTATAGCCTGTCATCACTATCTAACTCCAGAGCATTTTCTTCACCCCCAAAGGAAACTCTATACCCTTTTAGCAATCGCTCAATATTTCCCCCTTTCTCAGACCCTGACAGCCACTAATCTTTGTCTCTATGGATTTGCATACATGGATATTTTGTATAAATGGAATTGTACGATATGCAGCTTTCTGTGTCTGTCTTCTCCTACTTAGCATGATATTTTCAAGATTCATTGATACTATAGCATCTTCTTCTTGTTTAGTTGTTAAGCTATGCTTGACTCTTTGCAACCCCATAGACTGTAGCCCGTCAGGCTCTTCTGTCCATGGGATTTTCCAAGCAAGAATACTGGAGTGGGTTGCCATTTCTTCTCCAAAGGATCTTCCTGACTCAGGTATCGAACCTGTGTCTCCTGCATTGACTTGAATTCATTACCACTGAGCCACCTGGGGAGCCTATTATAGCATGTACTAGTACTTCATTCCTTTTTATGGCCGAATAATATTTCATTGCATGGATATACAATATCTGATTTATTTATTCATCAGTTGATGGACGTTGGGTTTTTTTCCCCTTTTAACTATTGTGAGTAGTGCTGCTGTAAGTTAGTTCAGTTCAGTTCAGTCACTCAGTGGTGTCCGAATTTTCTCGGCCCCATGAACTGCATCACACCAGGCTTCCCTGTCTGTTACCAACTCCCAGGGCTTGCTCAAGTTCATGTCCATTGAGTCACTGATGCCATCCAACCATCTCATCCTCTGTCGTCCCCTTCTCCTCCTGCCTTTAATCTTTCCTAGCATCAGGGTCTTTTCTAATGAGTCAGCTTTTCACATCAGGTGGCCAAAGGATCGGAGCTTCACTTTCAGCATCAGTCCTTCCAGTTAATATTCAGGACTGATTTCCTTTAGGATTGACTGGTTTGATTTCCTTGCTGTCCAAGGGATTCTCAAGAGTCTTCTCCAACACCACAGTTCAAAAGCATCAGTTCTTTGGTGCTCAGCCTTCTTTATGGTCCAACTCTCACATCTATACATGACTACTGGAAAAACCATAGCTTTGACTATATGAACCTTTGTTGGCAAAGTAATGTCTCTGCTTTTTAATATGCTGTCTAGGTTAGTCACAGCTTTTCTTCCAAGGAGCAAGCGTCTTTTAATTTCATGGCTGCAGTCACCATCTGCAGTGATTTTGGAGCCCAAGAAAATAAAGTCTCTCACTGTTTTCCTTGTTTCCCCATCTATTTGCCATGAAGTGATGGGACTGCATGCCCTGATCTTAGTTTTTTACATGTTGAGTTTTAAGCCAGCTTTTTCACTCTCCTCTTTCACTTTCATCAAGAGCCTCTTTAGTTCCTCTTCTCTTTCTGCCATAAGGGTGGTGTCATCTTCATAGCTGAGGTTATTGATATTTCTTGCAGCAATCTTGATTTCAGCTTGTGCTTCATCCAGCCTGGCATTTTGCATGATGCACTCTGCACGTAAGTTAAATAAGCAGGGTGACAATATACAGCCTTGACATACTCCTTTCCCAATTTGGAACCAATCCATTGTTCCATTCCCGGTTCTAACTGTTGCTTCTTGACCTGCATACAGATTTCTCAAGAGACAGGTCAGGTAGTCTGGTATTCCCATCTCTTTAAGAATTTTCCACGGTTTTTTGTGATCCACACAGTCAAAGGCTTTAGCGTAGTCTATAAAGCTGAAGTAGATGCATTTCTGGAACTCTCTTGCTTTTCCTGTGATCCAACAGATGTTGGCAATTTGATTTCTGGTTCCTCTGCCCTTTCTAAATCCAGCTTGAACATCCAGAAGTTCTCGGTTCACGTACAGTTGAAGCCTCACTTGGAGAATTTGAGCATTACTTTGCTAACATGTGAAATGAGTGCACCTGTGTGATAGTTTGAACATTCTTTGGCATTGCCTTTCTTTGGGATTGGAATGAAAACTGATCTTTTCCAGTCCTGTGGCCGCTGCTGAGATTTCCAAATTTGCTGGCATGCTGAGTGCTGCACTTTGACAGCATCATTTAGAATTTGAAATAGCTCAGCTGGAGTTCCATCACCTCCAACTAGCTTTGTTCATAGTGATGCCTTCTAAGGCCCACTTGACTTCACATATCAGGATGTCTGGGTCTAGGTGAGTGATCACACCATCATGGTTATCTGGGTCATTAAGATCTTTTTTGTATAGTTCTGTGTATTGGGCTTCCCTGATAGATCAGTTGATAAAGAATCCACCTGCAGTGGAGGAGACTCTGGTTAGATTCCTGGGTCAGGAAGATCCGCTGGAGAAGGGATAGGCTACCCACTCTAGTATTCTTGGACTTCCCTTGTGGCTCAGCTGGTAAAGAATCTGCCTGCAGTGCAGGAGACCTGGTTTTGATCCCTGGGTTGGGAAGATCCCCTGGAGAAGGGAAAGGCTACCCACTCCAGTATTCTGGCCTGGAGAATTCCACGGACTATATAGTCCATGGGGTCACAGAGAGTTGGACATGATGAGCGACTTTCACTTTCTGTGTATTCTTGCCACCTCTTAATATCTTTTGCTTCTGTTAGGTTCATACCGTTTCTGTCCTTTTTTTTTTTTTTTTTTCTTCACGTGTCTGTCCTTTATTTTGCCCATTGGCTCAGCTGGTAAAGAATCTGCCTGCAATGTGGGAAGACCTGGGTTCGATCCCTGGATTGGGAAGATCCCCTGCAGAAGGGAAAGGCTGCACAGTCCAGTATTCTGGCCTGGAGAATTCCACGGACTATATAGTCCATGGGGTCACAGAGAGTCAGACACGACTGAACGACTTTCACTTTTCACTTTGCATGAAATGTTCCCTTGGTATCCTGATTTTCTTGAAGAAAAAATCTAGTCTTCTTTTCACGCTCAGGACTGAATGACTTTCACTTTTCACTTTGCATGAAATGTTCCCTTGGTATTCTGATTTTCTTGAAGAGAAAATCTAGTCTTTCTAGATTTTCTTGAAGAGAAAATCTAGTCTTTCCCATTCTGTTGTTTTCCTCTATTTCTTTGCATTGATCACTGAAGAAGGCTTTCTTATCTCTCCTTGCTATTGTTTGGAACTCTGCATTCAGATGGATATACCTTTCCTTTTCTCCTTTGCCTTTCTCTTCTCTTCTTTTCTCAGCTATTTGTAAGTCCTCCTCAGACAACCATTTTGCCTTTTTGCATTTCTTTTTCTTGGGGATGGTTTTGATCAGTGCCTCCTGTACAATGTCCATAGTTCTTCAGGCACTTTGTCTCTCAGATATGCTGATAGACAGCTCTATCAGCTGTTTTGAATATTCACATATAAATTTTTGTTTGAATACCTGTTTTCAGTGTTTTTAAGTATATAGAAGTGAAATTACTGGGTCATATATTAATTCTGTGTGTAACTTATTGAGGAACCTCCAGAATCGCATGGTGGCTATACCATTTTACATTCCTAGTACCTCAGAATGTACTAGGGTTCCGGTTTCTCCACATCTTTGCTATTTGAAAAAATAGCAATTCTAGTGGATGTGAAGTGATATCTCATTGTGGTTTTGATTTGCGTTTCCCTAGGCACTCATAATGTTTAGTATCTTTTCAATCTTAATGTCAAATCTCTTAGCCGATGAACACAGGATGTCTTTCTGTTTACTTGGGTCTTCTTTAATTTCTTTCAACAACACTTTATATTAATAGTTTTCAGTGTGCAAGTTTTATACCTTCTCAGTTAAATTTATCCCTAAGTATTATTTTTTATGCTATACTGAATGGAATTTTCTTATGTTCCAATATGAATTGCTGATTGCTACTGTATAGAAATACAACTGATTTACCCTGCGTCTTAATTCTTTTATTAGCTCTTTTAAGTGGGTGTGTGTATATTCTCTATGATTTTCTGTATATGGGATCTTGTCATCTGTGTATATAGTTTTACTTCTTCCTTTCTACTTTGGATACCTTTTAATTTCATTTTCTTCCCTAATAGCTCTAATTAGAACTTCTAGTACAAAACTGAATTGTAGTGGTGAAAGCAGGCATCCTTGTTTTATTCTAGATCTTCAAGGGGATGCTTTCAGTCTTTCACCATAGAGTATGGTATTAGACCCCATGGATTTTTCATAAATGCCCTTTACTGTATTGAGGAAATTCTATTCATAGTTTGCTGAATGTGCAATAAATAATTTTTTAGTGTAAGTATGTCCCAAGTAGTACATGGAACATTCTTAGACTAAACAAATTATCAACCAAAAAAATCCATTGTTTATCCATAATTCATATTTAAGTCGACATTTAAATTTTTTATTTGCTAAATTGATAACCTTAAGAAGGACAAGGCTGGATTCTTTTGAGGTGGTCGATGGAGGCAGAAGAGACTTTAATGTTAATTTGCATACTGAGGAAAGGATTCAATAGTCAGAGATAAGTTTATGATTCAAGAGAGAGACAAGAACAGATGGAATAAGGCCCTGGAGGGGAGGGACACAGTTAGGGTCAGATTTGTACATGAAGAGCTTGGCTGCCTTACCTAGGTTCTCACATAGTTTTTCTGACACTGCTATTAAGGTACTAAGTAAATGGCATTAGAACCCTTTGCCCATCTATGCCTTGTTTTGATCCTACAAATTTTTTAAGAGTAAAAACTGTGTCCACTTGTGGCTAGCAGTGTATCTTGTGCACATATGAAGCTCTTGAAGATTGCTCCAAGTATATAACATTGCAAGCTTCTTTTGGACTTATACCCGTGTTCTGGGCTTCCTGTGTCTGAGACAGCTGTCTTTTATTTTAACTAGCTATAAGAGAAATGAACACAAGTCAGAGTTTTTACTTAGATGGACAAGTAACTCAATTTAGAAATTATAACAAGGTTTGTACTTCTTTAAAGGCTTAAGTGCCCAATTTATAAAATTGCTCAGTGCATTGGTATTCCACCCACTCTTTGAGGCTAAATGCTTTTCCCTTATTTGACAGGTAGTCTTTTTTTTTTTTATTCTGTAACCTGTTTGAGCCTAGTCTTTAAAATATGTGTATCTGCCAGAGTTACTTTCCATTACATTTTCATGAAACTCAAAAATCAGTTTGTATAACTCAGCTGTGGCAACTTCTTTGTAAGCCAAAGGAAGACGGATGTACAGGTGTTCAGAAAGTGTCATGGTCACCTTATTCTCTTCTAAATTATCCCTCCACACTTCCCTACTGCTAGGTTCTGAGTCTTCAGCAACAAAAAAGATTTGCTTGACTGCTTTAAGGAAACAGACAGAAACCTTTGAGACAGATGACCAGTTTGTCCCAGTTTGCTTGGGACTTTCCTGTTTCTAGCACTGAAAATTCCACTTTCTGAATAGACCATGTGGTCAGTCACCCTCCCTCTGCATCTCTTTTCAGTGCTGCTCTTGTACATTCCCTTCCTCACCCTGAGTACAGGGAGACTGAGGAGAAATGTCTGTCTCCATTTGGACATCCAGTTCTATATCGACTGTTAGCTGCGAGAAATACTCTGAGCATGTATCTGGAGCCTTATTTTTACTTCATCATCCTGTGACCCAGGAACCCAGCCCCATTGTTTTATCAACTTAAAACTCTAAACATACAAAAGGAAAACCTTTCTACTTAGTCATATTTATCATTTAAGTGACAGGTACACCAAGAATAAGCATGTGGTTTGTTTCAGGTTTCTTTCTTACAGTGTGGGTTGTTGCTGTTCAGTTGCTCAGTCATGTCCGACTCTTTGCGACCTCATGGACTGCAGCATACCAGGCTTCCCTGTCCTTCACCATCTCCTGGAGTTTACTCAAACTTATGTCCATTGAGTCAGTGATGCCATCCAATCCTCTGTCATCCCCTTCTCCTCCTGCTTTTAATCTTTCCTAGCATCAGAGTCTTTACTAATGAATTGGCTTTTTGCATCAGGTGGCCAAAGTATTGGAGCTTCACTTTCAGCATCAGTCCTTCCAGTGCATATTCAGGACTGATTTCCTTTAGGATTGACTGGTTTGATTTCCTTGCTGTCCAAGGGATTCTCAAGAGTCTTCTCCAACACCACAGTTCAAAAGCATCAGTTCTTCAGCGCTCAGCCTTCTTTATGGTCCAACTCTCACATCTATACATGACTACTGGAAAAACCATAGCTTTGACTATATGAACCTTTGTTGGCAAAGTAATGTCCCTGCTTTTTAACATGCTGTCTAGGTTAGTCACAGCTTTTCTTCCAAGGAGCAAGCGTCTTTTAATTTCATGGCTGTAGTCACCATCTGCAGTGATTTTGGAGCCCAAGAAAATAAAGTCTCTCACTGTTTTCCTTGTTTCCCCATCTATTTGCCATGAAGTGATGGGACTGCATGCCCTGATCTTAGTTTTTTACATGTTGAGTTTTAAGCCAGCTTTTTCACTCTCCTCTTTCACTTTCATCAAGAGAGTCCTTAGTTCCTCTTTGCTTTCTGCCATAAGGGTGGTATCATCTTCATATCTGAGGTTATTGATATTTCTTGCAGCAATCTTGATTTCAGCTTGTGCTTCATCCATCCCGGCATTTTGCATGATGTACTCTGCGTATAAGTTAAATAAGCCAAGTGACAATAGCGTGGATAGTGGAATTAAACTGGAATCTTCAGTTAAAGGGCTTAGATCTGGGTGAGGAGCTTTAAGACTTCTGTGGTAATAGTGTGTTTGGATTTATAAAATAAAAAGACAGTACACGGGATCCTTGTGATGAAACGAGTCTGATCTTGACTTTGGTACACAAAAAGTGATTACAAAGATCTGTGCAAAGAATAAAATTGCATAGAACTTAATCCACAGACAAACACAAATGAGTCCTTGTAAAACTTGTGAAATCTGAGTAAAATCAGTGGATCATATCGTTCATTTCTTGGTAGTAATGTTGTACTATAACTATGTAAGATGTTATCATTGAGGAAACTGGTTAAAGTTATGAGAGATCTCTTTGTATTGTTTCTTAACCATGCACATGGATTTACAATGACGTTAAAAAGTTTAATTAAAGTAGAATATTTCCTAGAAGGTAGCTTTGAAATCCTTGTGAGATATTCAGTAATATCTTATACATAGTTCATTTTTCTCCTTCATGCTCTTAAAGAATCCCTTCTTTTTAGAAAAAACAAAATGTCAAGGGAAAAACTGAGACTGCCAGTTTATTTCTGAGTTTGTCCTTTGATATTCTTTGGTATCTTCAGAAAGCCATTTGCGAAGATAGGCCCTCATATAGTACAAAAAGGATAGTACAAACACATCAACCAGAGGAAAGGGAAATCCCTTGAAGGGTCAATTGCCTCTAAGTGGTTCAAAATTGCTAGTGTCTTCTAGGAGGTTAATGGATGACTTTTCATTTAGTGTCATGTCTCTCCCTCGTTATAAGGTTTCTATGACTTTTGTCTGAACAGTAGCTTTCAAACCCTTTTACTACACCACTTAGTAAGAAATACATTTTTCATCAAAACCCAGAATAGATATAATTTCATATGTACATATATCTGAAACTAAAGTTTCACGAAACACTGATCACCCTCATGTATGATATATTCTGACTTCTTTCTCTTAATTTTTTAAAATGCTGGTTATAGCTCAGCAATTTGAGTTCTTGATTCTTTTTTTTTTTTTTTTTTGAGTTCTTGATTCTTGATCTACAGTTTGGAAAAATATTGCCTCAGCTCTCCAGGTAAAGTAGTCTAAAGCCTGTTGGCGTGACATTCGGGGTCCTTCCCAGCCCTTCCTCCTCCAGCTAAGGGGCATATTCAGCATTCCCTGGATTGGCCTCACACTGTCCTGTTTCTGCACCTTGACTTTTACTGTCGTTCTCCTAGTGCCCTTCCCAATTTTGTTCCTATTCTTGTCTCTTGGCTTCTATAGTCAAGCATATATTATATTTTTAATATTTACCACTAGTGGGTAGTGTCTGTCCTTCAGAGTTGCCCATGAGTTTAGCCATGTGCCTTAGTTGTCTCTAGTTCAGACATTACCTCTGTGAGTTCTTCCCTGACTGTTGGCAGGTGTTTTCAGTCTTTTTCATCAAAAGCCACAGGATGTTTTATATTGAACATAGTATATATTTGTTACATTTATTTGTATAAAACTGAAAGAAGTCTCATGACATAGTGCACTGTGTGCACTTTTGTATTATGTGCTCTTTTAGTTCATATTTCTTTTCTTCATCCTATAACTTGATTTTAAAACAAATTGAAAAACATTGATTAGACCATCCTTCCCTACTTTGAATGTCATCTGTGAAAAACAGGTTGTATTACAACCTGTTACAAACCTTTGTATTCCATAATCACTGTTGGGAGGAATTTTGTAATGCTTCAAGACTTGAGAACAGGACCATTTCATCTTTTTTTTCCTCCCAAAAAGACTTATAGAGAATATTTATTGCAGCTTTTTTTTTTCATAGTTAAAAAAATTTAAATATAAGTAATAGGTCAGTGGAGAAATAAACTCCTGTTTTTAGTCGTACAATTGAATACTATGAAGAAGTTAAAATGAACAGACTAGATATACATATTTCAACATAGAAAAACTTAAAATAATAATGTTTAATAGAAAAGCAAGTTGCAAGGTAGTACACTGTAGATTATCAGTAAGGTACATTCAGTTCAGTTCAGTTGCTAAGTCATGTCCCACTCTTTGACTCATAGACTCATAGACTGCAACACGCCAGGCTTCCCTGTCCTTCACCATCTCCAGGAGTTTACTCAAACCCATGCCCATTGAGTCGGTGATGCCTAACCATCTGATCCTCTGTCACCCTCTTCTTCTTCTGCCTTCAGTCTTTCCCAGCACCAGGGTCTTCACTTCAGGTGGCCAAAGTATTGGAGCTTCAGCTTCAGCAGCAGTCCTTCCAATGATTATTCAGGGTTGATTTCCTTTAGGATTGACTGGTTTGATCTCCTTGCTGTCCAGAGGATTCTCAAGAGTCTTTACCAGCACCAGAGTTTGAAAGCATCAGTTCTTTAGCTCTCAGCCTTCTTGTGCTCCAACTCTTAACACCTATACATGACTACTGGAAAACCATAGCTTTGACTATATGAACCTTTGTTGGCAAAATGATGTCTCTGCTTTTTAATATGCTGTCTAGGTTTGTCACAGCTTATCTTCCAAGGAACATAATTTCATGGATGCAACCACCATCCACAGTGATTTTGGATCCCAAGAAAATGAAATCTGTCTCCATTTCCATTTTATCCTTGTCTATTTGCCATGAAGTGATGGGACTGGATGCCATGATCTTAGTTTTTTTAATGTTGAGTTTTTGATTTTTAAATTATTTATTTAGTGTCTGTGCCATGCAGCATGTGGGATCATAGTTCCCTGACCAGAATTGAACCCGTGCCCCTGGCATTGGAAGCACAGAGTCTTAACCATTGGACCACCAGGGAAGTCCCGAAAGTTGAGTTTTAAGCCAGCATTTTCACTCTCCTCTTTCATCCTCATGAAGAGACTCTTTTTCTCTTCACTTTCTGCCATTGGGCTTCCCTGGTAGCTCAGCTGGTAAACAATCTGCCTGCAATGCAGAAGACCTGGGTTCGATTCCTGGGTTGGGAAGATCCTCTGGAGAAAAGACAGGCACAGTATTCTTGGGCTTCTATGGTGGCTCAATTGGTGAAGAAATCCCCCTACAATGCAGGAGACCTGGGTTCGATCCCCTGGAGAAGGGAACAGGTACCCACTCCAGCCTTTGCCCTGCTTCATTTTGTACTTCAAAGCCAAACTTGCCTGTCATCCCAGATATCTTTTGACTTCCTTCTTTTGCATTTCAGTTACTTATGATGATGCTGGAGAAGGAAATGGCAACCCACTCTAGTATTCTTGCCTGGAGAATTCCATGGACAGAGGAGCCTGGCAGGCTGCAGTCCATGGGATTGCAAAGAGTCGGACATGACTGAGCGATTTTCAGTCACTTCACTCCCTATGATGAAAAGGACATCTTTTTTTGGTGTTAGTTCTAGGAGGTCTTGTAGGTCTTCATAGAACTGTTCGACTTCAACTTCTTCAGCCTTAGTGGTTGGGGCATAGACTTGGATTACTGTGATGTTGAATAGTTTGCCCTGGAAGCGAACTGATATCATTTTGTTCATTTTTTGTGTGCTTTTTTTTTTTTTTTTTTGAGATTGCACCCAGGTACTGCATTTTGGATTTTTTTGTTGACTGAGGGCTGTTCCATTCTTTCTAAGGGATTCTTGCCCACAGTAGTAGATATAATGGTCATCTGAATTAAATCCTCCCATTCCTGTCCATTTTAGTTCTCTGATTCCTAAAATGTCTGTGTTCACTCTTGCATCTCCTGTTTGGCCACATCCAATTTACCTTGATTCATGGACCTAACATTCCAGGTTCCTATGTAATATTGTTCTTTGAAGCATTGGACTTGACTTTCACCACCAGGCACATCCCCACCCGGGCATTGTTTCTGCTTTGGCTCAGCCTCTCCATTCTTTTCTGCAGCTCTTTCTCCGCTCTTCCCCAATAGCGTATTGAACACCTGCTGAGCCGAGGTTGGGGGGTGGGTCTCATCTTCCAATTTTTATATGTTTTTGCCTTTCACACTATTCTTGGGGTTCCCAAGGCAAGGTTCAGTTCAATTTAGTTAAGTCGCTCAGTCGTGTCCGACTCTTTGTGACCCCATGAATGGCAGCATGCCAGGCTTCCCTGTCCATCACCAACTCCCGGAGCTTACTCAAACTCATGTCCATACAGTCAGTGATGCCATTCAACCATCCCATCCTCTGTCATCCTCTTCTGTCCTGCCTTCAATCTTTCCCAGCATCAGGGTCTTTTCCAATGAGTCAGTTCTTCACATCAGGTGGCCAGAGTATTGGAGTTTCAGCTTCAGCATCACTCCTTCCAATGAATATTCAGCACTGATTTCCTTTAGGATGGACTGGTTGGATGTCCTTGCAGTCCAAGGGACTCTTGGAAGGGACTCAAGGGAGTCTTCTCCAACACCACAACTCAAAAGCATCAGTTCTTCAGTGCTCAACTTTCTTTATAGTCCAACTCTCATATCCGTACATGACTGCTGGAAAAACCATAGCTTTGACTATATGGACCTTTGTCGGCAAAGTAATGTTTCTGCTTTTTAATATGCTGTCTCGGTTGGTCATAGCTTTTCTTCCAAGGAGCAAGTGTCTTTTAATTTCGTGGCTGCAGTCACCATCTGCAGTGATTTTGGAGCCCAAAAAATAAAACCTCTCACTGTTTCCACTGTTTCCCCATCTATTTGCCATGAAGTGATGCAACCAGATACCATGATCTTAGTTTTCTGAATGTTGTTTTAAGCCAGCTTTTTCACTCTCCTCTTTCACTTTCATCAAGAGGCTCTTTAGTTTTTCTTCTCTTTCTGCCATAACGGTAGTGTCGTCTGCATATCTGAGGTTATTGATATTTCTTCTGGCAATTTTGATTCCAGTTTGTGCTTCATCCAGCACAGTGTTTCTCATGATGTACTGTGCATATAAGTTAAATAAGCAGGGTGACAGTATACAGCCTTGATGTACTCCTTTCCCAATTTGAAACCAGTCTGTTGTTCCATGTCCAGTTCTAACTATTGCTTCTTAACCTGCATATTGATTTCTCAGGAGGCAGGTCAAGTGGTTTGGTATTCCCATCTCTTTAAGAATTTTCCACAGTTTGTTGTGGAAAACAAACTGTGTGTAGAAAAGGTAGAGGAAGGAACCAGAGATCAAATTGCCAATATCTGTTGGATCATCGAAAAAGCAAGAGAGTTCCAAAAAAGCATCTACTTCTTCATTGACCGCACCTAAGCCTTCTACTGTGTGGATCACAAGGCAGGAATACTGAAGGGGTTTGCCATTCCCCTTCTCTAGTGGACCGTGTTTTGTCACATACATTAATGAGACACAAACATGGCAAAATGTTAGATTTGCTAAATCTAAGGGGTGGCTATAAGAGTGTCTGCTATATTATTTCTTTATCCTTTTATCTAAAATATTTTGTAGTGAAAATCTGTGTAATAAAAATTGATATGTCATCTGCTTATAAATCTTTATTATCTTGCTATCTTATAATACTATATTGTCTGGCTCCAAGCTGCTTGACCGAACTGTAGGGCACTTTAGCCATGATCTGTTTTGCCCAATTTATACTCAGATCTGGTCTCTCTTAGAGAAGTCCAATTTGGATAAGGAACTTGTAGTTTGTGAGTATTGTGTATACTGGACAGTGTCTGCAGCGAGTTCGGGTAGTGCAGCTGTTTCGTAGGCAGAGCTGAGGAGACAGTCTTCCTGCATGAGACCATTTGTGTTTTCATGTGGTGGGTCATTCTTTTTTCTGTATTAAGCAGTAAGGCAGGAAATACTTGCCTTAAAAGATCAGGAGTGTTGGAACCAGAAAGGGGAAAGATCATACAAAAATGTCAATGGCAACCAGAGTCCTGTAGAATCCTGAGGTGTTTGGGCATCACTGTTTTCCCCAAAAATATCATAATTTGTAAGTTTTTTTTTTTTTAAAGATCTTCCACTCTAATCCTGTAATTGCACAGTCAGTTATTTCAATTTGACCTCCACTCCTAATTTGTTTTCAGTCACTTTTTCCTCAGTCATTATTTGCTTTTTTTTTTTGGTCTTCCCTGTTGCAGACAGCTTTTTTTAGCTGCAGCAACAGGGGCCACTCTCTGGTTGTGATATGAGGGCTTCTCATTGTGGTGGCTTCTTGTGTTGTGGCTCACAGGCTCTAGAGTGCTCAGTAGTTGCCCTAAGTCATGAGGGATCTTCCTGGACCAGGGATTGAACCCGTGTCCCCTGCATTGGCAGGCCAGTTCTTAACCACTGGACCACCAGGGAAGTCCCCAATCATTATTATTACCACTTTTATTATTATTATTGGACTATTTTTTAAGAGCAAGTTTAGGTTTACAGAAAAATTGATCAAATAATGCAGAGAATTCCCATGTCCATCCTCTCCCTTCTATATTTTCCCTATTATTAACATCTTGCACAAGTGTGGTTTTATTTATTATAATTGATAAACCAATATTGATGTGTTATTATTAACTGAAGTCCATAGTTTACATTAAGGTTTACTCTTTGTGTTGTGCAATTCTGTGGATTTTGACAAATGTGTAATGCCATTTATTACAGTATCATACAGAATGGTTTCACCACTTAACCATTTTGTTTTTATTTCTACTCCAGTGCTTAGCATAGGGCTTGTAAATATTACATGCATGTGCAATGATATTTTATCTAAAATTAATATGACCAATCAAATTTAGTAGAGTTTAAAAAACATTTAAAGAACAATTTTCCACCACCAAATAGAGCCTATATTAGGAATAAAAAGATGGCTTAAAATTGTGAAGTGTGTTATAGCT